>NW_028234441.1:21801782-21814282 GCF_977035675.1 Penaeus japonicus
CATTATACTCCTCTTCCTCCTTTTCATGTGTGTGTGTGTGTTTGTATGCGTGTGTGTGTGTTTGTGTGTGTGTGTGTGTGTGTGTGTGTGTGTGCGTGTGTGTGTGTGTGTTTGTGTGTATGCGTATGTGCGTGTGTGGGTGTTAATTAATGTACAAACGAAAAAAGACTCAAAGCAAATTAATGAATGAAAAGCAAAAAACATTCGCAGATGAATTAACAAAAACAAAAAACAAATCAGACAAGTGTAATCAAACGCTAAATACTTTAAAAAAAAAACATCTTAAAACGGTTTTGATTTTTTCTTTCAATTCCGAGGAAATCCATATTAAACCTGTGATGAGGTAACTTCAGGTCTCATTAAAATTCATGAAACAATGACCTGATCGCACAAGATTATTATCACCTCCGAATTTCCTTCGTCAGAGAGAATAAATTTGACCTCATGAAAGCATATTGACCTCATGAAAGCATATAGAAGCAGTAAGTTTCATGGGGATATACATACATATGTCCATTTTTACACATTAAAACACATACACGCAAGCAAACAAGTATGTAAAATTGCGCACATATACACATACACACAAACAAACAAACACAAATACTCACAACATGCTTATGATAGAAACACACACACAACCAGTTGAACAAACAAACACAAGCACAACCAAACAAACACATACAACCAACCAATCAAACAGGCATAAACAAATACAAACAAACAAACACGAGCACACAACCAACCAAACAAACAAATACAAAAAACGCATACAACTAACCAACCAAACAAACAAACACAAACACACAACCAACCAAACACACAACCGCAAACACACACACACACACAACCAGCTAAACAAACAAACACAACCACAGGCACAAACAAACAAACAAACACACAACACTCATACGGTATACACGTACAAACACACACATGATTGATCAATATTTCTCTTCTCAAACACGTAAGCAATTCATTCTCGTCTTGTTTGTGTTAAAGAAGTCGTTTCATTCGTCTGTTTATCTTTCAGTCTGTTTGTTCATTTATGATGTGTGTGTTTTGTGTGTTTATCTTTATGCTTGTATGTCTTGTTATTTGTATATCTGTTGTTGTTTTTTGTTGTTGTTTTTTTACATACATGTATGCATATATTCGCAAACACACATATGGATATATATACACACACGGACGTACACACACACATACACACACAAAAACACACACACAGTGTGTGTGTGTGTGTTTGTGTTTGTGTCTGTATCTGCATCTGCATCTGCATCTATATCTATATCTTTATCTGTATCTGTATCTGTATGTCTGTTTACGTGTGCGTCGAAAGCGAAACGAAACAACAACAACAACATGTACAGGACAAAGCCAAACGCCGTCAGAGTTTGCTCAACGGCGAGACCCAATCCCTCCAATCTGAACGGAAGATTCTCTTTGTTATGGGAGAGAGAGAGAAAAAAAATAAGAACGAGGAAAAAGGAGAGACTGGTGGATGGATGGATAGATAGGGAAACGAGGAAGAGGTGGGGTGAGATAGATGGATAGATTGTTGGTTAGATTGTTTGATGGATGGATAGATAGAGATACTGAAGGAGATTGAGATTGAGATTGAGATAGAGATAGATAGATAGATAGATATATAGATATATATAGAAATAGAAAGACAGAAAGATAGAGAGAAAGAAAGGGAGAGAGAGAGAGAGAGAGAGAGAGAGAGAGAAAGACAAACAGGAAGATAACTGATAAACAAGATACAGACAGACAGAGACAAATATACATATATATACACATACACACAGACAGAGACAAACAAACAAATCAACCTATACATACAACAACATACATATATATACAAATATACAAAATCGGCAGACAATGAAAAGATACAGACATACAAACACATACGCAATCAGATCCAGACAGACAGACAGACAGAGAAAAGAATAAAGACACACGCACAGACACAGAGTAATAGATAAGGTGCCCAGGACTGGACACTAAACCTATAATACTTGTCATAAACAGGGACAACATGTGTCATATTTTCCTTGCACCTTCACAAGCATACTGACTTCGCACTATACTCCCGGGGGAAAAAATATCATAACACTACCCGGGGGAGAATATAGCCTTCGTAATATAGATAGGGATATACACCTTTTAGAGCATCATAGGTGATAGTGCATGGTGATATTGCAACACAGGTTAAATAACTCGGAAGAAACTTACGTAACACACACAGGTTGATTCGAAGATTTCGTAAAGTAAGTAGGTGATTCAGACTTCGTGCTCAGATTGGTGTTTTCGAGACTTCAGAATATAACCCGGAAAAAGACTTTGTAACACAGAGCGGGAAATTCAAAACATCATAACACACACACAGACTTCGTAACACATGCCGATAAGGTAAGACTTCATAACACAGACTAAAAAGATCAAAACTGGAAGATCGGAACGTAACCCGGAAGAAATTCAGACTTCGTAACACAACCCGGAAAAAAACTTAAACTTTGTAACACAGAGAAGTGAATCCAAGGCTCCGTACCACAACCCGGAAAAAAATCAGATACCGTGACACAGACCGGTAAATTCAAAGACTTCAGCCTTCGGGAAAAAAATAAGTCAGCTTTCGTAACACTACCTAGAACATTCAGACTTCGTAACATAGACCGGTCAAGTCATCACAACACAACCCGGAAAGACTCAGATTTCATAACATAACCAAATTTCGCATCACAACACTCCCCTCCCCCCTAAAAACATAACCAACCTCCGTTACACAACCCGGAAAAAAACAAACGTCGAAAACGCAACCTTTAAAAAAAACAAGACTTTATTCTCAACCCAAAACTCTTCTACGCAACACTGATATAAGCCTTATTTCCCCTCGATCTGACGGATGCACGAACGCCATGTTGCAGCTCCTATGGCTATGAGGCACGTTCTCCTCATGATGTTGTTCCCTTAGCATGATTTTGTTCGCGAAGAAAATTATATTTTCTTTCGAGGTGAGAAGAAACGGTCTTGTGGTAAAGAGATTACGAGAGAGAGAGAGAGTGGGGGAGGGAGAGATAGATAGATAGAGAGAGAGTGAGAGAGATAGAGAGAGAGTGGGGGAGGGAGAGATAGATAGATAGAGAGAGAGAGAGAGAGAGAGAGAGAGAGTGGGGGGGAGGGAGAGAGGGAGGGAGAGAGAGAGAGAGAGAGAGAGAGAGAGAGAGAGAGAGAGAGAGAGAGAGAGAGAGAGAGAGAGAGAGAGAGAGAGAGAGAGAGAGAGAGAGAGAGGTAGCAAGAGGGAGAGATAGGTAGCGAAAGAGAAAGAGAGAGAGAGAGAAAGAGAGAGAGACAGACAGAGAGAGAGAAAGTTTACGGAGGAGGTATCGCCAATCCCCATTTCCCCATTTTCACACCCCCATCCCCATTCACCCAGACCTCATTTTATCCTCATGCCCATACCCACTAAACTCCTACTTCTCATCCCTCTTAACCCATCTTCCCCATTCCTCATACACCCATGTCCCCTCTTATCATCCTCAATCCTTATATCCCCATATCTCCTCTCCTTCTCCTCAAACCACATTCCCCCATATCTTCTATCCTTATCCTCTACCAACCAAACCCCTATTCCCCATACCCCCATACCTTCTCTTCTTATCCTTCACCCCCTCCCAATTCCCCCATTCCCCCCCATTCCCCATTCTCCATTCCTCCATCTCACGAAAACAGATCGAGGACCGAGAAGAGGGGAAAGGTATTTGCGTAGAGATACTCTGGCTTGGTTTGATTGGGTGGGGGAGTAGGGGGAGAGGGGGGGAGGGGGGTTGTTGGTGAGAGTGAGATTGATTGTCTGTTTGTCTGTCTATGTGTTTGGTTGTCTGTCTGTTTTAGATGTGTATTGGTTTGTCTTTCTATTGTTGTGATAGGGATGTTTGTGTGTGGTATGTTTATTCTCTCTCTTTTTCTCTCCTCTCTCTTTCTCTCTCTCTCTCTCTCTCTCTCTCTCTCTCTCTCTCTCTCTCTCTCTCTCTCTCTCTCTCTCTCTCTCTCTCTCTCTCTCTCTCTCTCTCTCTATCTATCTATCTATCTATCTATCTTTCTATCTATCTATCTATCTATATATCTATCTATCTCTATCTCTATCTCTCTCTCTATCTCTCTATCTATCTATCCCCCCCCTCTCTCTCTCTCTCTTTCTCTCTCTCTCTCTTTCTCTCTCTCTCTCTCTCTCTCTCTCTCTCTCTCTCTCTCTCTCTCTCTCTCTCTCTCTCTCTCTCTCTCTCTCTCTCTCTCTCTCTCTCTCTCTCTCTCCCTCTCGCTATTTTCACTTAGCTTCATTCATCTCATCCAAGTCCTATTGACATTGTATCGAACGAGGCGTAGCGTGCAACACAATCAGTCATTTCTGATTACGTTTTCATGCCAATCCTAACACCGTTGTTTGAGATTAATCCAATAATTCATAGTTTGCCCTGAATTGTAGCGCGTTTTCTTTGATGTGTAATACGTTTTCTGTGATTGAATTGTGATTGAAAACGGCGTGTGGTGTAGTGACATTATCTGCATTGCAACTAGAATCTTATCGAATATTATCCTAGAGATCATGATTATATAAGTTTCAACAAGTATTGACAGTATTAACAAGGATAATAAGGATAGTATTAATTAATGATGATACAAATAATGATGATGATGTTTGATAGTGATGACAGTGATTGTAATGATGATGGCGATGATGATGGTGACTGATAATTGATAAAGTTGATGATGATGATGGTAGTGATAATAATAGTAGTAGTAATAATAATAATGATAATAATAATAATGAAACAGTAATAATCATCATAATAATTATTATTATTATTATTATAATCATAATCATAATAATAATAATAAGAGGAATACAATCCAAACACAAAAACACAAACACACACACACACACACACACACACACACACACACACACACACACACACACACACACACATACACACACACACACACACACAAACGAAACAATAAATAAAAAGAACGAAGAATGCCCCCAGAATAAAGAAAATGGCGGGCGAGCAGGAGGAGGAGGATGCGGGCAGTGTCGCATCGTACATAAAACTTTCTGGAAGATTCTTCGGGGCCGCGCTGTGAGAGAAGGATGGAATGAACGACGGAGGCTCTGTCTTGGCGAGTTGTTCATTATGGCGTTATTGGAACCAACTTTTAGCGTTCCTCTCACCGTAGTTTGGGAGACGATGACTTTTTAGCGTTACTGGAGTTTTTTTTTTTTTTTTCGTCGTTACTATCACCGTGGGATGAGGCTTTTTTTTCTTTTGAGCGTTACTCTCACCGTGGGATGAAACCGTCTTTTTTTGTTTGTTTGTTTGTTTTTTATAGCGTTACTCTCACCGTGTGTTGGAGTCAGTGTTTAGCGTTACTCTCACCGCATTTTTTTGTAACCAACTTTTTAGCGTTACCCTCACCGTGTTTACGAGGAAGTCCTGGCTTTGGGCTCAAGAATGTCGATGTTTTGGGTTTGGGAGGGAAGGGGGAGGGGGGAGAAGGGAGGGGGAGTGGGAAGGAGGGAAAGGAGTGGAGAGAAAGAGGGTGGAGGAAGGCGGGGAGGGGGAGTGGGAGGGATTAAAGGGAGAAGGAGGAGAGAAAGGGAGAGGGAGAGGAAGGGAAGGAGGGAAGGGAGAGAGAGCGATGGGGATAGAAGGGATGGTTGGATGAAGAGGGGGTGAGAGGTAGGAAGAGAGAGAGAAAGGAAGGAGGGAGAAGAAGAAGAGCGAGGGATACAAGATTTGAGAGAGAGAGACACACACACACAAACAAACATGTTTTTTTCCCCTAACCCTTTTCCCCTCTCTCTCTCTTTCTCTCTCTCTCCACCTTCCACCCCTCATCCCTCTTCCTTTCTTCTGTTATTTACTCTTCCATTTCCATTATTTACTCTCCTCCTTGTCGTCCCTCCCCTTCCCACTCCTTCCCTCCTTCCCCTCTCCCGTTTTTTCACCCTTATCCTTCTCTCTCCTTCCTTTTCGTCTTCCACCTTCCAATCTCCCTCCCTCCCCCTCACCTACTATTCACCCTCCTACTCCCAACCCCCTACCCTCAACCACCCACTCTTCCACCCTCAACCACCCACTCTTCCACCCTTACCCCCCCACACACCCTCACCCAATCACCCTCTTCACCTTCTATCCTCTCCCACAACCTCCCCCTTTCCCCCCCACCCCTTCCACAAACACATAACCCCTTCCCCTTTCCCCCCATCCCCTTCCACAAACACACAACCCCTCCCCCTTTCCCCCACCCCCCTCCACAAACACACAACCCCTCCCCCTTTACCCCCAATCCACCCCCTCCCCTCCCCCTTTACCCCCAGCCTCCCTCCACAAACACACAACCCCTCCCCCTTTACGCCCACCCCATCCACCCCCTTCCCCTTTCCCCCCATCCACCCCCCTCCCCTCCCCCTTTACCCACCCCATCCACCCTCCTCCCCTCCCCCTTTACCCCCCATCCACCCCCTCCCATCACCCCTCCCCCTTCCCCTCCCCCCCATCCAACCCCCTCCCCTCCCCCCCATCCACCCCCTCCCCTCCCCCCCATCCACCCCCTCCCCTCCCCCTTCCCCCCCATCCACCCCCCTCCCCTCCCCCTTTCCCCCCATCCACCCCTCCCCTCCCCCTTTACCCACCCCATCCACCCCCCTCCCCTCCCCCTTCTTCCCCATCCACCCCCTCCCATCCCCCTTTACCCACCCTTCCCCCCATCCACCCCCTCCCCCTTTACCCACCCTTCCCCCCATCCACCCCCTTTACCCTCCCCCTTTCCCCCACCCCATCCCCCCCCCTCCCCTCCCCCTTTACCCACCCCATCCCCCCCCCTCCCCTCCCCCTTTACCCACCCCATCCACCCCCCTCCCCTTCCCCTTTACCCACCCCCTTCCCCCCATCCACCCCCTCCCCCACCTCATCCACCCTCCTCCCCTCCCCCTTCTTCCCCTTCCCCTCCCCCTTTCCCCCCCATCCACCTCCCTCTCCTCCCCTTTCCCCCCCATCCACCCCCCTCCCATCCCCCTTTACCCCCCTCCCCTCCCCCTTCTTCCCCTACTCTTCCCTCGCCCACAGTTCCTAGCTTGCAAACGCGGCTCAATCAATTGCAGCGCTCTTGCCTGCGTGGTCGGCAGGGCCTCTTGGTTAACTTCTTTACCTGGTCGCTACCGGGCTTGTATTGCAGGTAAATGAGAACGGTTTTAACCCCCCCCCCCCTTTTTCTTTTTTTTTTTTGGGGGGGGGGCTACCGGGCTTGTATTGCAGGTAAATGAGAACGGTTTTAACCCCCCCCCCCTTTTTTTTTGGGGGGGGGGCTACCGGGCTTGTATAGCAGGTAAATGGGAATGGTTTTAAACCCCCCCCCCTCCTTTTTTTTGGGGGGAAGGGGGCTTTTTGTCCCTTATGCCCCCTTTTTTAAAGATAGGTTTGCCGTTTGTCTAACTTTATTTTTTTCCTATTTTTTTCTTCTTTCTCTTCGTCTACTACTTCTGTTTCTTCTATCTTTCCTCCTCCTCCTCCTTATTATTATTATTATGACTACTACTACTATTATTCTCCTTATTTTTTTCTTTTTCTTCTTCTTCTCTTTCTTCTCATTCTTCTCCTTCGTCTTCGTTTTCTTCTTCTTCTCTTTCTTCTCATTCTTCTCCTTTGTCTTGATTTTCTTCTCCTTCGTCTTCTTTCTTTTTCTTCTTCTTCTTTTTCTTCTTCCTCTTCTCATTTCCTTCTTCTTCTATTTCTTTTAATTCTTCTTCTTCTTCTCCTTCTCCTTCTCCTCCTTCTCCTTCTTCACCTTTTTCTTATTCTCCTCCTTCTACTTCTTCTTCTTCTTCTTCTTCTCTTTCTTATCCCTTTTCTTCTTGTTCTCCTTTTTCGTCTTCTTCTTTTTCCTTCTTCTCTTTCTCCTTCATCTTCCTCTTCTTCTTCTCCTCCTCCTCCTTCTTCTTCTCCTCCTTCTTCTCCTTTTTCTCCTTCCCATTTTCCTTCTTCTTCTATTTCTTCTCCTTATTCTCCTCCTCCTTCTTCTCCTTCTTCTTCTTTTCCTTTTTCTTCTTCTTCTTCTTCTTCTTCTTCTCCTTCTCCTTCTTCTTCTTCTTCTTCTTCTCCTTCTTCTCCTTCTTCTCCTTCTTCGCCCTCTCATTTTCATTCTTCTTCTTCTATTTCTTCTCATTTCTCTCTTTCATCTTCTTCTTCCTCGTCTCTTTCTTCTTCTCCTTCTTCGTCTTCTTATTATTATTCGCCTTTTTCTTCTTCCCCTTCTTCTCCTTCTCCTTCATCTTCTCCTTTTTCTTTTTCTCCTTCTCCGTCTTCTTCTTCTTCTTCTCCTTCTTCGTCTTCTTCTTATTATTATAATTCACTTTTTTTCTTCTTGCCCTTCTTCTTCTTCTTCATCTTCTCCTTTTTCTTCTTCTCCGTCTCCTTCTTCTTATTCTTCTCCTTCTTCTTATTCTTCTCCTTCATTATCTTTCCCTTTCTCTTTCATCTTCCGTTCAATCTTTATCCTCTTTGTTTGTTGTTGTCTTTCCTTTTTTTGGGTAAAGTAATTACGATGGGAAAGACAAAGAAAATTAATATGTAGGACGAAACAAAGAAAAATGCGAACAATAAAGCATAGGAGGGGAAGAGGGGAAGATGAAAAAAAATGTATATGTATGATAATAAAACGACGAGAGAGAAAAGAGAAAGAGTAAGAGGAAAGAGGAATAGTAAGAGAAAAGAGAAAGAGTAAGAGAAAAGAGAGAGTAAGAGAAGAATTATGAATTTACCGAGAAAGAAGAATTTGCTACATATCCCTGGAAGAACTTTACCGAGAAAGAAAGTGAATGCTGGCAACCCCCCTCTCCCCATCCCCCCCAAACCATCTCACCACAAAACCCAACCTTAATTCTCCACAACCTCAACTGCGTCCTCTCTAAACCCCTCTTTTTTTTTTTTTTTTTTTTTTTTGGCAACCTCATCTAATACTTATTATGAAACCTCTTCCCCTCTTCTCTTAACCCCTCCACACTTTTCTTTGTAATCTTTCCCCCTCTTCCCTCTCTCTCCCCCTCTTCCCTTAACCCCTCCCCACTTTTTTAAAATCTTTCCCCCTCTTCCCTCTCTCCCCCCCTCTTCCCTTAACCCCTCCCCACTTTTTTAAAATCTTTCCCCCTCTTCCCTCTCTCCCCCCCTCTTCCCTTAACCCCTCCCCACTTTTTTAAAATCTTTCCCCCTCTTCCCTCTCTCCCCCCCTCTTCCCTTAACCCCTCCCCACTCTTTTTGTAATCTTTCCCCCTCTTCCCTCTCTCTCCCCCTCTTCCCTCAACCCCTCCCCACTTTTTTTTTAATCTTTCTCCCTATTCCCTCTCTCTCCCCCTCTTCCCTTAACCCCTCCCCACTCTTTTTTTTAATCTTTCCCCCTCTTCCCTCTCTCTCCCCCTCTTCCCTTAACCCCTCCACACTTTTTTTTGTCATCTTTCCCCCTCTTCCCTCTCTCTCCCCCTCTTCCCTCAACCCCTCCCCACTTTTTTTGTAATCTTTCCCTCTTCCCTCTCTCTCCCCCTCTTCCCTTAACCCCTCCACACTTTTTTTTTAATCTTTCCCCCTCTTCCCTCTCTCTCCCCCTCTTCCCTTAACCCCTCCCCACTTTTTGTTTAATCTTTCCCCCTCTTCCCTCTCTCTCCCCCTCTTCCCTTAACCCCTCCCCACTTTTTTTTTAATCTTTCCCCCTCTTCCCTCTCTCTCCCCCTCTTCCCTTACCCCTCCCCACTCTTTTTGTAATCTTTCCCCCTCTTCCCTCTCTCTCCCCCTCTTCCCTTAACCCCTCCCCACTCTTTTTGTAATCTTTCCCCCTCTTCCCTCTCTCTTCCCCTCTTCCCTTAACCCCTCCCCACTTTTCTTTTTTTTAATCTTTCCCCCTCTTCCCTCTCTCTCCCCCTCTTCCCTTAACCCCTCCCCCCTTTTTTTTTATTCTTTCTCCCTCTTCCCTCTCTCTCCCCCTCTTCCCTTACCCCCTCCCCACTTTTCTTTTTTTTAATCTTTCCCCCTCTTCCCTCTCTCTCCCCCTCTTCCCTTAACCCCTCCCCACTTTTTTTTTTAATCTTTCTCCCTCTTCCCTCTCTCTCCCCCTCTCCCCTTACCCCCTCCCCACTTTTTTTTTTTAATCTTTCCCCCTCTTCCCTCTCTCTCCCCCTCTTCCCTTAACCCCTCCCCACTTTTTTTTTAATCTTTCCCCCTCTTCCCTCTCTCTCCCCCTCTTCCCTTAACCCCTCCCCACTTTTTGTTTAATCTTTCCCCCTCTTCCCTCTCTCTCCCCCTCTTCCCTTAACCCCTCCCCACTTTTTTTTTTAATCTTTCTCCCTCTTCCCTCTCTCTCCCCCTCTTCCCCCCCCCCCCCCCCCCCTTTTTTTTTTTAATCTTTCCCCCTCTTCCCTCTCTCTCCCCCTCTTCCCTTAACCCCTCCCCACTTTTTTTTTTTTTTAATCTTTCTCCCTCTTCCCTCTCTCTCCCCCTCTTCCCTTAACCCTCCACACTTTTTTTTTAATCTTTCCCCCTCTTCCCTCTCTCTTCCCCTCTTCCCTTACCCCCTCCACACTCTTTTTGTAATCTTTCCCCCACTTCCCTCTCATCCCTCTTCTTTCTCCCCAACCTTCATTTTGCAACCTCTCTTACTTCTCTCTTTTTCTGCAACTTTACTCCCTTTTCCCTTAATCTCTTCCCACTCTTTTCTGCAACCTTTCCCCCTTTTCTCTTACCCCCAAAATCTTTACTGTGCAACCTCTCTCTCTCCTTTCTTACATCCCAATCTTTGTGCAACCTCATCCCTTCTTCTCTTACCTCCTTCTTACTCTTTCTGCAACTTTCCCCCTCTCTACTTTTGCCTTCAAATCTTTCTGCAACCTATTCCTGCATTCCCCTTCACGTCATCCCCACTCTTTCTGCAATCTCACCTCCCATTCCCTCTCACTCCTCCCCCCTCTTTCTGCAAACCTCCTCTCCTCACTCTTTCTGCAAACCTCCTCTCCTCCCTCTCTTTCTCCTCTCTCTTTCTGCAAACCTCCTCTCCTCCCTCTCACTCCTCCCCCCTCTTTCTGCAAACCTCCTCTCCTCCCTCTCTTTCTCCTCTCTCTCTCTGCAAACCTCCTCTCCTCCCTCTCTTTCTCTCCTCTCTCTTTCTCCAAACCTCCTCTCCTCCCTCTCTTTCTTTCCTCTCTCTGCAAACCTCCTCTCCTCCCTCTCTTTCTCTCCTCTCTCTTTCTGCAAACCTCCTCCCCTCCCTCTCTTTCTCTCCTCTCTCTGCAAAGGGTCACACATACATAAGAAATCTTTATGACATAAGTTTAGACATGTTGGGGTGAATAGGCACGCACACATACACGGCCATGTTGTATTGCGCTAGACTAAAGTGCACTTAGTCATTTATACGCGCACACACACGCTCTCGGAGTCATAAGCATACACAAGCACACACACAGATATACATATGTCTGTATTTATATGTATAGTGTGTGTGTGTGTGTGTGTGTTTGCGTGTGTGTGTGTGTTTGTGTTTATGGGATTGTGTGTGTGTTTGTGGGATTGTGTGTGTGTGTTTGTGTGTGTGTGTGTTTGTGGGATTTTGTGTGTGTGCGTGTGTGTGTGTTTGTGTAATTGTGTGTGTGTGTGTTTGTGTACGTGCGTGCGTGTGCGTGTGTTCCCTTATTATTAATCCGCCCATATCCTTTTTCCTCCCCACCCCTTTCCCGCGAGCTCGCACGTGAGCACACTGAGCAAAACTTCCGCCTCGAAGCGAAGTTGCCTTGCTGAGTAAGCTAACTTCTAGCAAGACATCAGTAGTTGTATTTAAGTTACACGAGCGGTTTCCAACGTTTCATTTTCCTGGGTGATGCTTTTTTAAGGGAGTGGGGGGGGGAGGGGGAGGGGGGAAGGTGAAGGAAGAAAAGGAAGAGGAGAGAGGGGGGTGGAGGGTAGGATGGGTTGGGTGGGCTGAGGAAGGAAAATGGGGAGGGGGTGAGGAAGAAAGAAGAGGGCGGGGTAAGGAAGAAGGAGAGAGGTGAAGAGGGAAGGAAGGGGAAATAGAGAGAGAAGAGGGATGATAAAAAAAAGGGGGAGCCCTGAGAAAGGAAGGAAGGGCAGGATAGAGGGAAGAGGGAAACGAGGAAAAAAAATAAAAGGAAGGACATGGAGTCTGATGAAGAAGGAAAGGAAGTTCGGAAGGATGGTTAAGAAGCAAAAGAAAGAAAGAAAATAAAAGAAGAAAAAAAAAAATATATATATATATTATTAACCTTAGTTTTAGGGAGAGAGCAGTGAAGGAGACTCTGGAGAAAATATTATACCAGCTTCGCTTTTTTATTTCCTTCATCTTTTTCTTTATTTTCTGTAGTTGTTTTTTTTGTGTGTGTGTGAAGGCGGTTTAATTTGTGTTTGCATTTGGAGTTGTTTTGTCAAAGGATA
>NW_028234441.1:21819282-21821782 GCF_977035675.1 Penaeus japonicus
CCTCCCCCCCTCACCGATACGCAAAGCCCTCCCCCTTACCCTCTTGTCGTAATCCTCCCCTCCCCCCTCACCCCTCACCCCCACCCCTCACCCCCCTCACCCTCACCCTCACTCCTCCTCACCCTCACCCTCCCCCCCTCACCCCCTTCATCCTCACTCCTCCCCCTTACCCTCCCCTTCCCCCTTCCCCCATCTCCCCTCCCCCCTTACCCCCCCCCCCATCCGTTTTTGTGGGTCTGTTCCATTACGAAGGTAATTAGTTGTTTAAGCTGTAATGACTTCTAATACATTTTTTGCCACTTTTTTTTTCTCTTTTTTTTTTTTTTTCCTTTGTTCAGGATTGTTTTATTTAGATGTTCACAATCATTTAAGCATTTGTGGTTTGTTGCCTTGTTCTTTGTTATTTCATTAAGAAAGAAAATATATATTCATATGTATACGTATATATATATATATATATATATATATATATATATATATATATATATATATATATATACATACATATATATGTATATATACATATATATACATATACTGTATATATATGTATATATATATTTATTTATTTTATCTATTTATGTATATATATATGTATATATATATATATATATATATATATATATATATAATATATATATATATGTGTGTGTGTGTGTGTATATATATACATATATATATATAAATATATATATATATATATACATATATATATAATATATATATACTGTATATGTACATATATGTATATATGCTAATATATACATATATATATGCATACATACGCATACACACACACGCACACGCACACACACACACATACACACACGCACGCACACGCACACACACACACACGCACGCACGCACACGCACACATATATATATATGTATGTATATGTATGTATATGTATATATATATATATATATATATATATATATATATATATATATATATATATATATATATATATATGTATGTATGTATGTATATAATATATATATATATATATATATATATATATATATATATATATAATGTAATCTAAATATATATATATATATATATATAATATATATATATATATATATATATATATATATATGTATGTATGTATATGTATGTGTATATATATGAATATATTCACACATACATACATATATATAATATATATATATATATATATATATAATATATATATATATATATATATATATATGTATGTATATATATATATATATATAATATATATATATATATATATGTATTGTATATGTATATGTATATATGTTTATATATATATGTATATATACATATTTATATATATGCATATATATATAAATATACATATATTATATATATAGATATGTTATATATATATTATACATAATATATATACAAATATGCATATATATAAATATACATATATTATATATATAAATATGTGTGTGTGTGTATGCGTGTGTGTGTGTGTGTGTGTGTGTGTGTGTGTATATATATATATATATAATATATATATATATACATATATATATATATATAATATATATATATATATATATATATATATATATATATATATATATATATATATATATATATATATATATATATATGTACACACACATATACACACAAAAACATTCTACAAATCTCAACATCCCTCTCGCTCTACCGCGTTCAGCCACACCAATCCCTCTCCATTTCCCATTTCCCTCCACACCGAATCCGTCCCTCCACCCCCCACCCCCCTACCCACCCACCCCTCCCGCCCAACCCCCAACCCCCCTTGTCACTAACCTGCAAGGGCCATGACAAGGACGAGAAGAACAGCTGTCATGGAGGCACCGGTGTTCCACATGACTTCGGAAGGGGAGGGAGCAGTGCCAAGGGTATCCGATGCCACTTGTAGATCCTTGTGGATACTTGTAGGATACTTGTCGGATACTTGTGGGATACTTGTAGACACTGCGGCTGTCTATCGGTCGGGGTGTGTTTGTGTGTTTGTCTCTCTCTCTCTTTCTTTCTCTCTTTCTTTGTTTGGTTGTTTTTTGTTGCTTGTGTCTGGTTTGGTTTGGGTTTCTGTTTGTTTGGTTTGTTGCTTCTTCTTATTATTCTTCTTCTTCAGTCCGATTCTTATTTTTTTTAATAGTTTTTTTTTCTTATCTTCTTCGTTTTGTTTCTCGCTATTTATATATATTCTTCTTTCTTTTCTTACGTAGGTTATTACTTCACGAGTTTGTTTGTTTTTTATCCTCCTTCTTCGTGCACTTGGAAGAGGGGTAGCGAGGTCGGGGAATAAATAAAGCAAATGGCAAAAGAACGATAAAGAACGACGAGAGAATGGATAATTACGTTAATAAATAAGTGTATATGTAACAAAAAAAAATCCTCAATAACCAAAAAGGAATAAGAAATAGAAAGAAAACGAAACAACAAAACTTTTCTCCCGAAACTGACTAAGCGAATTACAAAGAAACAAACAACATCCACAAACAAAGT
>NW_028234441.1:21834282-21836782 GCF_977035675.1 Penaeus japonicus
AATAGAAGAGAGAGAAGAAAGAAGAGAAGAAAAAGAATAAAAAAGGAGAGAGAAGAAGAGGAAATAGATAAGAGAGGGAGGAGGGAGAAAGAAAATATAGAGAAAAAGAGAGAAGAGAGAGAGAGATAGAGAGAAAAAAGAAAGAAGAAGAGAAGAGAAGAAAAATAAAGAAGAAAAAAAGAAATAGAGAAGAGAAGAGAGAGAGAAAAAAAAAGAGAGAGAAGGAAAGAGAGGAAAAGAGAGAAAAAGAAAAAAGGGGAGAAAAGAAAAGAGAAGAAGAAAAAAGAGAAGAGAGTAAGAAGAAAAAGAAAGAAAGAGAGAGAGAGAGAGAGAAAAGAGGAGAGAAGGGAAAGAGAGAAGAAGAAAGAGAGAGAAAGAAAAAGAAAAGAGAGAAGAGAAAGAGAGAGAAAAGGGGAGAGAAAAGAAATAGAAGAAAGAAAAGGGAAAAAGAGAAGAAGAAAGAAAAGAAAAAGTAGAGAAAAAAAAGAAAAGGAAAAAAAAGAAGAAAAAGAGAGGAAGAAGAAAAAAGAAGGAGAAGAAGAAGAAAAAAGAGAGAAAAAGAGAAGAGAAGAGAGAAGAGAAAGAAAAAGACGAAGAGAAAGAAAAAAAAAGAAAAGAGAAAGAAAGAAGAAAAAGAAGAAAAGAAAAAAGAAGAAAAGAATTAGAGGAGAGAGAGAAAGAAGAGAAGAAAGAAAAAAAAGAAGAAAGAGAGAGAGATAAAAAGAAGAGAGAGAAGAGAAAGGAGAGAAGAGAAAAGGGGAGAAGATAAGAGAAAGAGAGAGAAAGAGGAGAAGAGGAGAGAAGAAAAAAGAGGGGAAAAAGAGAGAGAGAGAAATAGAAGAAAGAAAAGGGGAGAAGTAGAGAAAGAGAGAAGATAGAGAAAGGAGAGAAGAAAGAAAGAAAGAGAGAAAAAAGAAAAGGGGAGAAAAAAGAAGAAAGAAATAGAGAAAGAGAGAAGAGAGAAAGAGAGAAAGAGAGAAGAGGGGGAGAGAGAAGAAGAAAAGAAAGAAAAAAAGGAAAGAGAGAGAAAAAAGAATATAGAAGAAGAGAAGAGAAGAGAGAGAGAGAGAAAAAAGAGAGAGGAGAAAGAGAGAGAAAAGAAAAGAGAGAGAAGAAATTGAAAGAAGAGAAGAGAAGAGATATAGGGGGGGGGAGAGAAAAAAAGAGAAAGAGAGAGAAAAGAGGGAGAGAAGAGAGATAGAGAAGAGAAAAAAAGAGAGATAGAGAAGAAAGAAAGAAGAAGAGAAAGAAAAAGAAGGGAGAGAGAGAGAGAGAGATAAAAAGAGAGAGAAAGAGAAGAGAAAAGAGAGAAGAAGGGGAGAAGAGAAGGAGAGGGGAGGGGAAGAGAGAAGAGAGGGGAAGAGAGAGAGAGAGAGAAAAAGAAGAAGAAGAAAGAAATAAAAAAGATAAGGGAGAGAGAGAGGAGAGGGAGGGGAGAGATAGAGAGAGAAGAGAAGAGATTGAGAGAAAAGAAAAATAGAGAGAGAGATAAGATGAAGAGAGAGAGAAGAGAGAGAGAGAGGGAGAGATGAGAGAGGGAGAGGGAGGGGAGAGAGAGAGAGAAGAGAGGGATAGAAGAGAGAGAGAAGAAGAGAAAGATGAAGAGGAAGAAAAAGAGAGAGTAGTATAATAGAATAAGATAGAGAGAAGAATGAGAGAGAGATAGATAGAGATATTAAGAGAAGAAGGAGAGTATAAGTAGAGAGAGATAGATGAGAGAAAGAGAAGAATGAGAGAGAGAGAGAGAGAGAGAAGAGGGGAGATTGGAGGGGAGAGAGAGAGAGAGAGAAAGATGAAGAGTAGAGAGAAGAGAAATAGAGGATAATATATATATGAGATATCAGATAATAGATATATAGAGAGTATAGATTATATTGCTTATTGATGAGACTAGATAGTATAGAAGGAGAGAAGATAAGAGATATAGAGATAGAGAAGAGGAGAAGAGATATAAGATATAGATAAGAAGAGAGAGATGGGGGGGGGGGGGGGGGGGGGGGAGAGAGAGAGAGAGGGATAGGGATGGGAAGTGTAAGATATATATAGAAGCGAGAAAGATAGAGCTATAGAAGAGAGAGCGATTGCAATACGATCTCTCACTCTCTCTCTCCTCTCTTCCTCCTCCCTCTCCTCTCTCTTCTCTCTCATCTTCTCTTCTCTCTTCTCTCTCGCTCTCTTCACGCTCTCTCTTCTCTTCTCTCCCCCTCTCTCTCCCTCCCTCTTCTCCTCCACCTCCCTTCTCCCTCTCTCTCTCTCTCTCCGTTACTCCTTCTCTTCTCTCTCTTCTCTCTTCTCTCTCTTCTCTCTCCTCCTCCTCCCTCATCTCTTCCCTCCTCTCTTCTCTTCTCTTCTCTCACTCTCTCTTCTTTCTCTTCTCTCTCTCTCTCTTCTTTTCTCTCCTCTCTCTACTCTCAACTCTTCTTCTCTCTCTCTTCTCTCTCTCTCTCTTTTCTTCTTTTCTCTCTCTTCTTCTCTCTCCCTCTCTCTCTTCCTCTCTCTC
>NW_028234441.1:21841782-21851782 GCF_977035675.1 Penaeus japonicus
TAAAGGGCTCCGAATAGTTACAACTCTGATTGCGTTCTTATTGTAGCTGTACTTTATGGGAAAACCCGACATGTCTCCTAACCTTAGTCACAAAGAGCGGGAAGGAGCACTATTCCTTAGGCATTTGAATAGCTTTATCTTAAGTCATGTGGAACAGTGGTACTTATGATATTGTGTTTCACTTTGAAAAAAAAGAATATGTGTGAAGAGGAATATATATATAACATGAAATTGAAGAAAACAGGTTAGATTCCTGAGGAATAGGCCTTTAAACTTTGCGGTATACTTAAAATAATTTTAACATCTGTGTTTTTGGAGAGTTGAGATTTTTTTTTGTTCTTCTATTTTTTTTCATTCTTTTACTTATACTTACATGGTTATGTCATATGCTTGAATTATTTTTAAAATAAAACAAGTGAATTTTATATGTAAATGTTTTATTTTCATCTTTTTCATCATCTAAAACATTCATTATACTGTTCTTATTACCTAAGATTCTGTTTAACTTTCCATTGAAGAATATATGATGATTATATCAATACAAAACATATTATCAGTATAAAAAATACAGTAAACACATATATAATTTGATATTGTCCTCATAACGAAGCACTTCATACAGCATTATTTAAGTTAATCCATAATTATAAACACTTCAAAATAGCTACATTGCATATATAACATCAATACTTTGAGAAGCAAAGAGCCTTTACTTTACCAGAATATATACACGAGTATTCTGGGTATTGCAGTTTCTGGGGGAAAAAAAAATAGAATGTGCAAACATGCAGTAAAATCATACTATTTTCCTTCTATTTTTGCCAATGCAGATTGTGATAATGCCCCATAATATCATCCTATAACAAGGTACAGTTCAGTCATCTGTCTGTATACTGGCCACTGAAATGTAATTATATAGTAAAAGTCACATAAGAGAAGGGGTGGTTGAAGGCATTTAATTCATCTAAATGAATCATGGTTTGATTAATCTTGCAATTACTGGGTACAGTAAAACACTTCATAAATGGAGGATGGTGCACTGGCGTATCAACGGGTGGTCAGATACACCATTAATTGACGACTAAGGAATACAAGGCTTAAGATTTTGGAAATTAAAAAACTCTAGGTTAGACTTTCAACATTTCTAAGCCTTGTGGGCCTTTACCTATAAACATTCCGGCAAAAATCCTTCACAGTGAATTATTATATTATTATTAGTATAGTATAGTTTATTATTATCATTATATTATGAATTATCATTATTGTATAGTATAGTATAGTATCAAATCTGAGAGATCAAAATTTCCAAGGTGGTGTGAAGAACTAAAACTCAATGTCAAGGCACAAAAAATCAGTATCAAAAAGGCACCAACCCCCCATTAAAAAAATAAATTACCACATTACAAACTGCAGAATGCTCAGTAAATTCTTACATCACAAAGAAGTATCTGACAGTTGGGATTTTGCAGAGGAAAGTTTTGTGAGACTTTCATGTTTTATGAACAGTATGTACAATTAGTTAAGGTAATGTGTACTACAAAAACAAGAGCAAGATAAAGTATTAAAATGTAACTCAAAACAAAAAAGTGGATCTAGTTAGATAGCTTTAGTTTGTGTGTAAATTTGAAATACTGTAAATGATTATCATTAAAAAATAATAAATAAAAAAACAAGAGTGTACATCAATATAGTATAGTTCCATAATTTTCGGAGATATTTCCTCCTTTTTCTAAAGCTTCTTTTATGCTTACTGATATTATCATAATAATTAGTAAGATGAACACTCTACATGTCTTTTTACTGAGTATTAAAATCCTGTTTTAGTGTTGGATTAACCATTACCAAGTCAACCCTTATACTTCAAGGTTGTTTAAACAATCATTCTCTTTCAGGATTCATTACTTATTTCCATACCCATATAACACAATAAATTCTCACCAACCACAACTATTAGCTAACTAAGTATCAGAACTCCAACATTTATCTTAATTTTTTATTGAAAATTTAAGAAAAGTGAATCTCGTCATTATTTTTTAGGTATACAGTGTATAAACAGTATATATCAAACACCACAAATTTTCACCAGTCACAACTACTAACACAAAGAATGCTAGTTATTTTGAAAAGCTTTTCTGTAGGAAAACTGTCAAGTCAAACTTTTCGTTTTTTTCTATTGAGAATTTAAGAAAGGTGAATCTTGCCATTATTTTTATAGATATAGGAAAACAATACCTTATAGAGAAGGGTCACAATTCATGTCATTGTCTTTATATTTTGATTATACATTGTTTCATATAACTTGTGACGTCTATTAAAACAGGAGATAGAGAATGCCCTTTATTTCAGATATCAGGTAATAGTACTTCTCTGATAAGAATCAATCAATATAATAATAATATACCTCTCCCAAAATACCCTATTAACTCCATTCTATATATAAATACCTAAAAAAAACAATTGGTTTACCATATTCTTAGAGTAATGATTAAATGTTTTTTATATGGAAAAAAAAACACATGGATTATATAATTCACAAAACAGTCATCAGTACTTCAGGTTACTCAAAATCTCCTTTTTCATAAATTAACAATGTTCATAATGTCATTCGGATGGAAAGCTCGATCTAAGAGGTTTCCAGACACCCTCTCTTTACTATATGTATCAGTAAGAGAATTAACAGAGATATTTTCCTCTATCTCAGCAAGAGTAGCCTCATCATAGGCGTAAAATTCCACTTCAACGTCCTCGGTCATTAGGAATCCGTTGTCTGAAAATATGCCGGAGTAGTCCGACTCGAGCCACACAAAGAGTGCTACCTCACTGCTCTTGACCGTCATACTGAAGGTCCAGTTACTGTGTTGCGTTTGCCATGGGCCAGAGATGTCGCTCAGCTGTTTCAATTAGAAGTAGAATTAGACATACTATTCCTTAGATTATGAAGAGCATATATAATAATGAGAATAATTCCATCAAATACAGCTTTAATATCATATCAAATCAAAGATACACAGTTATCAATTATTTATCTAAACCATGAAAACCAATTGGGCAAACAGGCCAAAATATAGAAATAATAATCAAGGATAAAAATTAAACATTACCGAGACTTTAGCGTGAGGTAAGAAAGCATCCTTGGGCCTTCCAAACAAGAGGAAATTATCAGGTGCTGCGAGAGATCCATCAGACCGATACAGATGAGACGTAACAAAGCACACATCTTCTTCATCATAGAGATCTTCTGTACATAATTTATCCATCTGTAGATCTTCCCACATGTTCAATTCCATGACTAGACTGGCTGCTGATGGAGACTGTAATGAAGGAATTAGGGTTGATCATAAAGTCTAGAGGGTTTATAATGCTATAGAAGTGAGAGTGAGACTGAGACTGAGAGAGAGGGTAAGGATGAGGATGATGGTGAGGGTGAAGGTATGGGTCAGAGTGAGAGTGAGAGTGAGCGTGAGAGTGAGGGTGAGAGTGAGGGTGAGAGTGAGGGTGAGAGTGAGGGTGAGGGTGAGGGTGAGGGTGAGGGTCAAAGTAACAGAGTAGCTGACTGAGTGTGAGTGTGTGAATGAGTACAAGTGTGTATGTGAGTGTGAGTATGTGAGTGTGAGTGTATTTGTTGTATGACAAACTCTTTTCACAGAAACTTACCACAATAATAGTATCATTCCTATTGAGAACTCTCTCCTTCCTGTCATAACGATGCAGATCAATCACCAATCGCAGATCATCAACAGGATGTACAAGATCGCTCACTATGTAGACAAACAACTGTAAATACATAGGCATACAGAATATAGTATCAATATCTAAGAGAATGCATCGCAAGTGTATCAATATGGATTAGGTATAATAGAAGCCCAAGTTCATTTTGAAAATTAGAAATAGTTAATAAACATGTACCTTCTCATCCTCCACATACATCGAGACAAGGATTGGATCAAAGAACTTCTTGGCATAATAGTGAAGCATCTTCCAACGACCACCATACTCTGTGGAAAAACATCAATAAAACACAACAAGATTCAGGAACATATAAGAATGTCATCAACATCATTTCCTGTGTGCCTTTCTGTATCTGTGTATGTGTCTACATCCATTTTCATGTCTGTGTCCATTTATGTCTGGGTCTGGGTCTGTGTCTCTGTGCTTACGATTGCTTGATCATGCAAGTCTTCCTGTAACAAGCATACCTATGGAGGCCCAAGAAGCTCCCTGCCAGATGTCATTCAGTTGCCAGTAAAGAGCTCCACTTGTGAAACCTTCTCCTTTTTCATTCAGTTCACTCATTGCACGACGGTAGAATTCAGTTTCTGTCTTGATGGCCACTGCTTGGTGAATCTGTTGTGAGAAAGTAAGTATTAAAAAGAGTACTCTGAGAATCAACATTTAAAAAATACAGCCTATGTCAATAGCTTGAAAACACACCATGATTCCAGTAAGTTCTATGATTCCCAAACATTAACAACAACACCTCAACTGAAATCTCTACCACAGACATTTTAATACAAACATATCAATACAGCACAAGCAAAAACTTCACAAGACTGCACCTGAAAGCCCACATATAGTATATATCTATCTCCCTTCCCATCAAAGACATCAAAGACATCATACCTGGCTCAGATAGAGATAATGTTCATAAGCTTTTTGAGATCCATCCTGAGGAGGCATATGCATATGCAAACCAATCTGCAGTGCAAGTTCCTCCTGTCCGCCTGGGTGGTGCTGCCGGTGGTACATCATGGCCGAGTCTCTGTTCCAGTCCTCTTCCGTTGTCACTGCCTTCATTGTCCTAGTAACAAATTTTGTGTGATTGGTTTAACTCTATCTATCATTTACCCAAACTGTTTTAACCCCTCTGCAATTTGCATGTTTTTCTGGGTTGGATCACTTTCATACTGCATTTTTAATTCTATTGAAATTACAAGCTGTTTATTCCTTCAGCTCTGATGACCTTATCACATTATATCATTTTGCTACCATATCATATATAGACTCATTAATCATACTATAAGTCTAGAAAATAATGAAAAACAAACACTTCTAAAGATGCACAGTCCTTAAGAGACAAATATCTATGTCAGTGATATTCTTTTTGTCTTTCCTTTTTCATGAATATTGTCTTTTTTTGTGACAGAATATGAGGTCTTGCAAATTGCATACTTACTTGAAGACTGGCCAAGACTGGAAGCCATATTCTGAAGCGAATCTCGTTCTTGGTGTAGCGTGACCAAGCCAAGCATCACTCAGGTAATTATAATAGTGGACTGTCAGGTGTGGGGAAAGAAAAGTATAAAAAATAGATATGCTATACCTAGATATATCAGCAAATGATAAATTGACATGCTATACGCAGAGATATCCAAGTATAATAGCATGAATCACAAAAACCTTTCAAATAAAAATCACAACTTTATCTAAAATCCAAATTTCAGTTAAATCCAATTCAATAAGGAAATCACAAAAGAAGTAAATCACATCAAATTCAACTAACCATCACCATATAAAGTATCATATGGATTTTCAGCTACGTGACCTTCTTCCTCTGACTCAATACCATTGTTTGGAGAACTTATGACGAAAGGGTGGCTATCATCAGTTTCCACTGCCACCGTCTTTATTGTGTCCACGTATAGCTTTATGTAGTCCTCCTTATAACGCTGAAAGTCCGATGCTGTTCCATACCTGCAAGATATGTAAGTTGATTTATAACCAACTTCAGTCTTCTGCTGCTCAAATGAATTAGTAAAAAAAATATTACAAAAACATGAATAATGTGAAAGAGAATACATATCCCACTTGTATGATTTTTAAATGCTGATGTTCGATATATTTTACATGAGCATACAAGTACCTTTAGAGTCAAACACCTGATCAAGACACTCAACACTTAATTACATATATCTTAATGAACTATTCACACTAAAATGATTTACTGCTGGCTTTTCAAAAATACAGATCATAAGAATTTCTTGAATATATGTTTCATACGAGTACTATCAAATGTTTCTGCATTCTATGTACCAAATAATTATATCCTATAAATGTAGAGTAATAAGTGAATATCTTATGCCAAATACTAACAACATGTACTAAGAAATATTGAAATATCTGTTATGGTTTACCAACCAGTAACTGGATTTAAAGTGTGTTATTTCTGCAATATTGAGACACCATCATCATGTGAATATAATAAAATAGCTAAAAACTTCAGAGCACAGAGATACAGGTCAAGCTATTCAGAATTGGCTGAAGTATAAATATCAGGAAAGCTTCCACAGAATTGATAAAGTGCTTCAAAACACTAAATCTAAACAGAGGTGAAATTAGCATGAAATAAAGAAAGTATCAGATGGCTATTTATGAATGACATGTCCCTAAAAGGACTACATCTTCTATGACTCTGGGAACAAAAGGAAACAGGTTAGTGAATTGCACAGTGAATTCACAATAATAATACCGTGAACAAGGACACGAAAATCTCATACCAGTTGCCCCTCAAAGCCGCCTCGTTCTCATTGTTGCCAGCCCAGAGGAGAATGCTCGGGTGATGCTGCAGGCGCTGGATCTGCATTTTAATCTCCTTACTTGTTGTTTCAAGGAATGGTTCATCGACAGGGTACATACTGCAAGCAAACATGAAGTCCTGCCATATCAGAATTCCAAGCTCATCTGCAATCTGTTGAGGAGGAGAGAAAAGATATGTTTAGCCTATTGCTTAAATAAAAGAGAAACAAAAAGCACATGATCTGAATAGATTTATACATCTTACAAAACAGTTTCAGAAATGGAAACTCCACATCGCCCAGACTGTTTTCCTAAATCTCAGTAACAAGAAGAAGAAATGTAGCCATACCTCATAAAACACATCAGTCTCATAGATGCCCCCTCCCCACACTCGAATGCAGTTCTGGTGAGTGTCAGCCGCAGCCTTCAGAAGTTCCCTTGTGTATTGTTCTGTCACCATCTCTGGCAGTACATGTGCAGGTATCCAATTGCTGCCTTTCATGAACATTGGAACATTGTTCACTATGACTCTATAGTGCCGACCTTGAGAAGACAAACAGGAATTATTATGGATGATAGTATATCTTACAATTTAAATTGCAATTTCCTTATAACAAAAAATCTGCACAGTATAACTAATGAGAATAAAAAAGAATGAAAAATAATCACAAAAATACAAATTTATCTTTACCTACATAATGGCAAAGCCTTTTCCTTAATAAAAACCTTCAAACTAACATAAAGAAAGGCTTTACAGATCTAAAAGTTATTCCCTTTAAAAAAAATATCACCTTTTGTGTGATTCTTTTCGTCGACAAAGTCCTGGTCAAGTTTCACCGTTCTGAACCCAACCCGAACACTTGCACTGGACTCCTCACTCTGGTCTTTGTTCTTCCAGACAGCCAACAATTGGTAGAGAGGCTGAGACCCATAGCCATTAGGCCACCACATGTCTACTTGGTTCTGGGTGTTAGTGATAAAATTTTAATGCTAATCGTGAAAGCTACTAGATGGAAAAATATGGTAAGGAAGTCATTATTCATTCAAGAATCTTTTATGTATAGTGCATAGCCAGTAATGACAAATTGTTTGCATGTATTCTACTAATTCATAACTGATATATATTCACCGACATACTATAAACTTGTCTCATTTTCCAGACACAAAAATGAAAATTACACAAATGTACCTCTTCTAAGGTGACATTGAAGGTGAGCATTGTCTCATAATTCTCAATCAGAGCAGTGACTGTGTATTTCATGCTGAAAATATCTGCCAGAGACACATCAAAGTTCCCTTCCAGTTCTCCTTCCCTGATGGCCGAGTCACACAACACCTAATGTATGGAGGAAGCAAAAAAGATAGTTTCGTTGTGATATCTTCGAGAGTAGTGTCAGCTGTTAATATTCAGCATGATAGCTTTTAATTAGTTCAATTTTTTTTGTTCTACAGGTTAAAAGGAAAAAAATATATAATTTTTAGATTGATGTTAGTAGCCTGTTAGTCAGTATACATTAATTCACATATTACTTAAACAATAATTTCTTATAAAGCTCTGATACTAACTAGCACACACAATATTAATGATATTACCAATAACAATAAAGATAATGTTGATCAAAACAAAAATAAAACACATAAACAAGATATATATATCATTACTTCATATCCAAATAAACTAAATCTCTAATGAACAGCATTAACCAAAGATACTTTTTTTTTCCAAGTATCAGAAATCTATACCTTGACAGTGAGCTCCCAACCAGGTTTAAAATCATGATTTGGGACGGAGGGCAGAGGAGATGTGGGACTGGCTGCAAACATGATGGTTTTCACGTTCAAAGTGTTCCATCCAACAAGATGCCAGTCCTTCCTATAAAAATAAGAATATCACTATCCTCTGAAAACTCTTTCCTTATTCAATTTCAAGACAAAAGGGGAAAGGAAAATTATATTCTACTATGATAAATACATAGCTATGTCTGTCTGTCTGTCTGTCTGTCTGTCTGTCTGTCTGTCTGTCTGTCTGTCTGTCTGTCTGTCTGTCTGTCTGTCTGTCTGTCTGTCTGTCTGTCTGTCTGTCTGTCTGTCTGTCTGTCTATCTAATCTATTTATCTAATATATATGTATATTTATATATATATATATATATATATATATATATAAATAATTATATATATATGTATATATGTATATATATGTATATATATATAGAACAAGCAGCCTGCACTTGTCACGTACCAAATTCCCAAATTGGGGAAGGCAGGACCCCAATCCCAGCTGAAGGAGGCTTGCATCTTGCGAATATGGTTGGCATGGCACACGCCCTTGAAGGCCGGATCCACACACTTAGGAGGCACTATGTAGTCCACTGCCTGTTCATTGTACTTCTGGGTGGCATATTCCGTGGGTGATTGGAATGCAACTTCTAGATTCACAGTTGTGCCCTATGTAGAGAAGATACATGGAATTGCATACTTCTTGCTAGTATATGTAGTTTAACTTTCTTTTTCTTTTAATATAAGAATAAATTATAGATTACCTTACAGTGACACTATCCTAATTGAAAGGCAAAACAAAGTATCATATTGGAAAAAAAAAATAATTAGAAAAGAATATATATCAGATAAGTTCACTAAATAAAGGTATTTTGTGCATAGCATTTTTTTTCCATCTTAAAACTTAATCAAACATAATTCTCATTAATCTAGACTTTTCCCATCCATCTACTCCTGTCCATACAAACCTGAAGATGCTCCTTCACATCGAAGACATATCTGACGAACATATTATTTGACTCGCCCACTTTCTTGGAGTTGACCAGTACTTCAGCCGCTGTGTCTAAGCCCTCGAAGATCAGTGCTACCCGTTCATGCTCCAGCAACTTGGGATCAACTGCAAGGGAAAGTCATTGCACTTTAAATAATGGAGACCTGCAATAACAGTTAGATTTTATGATATGTAAGTTTGATAGCTATTACTTAATCTGGTATTTCTTTTGGATTATGAAAGTAAAGGAATAAAAAACAATAATCACAATAGTACAGATAATAACGATAACAATATAGATAATAATAATAACAACAACAACAATAATAATAACAATATCAAAACTAAAAGCAATGCAACGACCATAGCAAACAAGTCTCCTACAACCAAGGGCAAAAGACGCCATCATACCATCAAATGTTGTAGAATAGGTCCAGTTATCGCCAGCCACCCAACGGTACTCGAAATCATTGAAGCGATAGTAGAAGTCCCCCTTATTCAGCACATTAGCAAAGAGGAGGTCTGTATATACTCCCCCTGGCACCGTCCCTCCAACCTGGATGGCTGTAAATAGTAATGGTTAAATTAGTTACTGAAATTAGTTAACTGACTGATTGAAAAGAGGTGCGCTGGGTATGGCACAAGGAGGATGAGTATTTTGGAATATTAGGGACACAAGGCCAGTCTACAGTATGTCCTGTGTTTGCTTATTCATAGG
>NW_028234441.1:21866782-21874282 GCF_977035675.1 Penaeus japonicus
ATGCTTGTTACATGATCTTGAGGCAATAAAATATATCCCTTCCTGAGAACAGCAGTACTCCATAACATAGCATTATCAATTGAAAATTCAGGTCTCGGTGCTAGCTTGGACTATTAGCCATGTTCTTGGAGTATCATCTGTAAATATATCATGTATAAAAGGTTAATGAATCAAAATTTCGGCTACAAGTTTATTGAAAAAAAAAGATGATGTATTGCAGGATATTAAAGTTTGCTATGATACCATATTGCTCCACTCGAGATCCTCAGCAAATAAAAAATCTTCCACCTCACAGTAATTGGTTTTGATCCTTTAACCCATTGAAGACATCTTGTCCAGTGTGGCTTTGTTTTATTATATTTATTTTTTACAAATAGATGTTTCCACAAGTGATTAATTAACAAGATGTCATTAAGCCTAGCTGTTCAAACCATTCCTCAAACTTTCATGAAATAATTTTATTTTTATCAGTATAATTTCTAACTAATGTAATTATATCAATCATTATCTTTAATAGTATTATAACGTTTATAACAAAAATAATAATAATATGAATTAAAACAGTAATTTTCTCACAAAAACTCTAGGACTGCAGCAAACTGCCAATGTCAGGTAGGCCTATGAATTGACTCCTTGGTGACTTCAGCACTTGTGGAACATTTGAAGTGAAAAAATAAAACAAATAACAAAAGCACAGTGGACAGTCCATGGATACATACCCTCCTAGCATCAGTGTTAAAACATTTGTCAAGAGTGAGGTAATTTTCTATCTTTTCATAATTTGAGCAGGCACATCATAAAAGCAAATTCAATGATGTATTTTTCTCCTTAGTATATACCCCCCAAAAAAAATAAAAAGTTCTACATATAACTACAATCTATTTATAATATTTACAAACCATGGCATCATTATATTTCAACAATTATATACAATGATGCTAATATAATGCTAATATGGTGGATATATATTCTGTGATATGAGTCATCTGTGGGTAGATGATTGTAACAGCAAATGCACTAAGTAACTCAACAAGAGAACAGTTTACTTTCTTCCCATGGCTCAAAATCCATCATGGTGGTATTGAGTGTCATGAAAATGTTTCTGGAAATTATATATATATATATATAATTTTCTGTCTTTCATATATTTATATATATATTTTGTCTTTCAATCATTTTTACTTACATAGCTGTATCTGTATCATTGCTTGTACTACTATGGTAGAATCAACCTTTCCGATGCACAAAATATAGCTGCTTCTGCACCATTATTGTTACAGCATCATTCAAGACCAGACCAGATCAGTGTCAGTGTATTGGCATTTTATCTTATTTTTTTATGTATTTATTCATCAGCTTCATTGCTAATGTTTGTGTGTGTAAATATACAGTATGTAGAGAAAGTGAGAGTAAAAGATTTTGTTCCGTGTATGTGTGGCTGAGTGAGAGACTGATGCATAAAATTATGGATTGCTTTATTGATGATTGTGTATGCAGAATGTCTAAATTTTAGGACTTGGGGTTTCACTGGTGTACACCGTAGCCATATAAATTGCCGCCAGCACCATAATCACAAGATGCATACAAAAATATAGTGTTTCATTAATGATCACTGCATCAGGGTTAATAATGTCTTCACAAATCTGCTTGGATTTAATGTTCAATTATACCCAAAAATAACATTTAAACAATTTACTTGTTCCTCATAGAAACAATATAGAAACATTTTGCAAGGAAATGTGTCAAAAGAATATATTGCTTTATCATTTTCTATTTTAAGTAACATTGCTATAATAATCAATATATAATGACCATAATACATCATTTATGATTTATTTCTTCTCTTATCATTTTCTCATTCTTTCAACTTTGCATTTCCTTTGCATTTGTAATCACCAACTGAAAAAAAATATTAAGATATACATATATATATATTTAAATCTCATGTAAAATAATGTACAATTATGCTCTTTACCTTTACAAATTGTGAGTCAACCATACTTTGTGAAAAGAATACACAAGCATCCAACTGAATCATGTACACTTTGAAACCATGAACGGCAACAAGTCTGAAAAAAGTATAAATATAAACTTCTTAATATAATTAACTGACAAGCATCAATCAAAGCATAACTGACTGACTGACTACCAATGCCACAATATGCCCCCCGCCCCCCCCCAAAAAAAGGGTGTAGTGTGTAACATCGAGTCTTACTCCTCTTAATTACTCTTTTTTTTATCATCATGGTCATAATCTTGCAAGTGTTGACTTCAAAAATTATAATTCATGAAGGCTATGACATGGAGGTATATATATTTTTTTTTCTTCTTTGCATTGTTGTGAATCATGATAAATATACAAACTCCTAATTCAATCATAAGGCAAGATTTGTTTTTGTTTTTTCAGGTGAAATGAAGTGGTAAGTACACATTATTAAAAGTAATGACCATAATTAAGATAAAAATATAATGATCATTATAACAGTAACAATAACAAAAATTATAATAATAATGAAAAAGTGTCGACTTGAAAACAATAATTAATAAACAGTACAAATGAAATTTTATATAAATTAATTAATCTTTGCATTCCCTTGACAGTCTCAAAAGAATATGATATAAATAAAAATTAAAAACAATTCTATGTTTACAGTTTCAACTTTATAAAAGGAAAGTTTGATTAATAAAAATAGGAGTCACTTTGGTCTTTATGTACAAAGACATGACAATAGTTTTTTTGTTTTATTTTTTCTATTTAAGATGAGGTGCTATGACAAAATAATGATAATGCAGAAGAAGTAATGAAAGAGTGCAAGAGATAGAAGAAAGAAAGAGAGAGAGAGAGATAGAGAGGGAAAAAAAAAAATACTATAAGATCTCTAAAATATATATATACAACAGTTTGGAATCAAAAACCTGTTCTTTGTGTGAAAAATATTCCCCCAAAATACGCACCTTTGAAAGCAAGCGTAATTTTACTATAGCATCAAGAGCAGCTCTCGTAACGTGGAGCTGCAATCACAACACATCAGAAGAATGATCGTAACAACATTAAAGTTTTATTTCCAATTCAAGTTTCCACAGCTCTTGGTATAAGGCTAGGACTGGCTTTCTCCCTCCACGGTGCAGGCACAACCACAGAGCCCTAATGGCAATGCTCCGTGATGTCGACCACGACCGACTTGCGCCACCCAAAAAGGAAGTAGCCGAAGCCAGCCCCTAAGACGCAGGCTAAGCAGAGCCACACGTTGTACGTCATGAAGATCAACATGAGCAGGTAACTGACTATCATCTGGAGCATGTGCATTAACGTCTGGATGGTGTGGTCCTTGCTTAGCATGCTCATCCTGTGAAGGAGAGTGAGGTCAGAAAAAATTCAGAATCTCTTTTTGGAAAGAAATAGAATATAAGACAAAATATATATACGTACTCAATTAGTATTTATTTACATCTTTATCTGTTCACCTATCTGTCTCTCTTTACACACACACATATATATATATATATATATATATATATATATATATTCATATATGATCTATTTACTCAAGCAAATCTCTAGAGCAGTACAAAGCAAAAGTACAAAATAAGAAACATAAATGTCTAACTACATTCTCAAAAATTTATTCCATATGAAATGTCAAATACAAAAAAAAGTCCTCTCTACCACACCTAAATCACAATCATATTTTCCTAAACCAAAGAAAATATGAAAATAAATAAAAACCTAAATGTATATACACTTTTATATAATAATAACAAATAAAAAAAAAAAATTATTAAAACAAAGCATGCTAAATCACAATCATATTTTCCTAAACCAAAGAAAAAAGGAAAATAAATAAAAACCTAAATATATATATACTAATATATAATAATAATAAATAATGACAAAAAATAAAAATAAAAAGAAGCATGCTAGAATTAATTATATCCCCAACAATCCAAAGCCACATTCTTATAAATGTAAAACAAAGCCATTATCAAAATCACAATATAAACAAAGAAATATATATATACTTGCAAGAGGCAAAACAAAAATGAAACAGAAAACAAGCGACAACCATGCAGCACAGGGAAAGAAAAGTCAAAGAAACAAACCCACACACTACTTACGTCGGGGGCATAATTATCTGCTCCATATACCTGTGGCAATGAGGACAAGGAATAAGTTACCACCATACGTAAATACAATGACTGACGCACAATTACGAACATCAATAAACATAAAAAAAATTGAGATAGGTCACTGTAATACTAAAAGGGCTATCACTTAGATTTTTTTTTTTTTTTCAGTGACTGATCTCAAAATCTGTTCACCACAGATATTACTCAATATTCTTTTATTGTAGTATCAATACAGTTCAAAGAAAGCAGGGAATGGGAGGGAGAGGGAGAGGGAGAGAGGGAGAGAGGGAGAGAGGGAGAGAGGGAGAGAGAGAGAGGAGGGAGAGGGAGAGGGAGAGAGAGAGGGAGAGGGAGAGGAAAGGGAGAGGGAGAAGGAGAGGGAGGGGAGGGGGAGAGGGAGAGGGAGAGGAGGAGGAAGGGAGAGAGAGAGAGAGAGAGAGAGAGAGAGAGAGAGAGAGAGAGAGAGAGAGAGAGAGAGAGAGAGAGAGAGAGAGAGAGAGAGAGAGAGAGAGAGAGAGAGAGAGAGAGAGAGAGAGGGAGAGAGGGAGAGAGGGGGGGGGGGGGGGAGAGAAATATTGAATAAAAAAGAGAGGAATGAAATCAGTGTGAGGCTGAGCCTGAGAAGGACACGGGGAGAGTGAGTGAGTAAGTGTGTACACAGAAGTTAGTGATCAATAGGACAAATGAGCAAATGAAACATTATTTACATTGAACTAGAAAAGTTGTTTACCTAACAAATTACATCCATAATGGCTACTCTATCAATTGCCACCTGTTACAGACATCTTGCAGAAAGATTGCACCTTAATGCTAACTACCCTCTCTATATTTCTCATCTTACTAAACTAGCCTATACTGTTAAGAATCCCTTATGTTTAGGACTATTTGGAAGCGGAATTTAAGTCTTTATTCTCTAAATGAGTTAGAAAAGAGAAAAACTAAAGGGAAGAGATTCACTAAGACCTCAGGATACACCAGGTAATAGATGATAATACTTTACTTCTCGTTTTCCCTTTAAATGATCTACAAAGAGATTAAGGATACTTCACAACCTAGGGAATATATATTTTTTTTAAATAATTATTAAAAAATATATATATTTCATTTAGTCTAATCTAGAATGTTAAAATACCCAACTTTGAACGACAAATATTCAGATGAGTACCACTACATCAGCATATATTTTTATCCAAACCACATAAAATAAAAAGGCTGATCAATACCTCCGTTTATAAAAAACCCACACAGAATCAACATTAGCATCACTTTGTCGATAACCCCACAAAGCAAAGAATCAAGATTATTACCATTCTTACAATAACCCACACAAGATCACCATTATCAACATTTTACACACATCCCAGAAATGAAAACGCCATCAACTACGACGTCGTGATTAACAGAAAACTTCTCCCACGGCAAACGTACCTCATCTGCTTGTTCTCTTCGGCGATGTTGTTTTTATCTACGTTGGCGCAGTACTGCATGGAGGCGATAGCTTGGCGGAATAGGTGTTCTCTGTTAAAACGTATGCAAATGTTAAAGAGGAGTTTCGATTGGGGTCAGCTTCAACAAAATTCTAAATTCAATCATGCACTTTTAAAACTCTTTTTGAACTTTAAAATGGGAAGGTGGAATCAGTTGCTTTGCACCATAGTCAAGACATGCCCCACCAAATGGAAACATTGTAGTGGATGGGTGCTAGAATAACTACCGGGCACTGTCATCAGCTACCCAACTGTTCCTGCACAATAACTTCTGTTCGGCCATAACACACCACACATTCTTGACTATAGCCCTTCTTGTCTTTATAATCAAATGTTATTTTTTATTTCCTACTCGGTCTTATTTTTTGTAGCTCCCTTACCACCCCTTCCCTCTTCTCTCCCTCCCCCCAGTCTCCTTCTTTTACCTCAATCTCCCTCTCCTTCCCTGCCCTTCCTCCTTTGGTCCCTCTCCCTGTGCATGAATACATTCCTTTCTCACACACTAACCTAAAATATTTGAGTCCTTCATACAGCATGGCGAGGATGAAGATGCCGACCATAGAGCCAATAAGACCCCCGATGGTGCTGATTTTCCAAAATTCAAATAGGATCGTCTCTTCGTAACCAAAATGAAAAGACATCTGCAAAAAAATTTTTTTTTAAAGATATATTACAAATTGACATTTCATATATTTTTGGAATAAAAAAAAAAAATTCTCCTATCTGAGTTCCAAGTATCAATTAATTCTTCTTAAGCATCTTTATTTCCAGCAATTATTACTTTTTTAATAAATAAATTTATGTGTCTGCATTAAGGATAAAATAAATTAACAAATTATAATCAAACTTCAACAACCAAATATGTATTCACAACTCTCTCATCTCCGACCTTTTAAGTTTGTCTTTATTCTAACCTTTAAGAACAGAAAAAAGATGTTGCAAAGATTGGCACAAAATCCCGTCATGTTGAAAATGCCTTCCTCATTGTTATAGCAATCACATTAACATACAAACTGATTTGCCCAAAAAGTGAACTGGAAAGGGTTGTACAGCGATCACACATCTTCCCCTGTGAGACATTATTCTCACTTATAAAACCCTTTTCAATGAGTGACAGACACCTCTCTCCTTCAATCCACTATTATTCTAATGGCTGTCATCATTATCATTACTACAATTGTAATAATTACTGTAACACATCTCTTTGGGTGATGTGAAAGAAGTTAATAAAAAAGGGAGAGCTCTAAAGGGCAGGAACTCCTTTATTCAGGATAAAAATAATATGCCAAAGTCCCCCCTAACAATAGCAATGGGGAAGAAAAGGGCAGAAAGAGGGTCATACTCACCGACATATCCATGTCCATATCCATGCCCATGTCATGACCTCCATGACCTGAGCTATGCATCATGTGTCCACTGTGATCACCTACAAGCAGAAAGAACTTAATGCTTGCTCTCTTATTCTCTCTCAATCACTTTCTTACTGTTTCTCTTCTTTCTCTTTGTTATTGGTACCATAATCATACTTTTCCTTGTGTTCATATTACATCACTATCAACATTTTTCATATATCTTTCATCGTTGCTATGATCATCACTATTACTATTACTATTACTTTTATTTTTTCATTATCATATCACCATTATAATTACCATTATCATTATCTTTATAATTAATATCATTACTACCAAAACTATTATCATCACAATTATCACATCATGATTACTGTCATTACTATACCATAAACATCACTAAACCTATCAATATCACCACAGCAATCACAATTATTGCAAATATCATCATCATGATTCACCATATTGTTACCTCACCATAACATGTCCCTCTCCTTACCTGCATTCTGCACTGCGTCAACGATGGCCTTGAC
>NW_028234441.1:21879282-21884282 GCF_977035675.1 Penaeus japonicus
ACAATTCAATTCCCAAACAAAACTGCACAGAAACCGCTGAGGGTTGACTGCGGGATTGCCGAATCTATCTCGATTGGGTCGGTCTATCTCTGTCTCTGGCTGTCACTGTTATTGTCTCTGTCTTTGTCATTGTCTTTGTTACTGTCTTTGTTACTGTCTTTGTCTCCTTTATCTCTGTCTGTCACTGTCTTTGTTACAACCTATGTCACTGCTTCTGCCTCTGTCTGTCTCTGTCCATGTTACTGCCTTTGTCCTCGTTTCTGTCTGTCGCTGTCACTGTATCTGTCGCTCCCCCTTCACCCGTTCCACCATCATTCTACATAATCAACCCCTTTTTGTCTCCGTGCTTTAGTCCTACTGCAATCACAATCACAATCACCCTCAGGCACTTTTCCCTTCGTCATTTCACCCCCTTCGCAACAGCCATAATTATTTAATCATATTAATTATTTTGATCATCTTTTCTCTTTATCTTTTTATTCTCCGTCTCTTTCGAAATATTTCGTGTCGTGACGTAACTTCTAGGTTTAAAATGGGTCTGCGTTACTCACGTTTGCAAACGAGCTTTATGAGAGTGAAATGCACGTACGCACACACACACTTTCCCCAAACCACGCACACAATCGCACATGCAAACCACACAACCAAATCAACCCCCCTCCCCCCACACACACCCTCCCCCTATCCCCTCCCACCCTCCCACCACACACCCCTCACCCCCCAAAAAAAAATCAAATCAAATCAAATCCACAAGAAACTCCAAAAGCCAAAGCGAAAATGAATCCATTAAAAGCCACTTCACCAACACAACAAAGATGGCGTGACCCTCGGGGAATCACGTGACTTGGCCCTTTCGCTACTTTTTTTTTTTTTTTCTTTTTTAATATAGCGTTGTTGGGTTCGGGCTCTGTCGTTGCTGTTATTTCTGATACTATGAATCGGTAATGTTTATCAATGTTATTGTTATCATATCATTGTTATTAGTTGTTGTTATCACCATCACCATATCCCCATCATCATTACCATCAAAATCATTAAAGCTGCAATAACTATTACAATCATCTCTACCACTACTACCCCTATCACCATCACTATCATCATCATCATCACCATCATCATAACAATCCTTATCATCACTATCATCACAATCAATACCACTATCACTCACTACCTTTATCACTATCGCTGCCACTCTACCCACCAAGGCAACCCCCATTAGCATAAAGCGCCCTAATAAATCAGTCATCGATTCCCGTGACTGATCCATCACAAAAGGGTAAAATTAGCGAGTCAAATAATCGAAGTAAAAAAATGAAATAAATAAATAAAATAATAATAAAAGAAAAGTAGAAAATAAATAAAAAATGAATGTAAACAAAAAGGAAAATGAGCAAACAAAAAGGAAAATGAACAAACAAAAAGGAAAATGAACAAACAAAAATGAAAATGAACAAACAAAAAAGGAAAATGAACAAACAAAAAGGAAAATGAACAAACAAAAATGAAAATGAACAAACAAAAAAGGAAAATGAACAAACAAAAAGGAAAATGAACAAACAAAAATGAAAATGAACAAACAAAAAAGGAAAATGAACAAACAAAAAAGAAAATGAACAAAAAAAGGAAAAAGAACAAACAAAAAAGGAAAATTAACAAACAAAAAAGGAAAATGAACAAACAAAAAGGGAAATGAACAAACAAAAAGAGAAAATGGACAAACAAAAAGAGAAAATGGACAAACAAAAAGAGAAAATGAACAAACAAAAAGGAAACTGAACGAACACAAAAGAAAATTAATAAACAAAAATCAAATCAAAAGTAGCACCTCACGTGATACAGCCATCAACAAAAACACCGGCGATACAGGTTTGAGGGACGAAAAAGATACAAATAAATAATTAGCATAATAATAGAGCCTTCTTGTTTCAAAAACAAAGGACACAATGTTCTGTTAACGACACACACATGCAAACACACACACACACACACACACACACACACACACACACACACACACACACACACACACACACACACACACACACACACACACACACACACACACACACACACACACACACACACACTCACACACACACAGACACACAGACACACAGACACACAGACACACACACACACACACACAGACACACAGACACACACACACACACACACACACACACACAAACACAAACACACACATATATATACTACACCTATCCCACACCCACCCCACCCATCCTACCCCCAACCCCACCATCACACCACCCCTACCACCTACAGCACCACCCCACCCCACCACCCAATCCCCCAACCCCCACCCGCACCCCTGTTCCCTCGGCCACGTCACTGAACCCCCTTCAACAATGCAACGATTGCAGGGCCCAGAGGAAGAACAAGGAAAACTTCATCAGCAACAAACTGTTTCAATCATCATCATCTTTTATCGTGATGACATTCAGTCTCATCATTATCACGTTTATCTAATTATAATCAATTCTATCTATCGATGTAATTAACCTCATTCTCATTATCACTATTAGCCTTGTTCCTACCACAATCATCCCCACCATTCGTATCACACTATCTCTTTCCTTGAAAAAAACATTCTCACCACCACCACCATCAACACCGCGACCACCAAAATTCCTACCATCACCACCACCATCACTCCTACCACGTACCATCACTACCACAACGAGAGTCGCCACCACCATCACCACCACCACCACCATCGCCACCACCATAGGGCAACAACGTAAACAAACACTTGACACTATCATGACACAACAAACACGATAACAAGGCCCTAATTCCAGATACTCAATCACACTATGATAACTTATATACGCCTGAATTAAGTAACGTGAGAGCCTCCTACAGTAACGGTGATAAGGGACTAATGGATGGATGGATGGAGAGGGGGTGAGAGAGGACGAGAGAAAGAGAAAAAGAAAAGGTCCGTTTGTCTGTCTGTCTGTCTGTCTGTCTGTCTGTCTGTCTGTCTGTCTGTCTGTCTGTCTGTCTGTCTGTCTGTCTGGCTGTCTGTCTGGCTGTCTGTCAGTCAGTCTGTCTGTCAATCTGTCTGTCTGCCTGGAGAAGGAGAGAGAAATAAGAGAAGAAAAAGCAGAAAAAGAAGAAAAGGAAGGACAAATGGAGGAAGAAAAAGAGAAAATGATAATGAACAATAACAAAAGGAAGAAATAGGAAAAAAAATGAAAACGAAGAGGATACAGGTGGGGGAAGCCAGAAAAGAAAACTGCAGCAAACAATAACAAAATGATAAAAATAATAACCATAACCATAATAACAACAACAATAACAACAACAACAACAACAACAACAATAATAATAATGGAAATAATAACAACTAACAAACACAAAAAAAACGCAGAATAAAGATCACAGAACCGTAAAAATAAAAATAAAAAAAGAGATCACAGACGGAGAACAACGGAGTGTGGGCGTCGCCATGAACAGCATTGAACAGCGACTGTGAACGACGCAACCACACCGTACTTCCCTTCCGTCTCCGGTGTTGCAGGCGCGATTCTGTGTTTGTTCGTGTCTGAGTAGTGGGGAGGAGGAGGAGGAGGAGGAGGAGGAGGAGGAGGAGGAGGAGGAGGAGGAGGAGGAGGAGGAGGTGGAGAAGGCGGAGGAGGAAAAGAAGGGGGGAGGAGGAGGAGGAGGAGGGGGAGGGGGAGGGGGAGGGGAGGAGGAGGAGGAGGAGGAGGAGGAGGAGGAGGAGGAGGAGGAGGAGGAGGAGGAGGAGGAGGAAAAGAAGGGGGGGAGGAGGTAGACTTACTTCCTTCCTTCCTTCCTTCATTCATTCATTCATTCCTTCCTTCCTTCACTTCCTTCACGCTATAATATCACATGTCACATCCGCGATTGATTCACGCATATCCTCAGCTAAATCTTACGCTGTGGTAGAGAAAGAGTCTCCTCTCGGGGAGCAGAGGAGCAACACCTCGCTCCTCGGAGGAAGAGGAGGATCCCTCACTACAACACATTTCTCACCAAGTCCAAGCAATATCCTAAGGACTGTTTTGGCTGCTCTTTCCTCCCTATGCCCGAAGAAATCATTAATCTGTAGAGGTCGCCACCCAGACCTCTACTGTCTGTATGTCTCTGACTGTCTGTCTGTGTGTCTGTCTGTCTGTCTGTCTGTGTGTCTGTGTGTCTGTGTGTCTGTCTGTCTGTCTGTCTGTCTGTCTGTCTGTCTGTCTGTCTGTCTGCCTGTCTGTCTGTCTGTGTCTGTCTTGCTTGCCTGCGCGCGCACGTGTGTGTGTGTGTGTGTGTGTGTGTGTGTGTGTGTGTGTGTGTGTGTGTGTGTGTGTGTGTGTGTGTGTGTGTGTGTGTGTGTGTGTGTGTGTGTGTGTGTGTGTGTGTGTGTGCGTGTGTGTGCGTGTGTATGCGCGTGTGTGTGTGTGTGCGTGTGCGCGTGCATGTGTTGTATGCGTGAGTCCATTGGTATGGAAAATGAGCAGGTGTTACAAGTAAACCACAGATGTTACAAAATGAGCCATTACGAAGAGGAATTACAGAGAAATAACCTGATACTTCACATTCGCAGCACATTTTAGTATATCTGATGACGCATTTACATATATGGAAATATATCTACTGAAACCGCTGCTCTGTAATTCCGTTTGTAATTCATTCCATGATCCCTTCTCGCGATTTATTTTTTCTTCTCAAAACCTTAAATGAAACAAGATTTTTTCTTTCTTCTATTCCTGTCTATTAGCTTTTCTTTCCGTCTTCCTTCTTATCCTCATCTTTCATTATCTCTTTTTCTTCTCTCCCACTCCTCCTCCTTCTTTACGTTCTATTTCCTTCTCTTTCAATCCGACCCTCTCCCTCCCTTTTATCTCTTCCTTGGCTTGGTCACTGTCACGGCTAGATTATGACAGTCATGAGATGGGGAATTGTGTGACTTTATGTCTGCTTTTGTATAACGAGGAGGGGGGGGGGATGTCATGACAGCTCATGGTTCC
>NW_028234441.1:21899282-21904282 GCF_977035675.1 Penaeus japonicus
AGAGAGAGAGTGTGTGTGTGTGTGTGTGTGTGTGTGTGTGTGTGTGTGTGTGTGTGTGTGTGTGTGTGTGTGTGTGTGTGTGTGTGTGTGTGTGCATGAGAAAAAGAGAGAGAGTGGAAGGGGGAGGTAGTAAATGTAAAGGCTAAAGAAAAAAAAAAAAAAAAAAAAAATTGTATTCAAAGATCAATCGGTTCTCCATCTGAAACATCATACCAAAGACATCTACGACTACAATTTTGTAAGTCTTAAGACAAAACAGCACCCCTCTCATGTTTGATGTTCCATGGTCTTTTCCCAGACACACATCCAGATAATCCCCTATTTTCGATGTCACTTTATGTGCAAAGCAAACCCCATGACTTTATCTAAACACACAAACAGATAAATTAAAATGAACACCACCACCTCTCCAACAGCTGTTTAGAAATGTACATAATGGATATCTCTTTCCTGTGAACATCTTCACTACATATAACTGCTTTGAAAGTTCCTTCACACTCCTATTCCATAAAATACATTCCTATTTAGTCATAAAATTAATTGCTTTAAATACAATAAAAGGTAAATTTTGAAATGGAAGTCTTATTTTTTTGAGGTGGAAAATCATTTAAACACCTCAATTGACATAAAAAAAAAAAAACTTGTCTATACAAATGCCCATTATTAATGGGACTGGGAACATGTGTTATTTAAACATACTCCAAATAATGGACCCATTGAATACTCGTCCTCGCTATCTGTACTCATAAAATCTTATCAGCAATATCTACAGCACTATTGTTACATGCTTTGGTACGTTGGCATTATTCAAATCTAAATGTTAAACCGCATACAAGCACTTGAGTTTTTGTGTCGTTTAGATATTTCTCTTCAACTCCAGTACGATACATAACGTAACAAAGCTACATATCAGACTGTTAATAATCTATTGTGGTATAAGGGATAATTAATAGGAAGATATTGTGTAAGAAGATATTTAATTATTTAAAAAAAACATACCACAAATGATAACATTATTTTCATTTATTTTGATTTTATTTCCTTTTTTTCTTTCTCTTCATAAATCCATGTGTATGAAACTGACTGATGAGGCCCCCCTAAAGCCCCCTACCTGTAATGCTCAAACATACCTAATTTTGATATTCATATAAACTATCTTGCTTCAAATATAAACAGGATTTCTGGTTACCCCTAATTGCTGTTGCTGATTTTGATATATACAACAAAGAATTTCTAATTGAGTTTGTTGTATGTTTCATGTACAAATTACCTATATATACAAGATTTTACACTGATTAAACTGACAGTTAATCAAGCTAAAAAGCAGTCTTGGGAAGGAAAAAAAAGAAAAAAAAGAAAAACAGGGGAACCCAAAGTAAACTGGACTAAAACATAATTAAACTTGTTGAAAATATCAGTAAAATTCATTCTGCAGAAACTTAGTGTCACAGACTGCCTCTCTGAAAAACTTTATTATGCATTCATTAAATAATTCCTATGTGGGAAGTGGACAGATGCTGTGGGGTTGAACAGACCTATTCCTATTCTTAGCATCCAACCAGTTCATTAATATACATTTACAAAATTAGCAGATCACTGATATCATCATTCCTATAAACCCTCATTTCAAGGGCTTCCCAACAATCCAGTTGTTACAAATGTAGATAAGCAATAATTTTCTGGCATTTACTAAAAAAAAAAAAAAAATGATAATAATATAGGATATTGCATGAAAATAATCAATCTAATGATTTCATTTAGAAGTTCTTTCTACATCAAATAAAAAAAAAAAAGTAGAAAATAAATAAATATTTTAGGATCAACATTGAGGGACATCCTATATATTTACCATCTCTCATATAGTGGACAAATATGTTTTCATTAAGCATGTTCCTATTTCCCACAAATATACATCTCTAAAGAATCAAAATCTCAGGGATTAAACTAGCACTACTATACCAAGCAGATAGTTCTCAGACTATGTCCCTTAGATGTTATTTCTGACTGCTGCCCCATCAATATTGGCTCTGGGTGTTTTTACCTTTGTAAATCTAATCAACTATTTTTTTTCAAATTAAAACACACATCATATACCTGCAAAAAATGCGATAGCATTCTCTGAAACGAAAATGGGTAGAGAAGAACTCCTACTATTTCATGGTTAACAAGAATCAAATAAATAAGTATATTTGCAAAGATTACATGTATATTCATTTTACTCTGGTCATTTGCTGACAAAGACAATACCAAAACACAAATAAAAACAGGTAACTGCATCTACAACTATCGTAGATGGAATGGAAGCATTGGTACAGAAATATACCCTAACACTACGACTTACACCCAGAATAATGATAAATACTAATATCCCAAAATGTCAAAGATAAAAAGACTTTTCAGCAAAAGCACATAAGAAGTATTTAGTATTTATTTGATTCATAGTGTGATATTAAATGACATGTACATAAGGCATGATTACAACCCATTTGTAAAAGCTGATGGTGAACATCATGAAGATATATAATTGAACAAACATGCAGACACATGATGGGGTAATTACTAAAGTAAGGGGGGTCTTTCCAATTATTCTCTCATTAGATCAAAATTCATAACTTTTAGTAGTAACCCATTGATAGCCTCTTTCAATTTTGATTAAATAACTGTTGTTAAATACTTTCATGCATCGCTTACACAGTACTTCCTAGCAATACCATGGCACCCATCAACTGCCATGCTCACATTTACTGAACACTGATTTAACCATCTATTATGTAACTGCAAAAAAAAAATATTATAAATCAATGGCTATGGAGGCCTATCATTAGTTTTTAACCAGAAGAGAACTATAAAAAGATAGAAAAAAAACAAATGTCATTGTCATCAACCCTACGATAAATGGAAACCCCCTACGCCAGGCCTATGCAATACTGCACTGGGAACGTCACAATGGTGTGTCGCCCCGTCATCAGGGATTTAGCCGTGTCACACAGGTGTGACGCACGTCATCAAAGGATTAAGAAGATAATTAATGCAGAAATAAAATACTCACAGCAGCTCCTTAAACCTCCATCCTTCCCTAACAGATAATTGACAAATACGTTTTTTTTTTTTTTGTTGTTGTTGAGCTGATATGCACTTAATTGGAAAAGAGCCATCTATCAGAATAAAACCCCTTCCTGGACATTCAATTCGTGTCTAGATGATAACACATGAAAACCATCCTTAAATCAACAGGCCAGCCATAAGCATGGACTGTTTCATAATGCTTAGTTCTTTCAGGGCTTAAGCATTATTTGAGACAATAAGCGAAGACCAATCGATTGCAATATCATCAAAAATGGATTAGCATTGGATTTGGCTGTGTCACTGTATGGCTTAAGAATTAACAATGTACCATGCAAGTTTATCGTCAAATAAACTCTATTCTTCCGGGATATGAGCTGAAGATTTTTGTGGATTTGTTTGCCATAGCACAGTTGGGCATGGAGCCAACCATGATTGCTGAACACATGGGATGCTATGTAGTTTGATAAATAGTAAGAATATCATATAAATGACAATCTTACTGCATTTTATATGATTTGAGTCCCCCACCAACCCAAAATCAGATATCCCACAGATCCCCCAGGGCTGTTAAACGGGGAGGGATGGTTAATAAATTACATGAGGAAAGGTTTCAATAAAAAACGACCTTACGATTTGGTCAAAGCAAACCTTATCGTTTGGTAAGATAATTCACAACTATTCTTAAATGCATGTTCACCAACCAACCAAGCAATTCATCTTCAAATTCCATCCAGTCATAACACACCAGTCAGAGCCCTATATATACACACATACCAGATATTTATTGGCCTTTGCCATAGCCCTAAGCATGGAGGGCATGGCATCACTTGATACAATACCACTCTGAATAATTCCCTCATTCATAAACAACTCATGGTAGTAAGAGTAATTACGAGTTCATTAAAGACGTTATTTAATCTCTCTTCATAAACGTTATGGCGAGTTCTGGCCTGGTTAATTCATACGCTAAGGACATACAAGTTCCTCTCCTTCTTTCGCTAATCATTCCCAAAATCACATCCTCGCCGAAAACATCAAAAACAATATAAAAAAATGTATTACATCATTAACTACATCACGGTGGAAAACCCTCGGTTACAGAACGGGAAATTAGAACTTATAAAAAGACGTGATTTATCAATTAAACACTCCTTTCTCACCTTTATAAAAGCACTAGAATCAACCGATTTAATAAGATACTCACGTATATACCGTTATATCCTTTCCCAAACAGCTTTATTAGATAAAAATCACTAATAACACTTAAGAGGTGTAGCAGACGGCAACAACACCGTGCGTAAACAAATGATTGAGGACTACGAACCTAATTTCAAGTAACTTTCATTACTACAAAAATTATTAATGGACTCATGTAAGATAAGAGCATGGCTTTAAAAAATTTGCTATGAATTTAATTTACATAAGATTGAACGGCTAAATAATTTGATGAAGAGGACTACGAGCTCAATCTGTTTTCTCTACAAACCCTACGCGATATATTGTAATACTGTGGAATTAAGGAGTTTATATAAATTATATGATAAATTGACATGGCAGACTGATGTATTTTTTTCTATTGAGCTTTCAGGTATTAATCTTATGAAGTTTTAGAGAGAGAAACAAAAGAGAATTTATTTTAGGAAGTTTTAGTGAGTGAGTGAGGGAAGGAGGGAGAGAGAGAGGGAGAGAGAGAGAGAGAGAGAGAGAGAGAGAGAGAGAGAGAGAGAGAGAGAGAGAGAGAGAGAGAGAGAGAGAGAGAGAGAGAGAGAGAGAGAGAGGAGAGAGAGAGAGAGAGAGAGAGAGAGAGAGAGAGAGAGAGAGAGAGAGAGAGAGAGAGAGAGAGAGAGAGAGAGAGAGAGAAGGAGGGGTGGAGAATAAATTTTAAGAAGTTTTAGTGAGGGAGAGAGAGACGGGGGGGGGGGGGTTATTTTAAG
>NW_028234441.1:21909282-21919282 GCF_977035675.1 Penaeus japonicus
ATTTTTCTTTTTTTTTCAATTGACTGACAGGATACACTCAAACATCCATCCAGACTAGATATGACATTCTGCAATCACATGCTCAATCAAAGGATACACACAACCTTCTGCTAAAGACATATAGAGTCTTACCGATGGATGTATTATAAACACACACTCACTCACTCAGTGACTCACTCACTCACTCGCACAATTTACCGACATCAAGAAAGATGCTTGCTCATCATCAAAGGAATTATCTACTTTCGTATGAACTACAGCTGTGGCGTACTTAGGAAAATATCTTTTTGCTTACATTATTGTTATTCAGTACTGAAGTTGACCACGACGCATCATGCACCGTGCTAGTATAAATGATAAGAAGAATAAACTAGTTGAAAATAGCTAGATCTCATACTTACATCTTAAGGAAACCAAGATTCTAATGCTTTTAACATTTTAAATTGTACAGCTATATACATAAAACACAGTTAAGGAGTATTTTCACAAAATCCGTTTATATTGTTTCGAGTAATAAGTGACAAGACAGCAACTAACCCTAAAATACAGAGAGGACCACAAAGTATACTTCGTCAAAAATAAAAAATAAAAAGTTACATCAGATCAGAAATACTTCAGACTTCTTCTTGTTCTCTTTCTTAGTTATCATCCGTCGCTGCACTTACAGTCATCACATGAAAAGCGAATGCCACTAAAAAATAAGAATTTACATTCATAAATATTATTGGTTATCTATACATAATGTAGTACTTACAAGCTAAGGAGTAATAAAGTCTAAAACTATCGGCTGACCAAACGGCTAAATTCAGAAATAATTTTCTACATTTTCTACTTCCAGTCCAATAAGTCAGCGTAACTGAAGTTTCTCGAACACCAATACTGAAAGTGTTTCAAAGTTATTCTTAGTTTTTTTTTTAAACTATAGGTCCAATAAGGTTGAGCTTGAGACCCATATTTCAAAGAAAGTCGACCCTTTGTGGCACCACGATTTAATTCACTCATTAATTAATATAAAGCAACTGGTTAGTAAAGTGGATTACGTTTGGAATTTCCTAAAATACCACCCAACTCTTAACACAAATATAAAAAAAACAATAATAATTCCAGGCATACGCCATTATTCTTAGAGGGTCTAATACTTTCGATCGATCTTACTCAACAAGAAGTCGAGATATCATCCGAAACATAAGCAAATATTGCCAAGTGTTACAAACTGCCTTACTTTAAAAAGTTATCACAGTTCACCATAGTTTGTTTCCCTCGGGCACCTCAGGCCTCATGATCGCTGGTGAAGGACACACATATATATATATATATCTTTTGTGCGAAGTGGAGCTCTTCTGGCATAATAAGGCTCACTTTCAACATGATCCTGAAGTAACCTATGTCTATGTATTGTGCCTGCCTCATCGCATGGGCAGGAGTCCTGTGTGTGTGTGTGTGGCTTTGGCTCATAGATCAGTCATTCCTCATAAGCTCTTCCTCTTGGTGGTGTATGAATGCATGGTAAGATTTCGCTGATTACTTTATTCATCTATTCATATATATATTGGCAGAATCACGTGACTCTATTGTAATTTATATAATGTCTATTCATGTTCTATTTTTCACTGAAACTCTTAAATTGATGTTGTTTGTACCTATTTCCTTTCAATATTTCTAACTCCTACCTACACTTGCTTACTCTCTTAATCACTCCCTCACTCACTCACTCACTCAATTCAATCAATTACAAAGTAATCAGTCACTCACTCACTCTCTCTCCTTCTCTCTCACTCAATCACTCCATCTCTCTCTCTGTTTCTCTTCCCTTGTTTCACCTTTATACAGGCCGCATCGTATATACCACATATACAGGACTCCCACCTATGCTAGGAACCGAATTCCTGCAGGCAATAATACTTCTATCTTTCGTATATAAAAGTTAGCTATAGGCATGTCGAGTATAAGGTGCCGATGAGCTAGTCAAGCACGCTAGCATACCTTGTATATATAAATAAAATCATCGGGAAACTGGTGCTCCTCAGCACAAAATGCTCTGAAACGTTATCTTTACAAGACATTAAAACTGTAATCTATACGAACTTTAGTAATGAGTTGAATATGCAAAAGAAAATGGGATTTCGGGAGTGGAACGTGGAAAGAAAATGGGATGTCATGAGTTGAATATGCAAAAGAAAATGGGATTTCGGGAGTGGAACGTGAACAGAAAATGGGATGTCATGAGTTGAATGAGAAAAGAAAATGGGATTTCGGGAGTGGAACGTGGAAAGAAAATGGGATTTCGGGAGTGGAACGTGGAAAGAAAATGGGATTTCGGGAGTGGAACGTGGAAAGAAAATGGGATGTCATGAGTTGAATATGCAAAAGAAAATGGGATGTCATGAGTTGAATATGCAAAAGAAAATGGGATGTCATGAGTTGAATGAGAAAAGAAAATGGGATGTCATGAGTTGAATATGCAAAAGAAAATGGGATTTCGGGAGTGGAACGTGGAAAGAAAATGGGATGTCATGAGTTGAATATGCAAAAGAAAATGGGATGTCATGAGTTGAATATGCAAAAGAAAATGGGATTTCGGGAGTGGAACGTGGAAAGAAAATGGGATGTCATGAGTTGAATATGCAAAAGAAAATGGGATTTCGGGAGTGGAACGTGGAAAGAAAATGGGATTTCGGGAGTGGAACGTGGAAAGAAAATGGGATGTCATGAGTTGAATATGCAAAAGAAAATGGGATGTCATGAGTTGAATATGCAAAAGAAAATGGGATGTCATGAGTTGAATATGCAAAAGAAAATGGGATGTCATGAGTTGAATATGCAAAAGAAAATGGGATGTCATGAGTTGAATATGCAAAAGAAAATGGGATGTCATGAGTTGAATATGCAAAAGAAAATGGGATTTCGGGAGTGGAACGTGGAAAGAAAATGGGATGTCATGAGTTGAATATGCAAAAGAAAATGGGATTTCGGGAGTGGAACGTGGAAAGAAAATGGGATTTCGGGAGTGGAACGTGGAAAGAAAATGGGATGTCATGAGTTGAATATGCAAAAGAAAATGGGATTTCGGGAGTGGAACGTGGAAAGAAAATGGGATGTCATGAGTTGAATATGCAAAAGAAAATGGGATGTCATGAGTTGAATGAGAAAAGAAAATGGGATTTCGGGAGTGGAACGTGGAAAGAAAATGGGATGTCATGAGTTGAATATGCAAAAGAAAATGGGAATGTCGTTAGTGGAACGTGGAAAGAAAATGGAATGTCATGAGTTGAATATGCAAAAGAAAATGGGATGTCATGAGTTGAATATGCAAAAGAAAATGGGATGTCATGAGTTGAATATGCAAAAGAAAATGGGATGTCATGAGTTGAATATGCAAAAGAAAATGGGATTTCGGGAGTGGAACGTGGAAAGAAAATGGGATGTCATGAGTTGAATATGCAAAAGAAAATGGGATGTCATGAGTTGAATATGCAAAAGAAAATGGGATTTCGGGAGTGGAACGTGGAAAGAAAATGGGATGTCATGAGTTGAATATGCAAAAGAAAATGGGATGTCATGAGTTGAATGAGAAAAGAAAATGGGATTTCGGGAGTGGAACGTGGAAAGAAAATGGGATTTCGGGAGTGGAACGTGGAAAGAAAATGGGATGTCATGAGTTGAATATGCAAAAGAAAATGGGATTTCGGGAGTGGAACGTGGAAAGAAAATGGGATGTCATGAGTTGAATATGCAAAAGAAAATGGGATGTCATGAGTTGAATATGCAAAAGAAAATGGGATGTCATGAGTTGAATATGCAAAAGAAAATGGGATTTCGGGAGTGGAACGTGGAAAGAAAATGGGATTTCGGGAGTGGAACGTGGAAAGAAAATGGGATGTCATGAGTTGAATATGCAAAAGAAAATGGGATTTCGGGAGTGGAACGTGGAAAGAAAATGGGATTTCGGGAGTGGAACGTGGAAAGAAAATGGGATTTCGGGAGTGGAACGTGGAAAGAAAATGGGATTTCGGGAGTGGAACGTGGAAAGAAAATGGGATGTCATGAGTTGAATATGCAAAAGAAAATGGGATTTCGGGAGTGGAACGTGGAAAGAAAATGGGATTTCGGGAGTGGAACGTGGAAAGAAAATGGGATTTCGGGAGTGGAACGTGGAAAGAAAATGGGATGTCATGAGTTGAATATGCAAAAGAAAATGGGATTTCGGGAGTGGAACGTGGAAAGAAAATGGGATTTCGGGAGTGGAACGTGGAAAGAAAATGGGATTTCGGGAGTGGAACGTGGAAAGAAAATGGGATGTCATGAGTTGAATATGCAAAAGAAAATGGGATTTCGGGAGTGGAACGTGGAAAGAAAATGGGATGTCATGAGTTGAATATGCAAAAGAAAATGGGATTTCGGGAGTGGAACGTGGAAAGAAAATGGGATGTCATGAGTTGAATATGCAAAAGAAAATGGGATGTCATGAGTTGAATATGCAAAAGAAAATGGGATTTCGGGAGTGGAACGTGGAAAGAAAATGGGATGTCATGAGTTGAATATGCAAAAGAAAATGGGATTTCGGGAGTGGAACGTGGAAAGAAAATGGGATGTCATGAGTTGAATATGCAAAAGAAAATGGGATTTCGGGAGTGGAACGTGGAAAGAAAATGGGATGTCATGAGTTGAATATGCAAAAGAAAATGGGATTTCGGGAGTGGAACGTGGAAAGAAAATGGGATGTCATGAGTTGAATGAGAAAAGAAAATGGGATGTCATGAGTTGAATATGCAAAAGAAAATGGGATGTCATGAGTTGAATATGCAAAAGAAAATGGGATTTCGGGAGTGGAACGTGGAAAGAAAATGGGATTTCGGGAGTGGAACGTGGAAAGAAAATGGGATGTCATGAGTTGAATATGCAAAAGAAAATGGGATTTCGGGAGTGGAACGTGGAAAGAAAATGGGATTTCGGGAGTGGAACGTGGAAAGAAAATGGGATTTCGGGAGTGGAACGTGGAAAGAAAATGGGATTTCGGGAGTGGAACGTGGAAAGAAAATGGGATTTCGGGAGTGGAACGTGGAAAGAAAATGGGATGTCATGAGTTGAATATGCAAAAGAAAATGGGATTTCGGGAGTGGAACGTGGAAAGAAAATGGGATGTCATGAGTTGAATATGCAAAAGAAAATGGGATGTCATGAGTTGAATATGCAAAAGAAAATGGGATGTCATGAGTTGAATATGCAAAAGAAAATGGGATGTCATGAGTTGAATATGCAAAAGAAAATGGGATTTCGGGAGTGGAACGTGGAAAGAAAATGGGATGTCATGAGTTGAATATGCAAAAGAAAATGGGATGTCATGAGTTGAATATGCAAAAGAAAATGGGATGTCATGAGTTGAATATGCAAAAGAAAATGGGATGTCATGAGTTGAATGAGAAAAGAAAATGGGATGTCATGAGTTGAATGAGAAAAGAAAATGGGATTTCGGGAGTGGAACGTGGAAAGAAAATGGGATTTCGGGAGTGGAACGTGGAAAGAAAATGGGATTTCGGGAGTGGAACGTGGAAAGAAAATGGGATTTCGGGAGTGGAACGTGGAAAGAAAATGGGATTTCGGGAGTGGAACGTGGAAAGAAAATGGGATTTCGGGAGTGGAACGTGGAAAGAAAATGGGATTTCGGGAGTGGAACGTGCAAGAGAAAATGGGTTGTCGCGAGTGGAACGTGCACAGAAAATGGGTCAGGATGGATGGACGTGCAAGAGAAAATGGGTCATGTCGTCAGTGGAACGTGCACAGAAAATGGGATGTCATGAGTTGAATGAGAAAAGAAAATGGGATTTCGGGAGTGGAACGTGGAAAGAAAATGGGATGTCATGAGTTGAATATGCAAAAGAAAATGGGAATGTCGTTAGTGGAACGTGCAAGAAAATGAGGCAACAAGAAGATAGTGAGCCATGCAATTTTCTAAGTGAGGGCAGAGGGCTTTACTCTCTTAATTTGAAGAAAAAAATAAAATCATCTTCTTTAGGTCCAGAATTACCATCTAAAATTTTGGGAGAAGGGAGGGGGTGGAGGGGGAGGGGGGAACCTAAGCTTTGTCATTACTTGTTAACAGCAAGTTATTATTATCATCATTAATATTCTCTGGCAAGCAGTCAGTGCAAACAGTCCATCCAATAAAGAGGTATTCAGGCAGTAATGTCATCCAAAAAAATAAAAAATAAATAAATAATAAAAAAAAGGAAAAGAAAAAAAAAACTGGTCATGCGTTAACAAAAATAGTCCATGAAGTCCCGTCAAGAAAAAACATCTAGAAGACCATAATTAATTAATACAATTAAGTATAAAGAAACTGATCCATGCTAACTAGATTTCGAAAAAAGATCATGATAATTAAATGCAATTAAGTGAAAAAAGGAAACTGATACATGCTAAGGAAAAAAAAATATACATATACGTATATTAACAAAATTCGAGAAAAAACAAACAAACAAGAGAACAACAGAATAAATAGATGAATGAAAAGAAACGGAAAAAAAAAAAAAATCACAAATACTCACAACTGTAATTCCAAAGATGAGGATGAAGAGGAGGGAAGCCAAGCCAATGACGATAACAGCGATAAGCCACTGAGGAATGAGGTAACCCGTATCTGCTTCTTCTTTCAATTGCTCCCTCTCGTGCAGAACTGGAAAGAGGGGGGAGAGGGAGGGGGGTCAGATTATTAGGATAACTGGTAAGTAAAAAAAATGGACAAAAATAAAAACGTATTTGAGACGTGGACATGGACGTGTTGTTTTTAGGATGTGAATTAATCCAAAATTATCTACTTGTATTTTATTTTATTATTATTATTATTGTTATCATTATATATTTTTTTTCTTTTGTTCTGTGTTTTTCTTTTGTTTTGATCTTATTTCATCTCATATATTCTTTATTTCATTTTATTTTATTTTTACTTCATTTCGTCTTTTCTATATACTGATCTATTTATTATTTTTTTCATAATCATTTTTCTTTACTTCATAATCACATCCCAAGAAAGTATTATCCTAATATCAACTTGGAGGCATTATTTTAATTAATCAATGAATTTCTGAGATCTAAAAATTCAAAATCACTCAAAACTATCGACGAAACAAACGCTAGTAGATCAATAATAAATAGAAATACGAGAAAATACTTACACCAAAATGTCAACACTGAGAGCATGGAATATAAAATTGGAAAGTGATCGTCAATATAAATAACTCCTCTAGCAATAAATATTAATAGTATCGGTAAATATTATTATCACTTCCTTTTATTTGTATGTAAATTATCATAACACTTAAAACCACCCGCTTTCGTAACTGAAATGAACAAAAACGAGACGAAAGAAAGGGAGGAAAAAGGTAAACAAGAACAACATGAGGAAAAAAACAAAAACAACAAAGGCGTGAAAATGGAAAAAATAGTAGGAAAGGAATGAAATAGGAAACGAAAAGAAAAAAAAAACGGAAATTAATCATCTAAAATGCTAACATTAATGAGGAAATGAAAAAAGGAATATAAATCAAACAACAACAAAAAAACTACACTAAATAAAAGAGAAAAGAAAAAAAAAATTATATCCACCCCCCCAAAAAAAAATATATATAATAATAATAATAAAAAAGAGATCCAAACAACAACAAAAAAACAAAAAACGCAAAAAAGAAAAAAAAAGAAAGAAAGAAGAAGAAGAACAAGAACAAGAACAAGAACAAGAAGAACAAGAACAAGAACAAGAAGAAGAAGAAGAAGAAGAACAAGAACAAGAACAAGAAGAAGAAAGAAGAAGAAGGAGACCAAATCGACCCCATTTCACTCACCTCTGAAATCCGTCGACTTGGGATCCAGCGTGTAGTTACCCAAGAAATAGTTCTCGTTGTCGACCATCTCTCCGTTGACGATCTCCTTCAAGTCGAGCGTGTCGAGTGTCGTCGTGAGGTCGATCAGATGCAGAATGTAGTCGACCAGGACAGAGCCGGGGCTGAACGCGTCGATCTCAACTCTGTCGTACCACGGGGATAAGGGGCTACGACGGAAGAGCATGTCCAGCTGTTTTTTTTTTTTTTTTTTTTTTTTTTTGGGGGGGGGGGGGGGGGGCGAGTTAATGTGGGGTTCGTAAAGGCTGACGGTTGTGGAATAAGGTTGTTTTGCATTATGGTCAATTTTGTTATCTCTCTCTTTTTTTTCATCCTGGGTAGGTCAGTATATTTCAGAAAACGAAGAAAACAGACGGACTCTGACTCTGACTCTCTCTCTCTCTCTCTCTCTCTCTCTCTCTCTCTCTCTCTCTCTCTCTCACACACACACACACACAAAGAACCTACCTCCATTTCTACCGTATTGGCCAGTTCCTGCCACTCAGTCGTGTCCCTGTTGGAGAGCACAGGTCGCCATTCCGTTCCATCAATAATCCTAATAGTTGCTGCCAAACGACACTTCGCTCCGCAGACACCTGTAAAGTTTCATTTTTTTATGAGAAAATGACGATTCTAAAGCATTTTGAAATTGGGTCGATTTCGATTTTTTATTTTATTTTATTTTTATTATTATTTTTTTTTTTTTGTGAGAAAATTAAGATTTTTAAAGCAATTTGGCACAGGATAGACATGACTTTTCAACGGTTCCCCCCCTTTTTTTGCATGGAGCTATACCTGGAGTTGTTGGTCTTGGAGGAGTCGTTGTGGTCGTCGTTGTGGTGGTGGTGGTGGTCGTGGAGGTGGTTGTGGTGGCGGCGTTCTTTGAGTTCTCCTTCGCCTTGGGGACGTGGCCGACTGGCGTTGACTCGGTCGTGGTCTTCCATCCGGTGAACTCGGTGGTCGACTTTACACTGGAATGAAGTCATCATTGATTATTCACGAACATTCATTTGCATTGCAACAATCACTTGAACCTTAATGAGAACATAACTTAATAATGTTAAGAACTTGATAATAACTAGACTGACTAAATAACTAAATGATAACTGAATAAGAACTTAGCTAAAGGTAGAGCAAATCAAATTATCAATAAAGATCAAGACGACTGAAATGTCACGAACTTTACGAGTCACTTACGCATCCCAGAGATTCCTGAAGGTGGGCTTCAGCGGCGGGGGACCAGAGGGCGTTGGGGCCGTGGGTGCGGGGGTCGTCAGGTAGGACGGGCGACTCGGACGACGAGGGAACACCAAGCCTTTAGGTCCAGGGCGCTCTGTGGTAGTCGTCGTGGTCGTTTCGGCGGCCGTCGGGGCAGAGGGGGAGGAGTCCTCCGAGGAAGGTTTATAGCCGGGAGGCAAGAAGGCGGACACGTCGACCGTCTGGATCGCAGCAGGGGTCTTCTTGGTCGTGTCTTCCACCGATTCCTCCGTGGGTTTGTATCCTGGGGGAAGGAAGGCCGAGATATCCACGGTCTGAACCACGGGGACCTTCTTCGTGGTACTGTCGCTGGACGCTTCTTCGGTGGGCTTGTATCCGGGAGGCAAGAAGGCCGATATGTCTACAGTCTCGACGGCGAGGCTCTTCTTGGAGGTGGACTCGACAGAGGGCTCTTCTGTAGGCTTATAACCAGGAGGAAGGAAGGCAGAAATGTCCACAGTCTGGATGACAGGGAGCTTCTGAGTGGTGGCTTCGCTCGCGGGTTCTTCCGAAGGTTTGTAGCCGGGTGGGAGGAAGTCGGACACGTCGACGGTCTTGATCTCGGGAACCAGGGGCGTGGCGCTGCCATCACTGGGCGGTTCCTCTGAGGGCTTGAAGCCTGGCGGAAGGAAGGACGACGGGTCCACGGTTGCGATGATCGGGGCCTTCTTGGTGGTTGCCTCGGTCGTCTCCGGTTCCTCCGAGGGCTTGAATCCTGGGGGCAAGAAGGCGGACACATCCACCAAATCTGCCTCACTCAAGAGTCCAGAAAGAGGGCCCTTCTCGGTGGTGGTCGTGGAGGTGGAGGTGGAGTCTGTGCTGCTCTGGATGGCCGAGAACAGGTCCAAGAGGTTGGTCTTCTGGGTGGT
>NW_028234441.1:21929282-21936782 GCF_977035675.1 Penaeus japonicus
ATATATATACACACGTTTATATAAGATCATTATTTGTGTGTGCGTGGCATATGCTAAATAACAGATGACAATACACAAAAGATTAGAAAGTAACTGCTGTCGCCAATAGAAAGTATAAACGAAAAAAATGACACAAAAACCGTAAAAAAAGAAAAGAAAGAAATAACATACCGTCATCCAATTATCTCAAACGAAGTCAGAACATTTCTCGAACTATAAATCAAATAAATACAATTATATCGCTCTAAATTATAAAGTACTCCGATATCACTTAGACATTTCTCTCGTCGTTCAATCTCATTCTATCGGATGTGTTTCATCAGAGTTAATTGGAACGTCTTTCCCTTCATCATTCACTATCAATTGCACTTGCATTTGCACCATCGTCACTTTCTTTTTTTTGTGTTTGTTAGTTCCGTGTCTCACCGTCACTACCTCTTGTCTTGTTGTCACTGTATCTTTCTTATGATCACTATCTTGGTTACTCACTTTCACCGTTGCATCGTGATCATCTGACTTAATCTCATGTTCACTGTAAAGCCTACTCTTCCATCAAACCATATTCACAATCTCTTAACATCACCATAGCATTCTACCTTACAAACGTCCACTCACTCGTCACCATCATTTTCACCATCCCGTTCATCACCATCACGCGTCATCACCGCTATCGCAATCTCGTCCATTAGCACCAACATCACCATCACTTTTCACCATCATCAACCTACCTCCTTCACCATCAGCAAAGGCAACCGCGAAGCCAATCACCATCACCACCAGCCAACGCATCATACCTGCAGAAGGAGAGAGAGAAGAAAAAGTTAATCTTAGATATTTTTAAAGCATTTAAATCTTAAAAGACAATGCTACCATTACCATTACCATTACCATTAATAGACACTTGCTACCATTACCTCCAAACACTAAGCAATTCAACATTTCAAATTAACAACATAATGCTATCTAAACCTTAAAAAATATACATACGACATTATATAATCATACAATTTATAATCCGGAATCAACGAAGCAATAAGACACAATTAACAATGAACAAGATAATAGCATTCGACCTTCAGAATTACCCAAGTAATGGTGCTCGATCCCATCCAGGTCACCATTATCACACTATTAGATGAATGGAAATAAAAATGGCCTTTATAGCATCAAGTGAACATGCGCAGTATCAAAATGATCATGCAGCATGACTCGACTTTCAATTGTTTATAAATTGTTAAATCTATTTGTTAAAAAATGTAAGTACAAAAAAAAATATATATATATATCACAAACACGTTTTTTTTTTTTACATCTTTCTATCTCCCTCTCTCTCTCTCTCTCAGTCTCTCTCTCTCTCTCTCTCTCCCTCTCTCCCTCTCTTGCTCCCTCTCTTTCTCCCTCTCTTTCTCCCTCTCCTTCTCTCTCTCTCTCTCTTTCTCTTTCTCTTTCTCTTTCTCCCTCTCCCTCTCCCTCTCCTTACCCCTCCATTTCTCTCTCGCACCTCCTACCCCCCCCCTTCTGCTTGCGCTTGAGGGCTGGTGAAATTCTAAATACCACACTCGGTAACTGACATTAAGACTCCACCCAGTTACTAGTTACCTAGATTACTAGACTGGGTAACCGGTCATTCTTGATTCTTGTACCGGTGTCTACTAGATAGCAAGAAGTGATAATAATCTGACATTGGTCTAATGCTATATTCTTTAATTCTTTAATTCTCTATTTTTTTCTTCTTTTTTCATTCTTTGTATCTCTCTCTTTTTCTTTCACTCTTTGTCTCTTACTTTCTATCAATATTTCTCTCGTTCTCTCTCGTACTTTCTTATTTTATCTATATATATTTTGTTTCTCTCTTTCTCTCTCTCTCTCTCTCTCTCTCTCTCTCTCTCTCTCTCTCTCTCTCTCTCTCTCTCTCTCTCTCTCTCTCTCTTTCTCCATCTCTCTTTCACATCCTTCTTTACAACCAAACCATATTTCCCAGATTTCTTCAAGAACTAAAAAAAAAAAAAAAAGTGCCACATTCCGATCCGCAAAAGAACGACATACATTCTAAAAAATAGTGGTGGTGGGGGGGGGGGGAGAAGAAAAAACTGGGTGACTTTTGGAGGCTGGTGAAGAGTTAGCCATGAACTTTTGGTTGTGCGATGCTAAAATTGGGTTGAGGAGGAGAGAGGGAGAGGGGGAGGGAGAGAGAGAGAGAGAGAGAGAGAGAGAGAGAGAGAGAGAGAGAGAGAGAGAGAGAGAGAGAGAGAGAGAGAGAGAGAGAGAGGAGAGTGATGGGGGAGGCGCGGGAGCGGAGAGGGAGAGAGAGAGAAAGAGAGAGAGAGAGAGAGAGAGAGAGAGAGAGAGAGAGAGAAATAGAGGAGGGGAAGGGGAATAAAGAAGCAAAAAAACAAAAAAAAAAACAAAAAACAAAGAGAGAGAGAAGGTAAAAGAAAATACAAACACACAAAAATGAATAAAAGCAAGAGAGAGTCGAACAAGCCCTAAAACCATCTTACATCTCCACACATCCTTATTCCGTGATGTACGTAGACCTTATAATTTACATAGCATAACGATCGATGCACGAGCGCCATCTATCGCCGGGCGTCAAAAGGTGAAAGTATTTCCCGCCGCCATTAAGAATTAAATTGAGCGCGACCTATTTCTTCCCTGCGAACGCCATCTATTGGGAGATCTTAGCGCCATACCTGATGTCGTTTGCGTTTATTTATTCATGGCGTGGGAAATGCGGTCGGTGTTTAGTGTGAAGTTTTTTTCTTTTTTTTTCTCTCTCTCTTTCTCTTTTTTTTTGGGGGGGGGGTTGGTTTCTGTTTTTTTTTCTTTCTGTCTTCGTTTCTTCTTTCTCTTCTCTGGCTTTTTTTTTTGATGAATTATGGTGGTGGTGATGATGATGATGATGATGATGATGATGATGATGAAGATGAAGATGATGATGAAGAAGATGAAGAAGAAGAAGAAGAATATGAAGAAAAAAGAAAGTGAAGAAAGAAAAATAAGAAAAAAGAAAAAGAAAAAAAAAGAAAAATCGAAACAAAACGAAATCGAACAGCCATCCATCCATCCATCCCGCTGGCCCGCCTACCCGACCGACCGACCAACCAATCGACCGACCGACCGACCGACCAACCAATCGACCGACCGACCGAGCGATCCGCACCTGACGACACGCGCACGCAAGTGGCCGCGACCGACATACTTTCGCTTCGGACACTTTCGGCGGGTGAGCGTGCGTGAAATATGCCTGGCGGAGGGAGGGAGGGAGGGAAGGAGGGGTGGAGGGAGGGGTGGAGGGAGGGGTGGAGGGAGGGATGGGTGGGAGGGGAGGGAGGGAAGGAGGGTGGGATGGGTGGGTGGGAGGGAGGGAAGGATGGGAGGGAGGGTGGGAGGGGTGGATGGGAGGGGTGGGAGGGTTGGGTGGGAGGGAGGGGTGGGAGGGAAGGAGGGGTGGATGGGAGGGAGGGATGGGATGGGTGGAGGGATGGATGGATGGATGGATAGATAGATAGATAGAAAGATAGATGGATGGATGGATGGATGGATAGATAGATAGATAGAAAGATAGATGGATGGATGGATGGATGGATGGACGGATAGTTAGATAGATGAATGGATAGATAGATAGATAGACAGACAGATAGATAGATAGATGGATGAATGAATGAATGAATGAATAGATGGATAAATAAATAAAAGAACAGAAAAATAAAACGAATCCCTCATCACCATAGTTCTCAATATCATTATCATCATCATCCTCATTATCACGTTCCACCTTTAGCTCAAATTCGCGCTAATTTTCGCCGGAATTTCGTCATAATAAAACCAGTCGTCGGTCCGGCCTTAATCATCGCACGCAATGACGTCATCACATAGTCATCCATTTGAACGAGAGAGAAAAAAATAATGAATGATGAAGATGAAACACGAAAAAAAAAATGAATGATGAAGATGAAACACGAAAGAAAAAAATGAATGATGAAGTTGAAACACGAAAGAAATAATGAATGGAAAAGGAAAGAGGAAGAAAGAAAAAGGGTGAGTAAAGATATGGTTGAAATGAATGAAATGAAAAATGAATGAAAAAAGATAATTAAAGAAAAGAAAGAAATTAATGAGAAAATTATTAAAATAGGAAAAAGAGAGAAAGAGAGAGAGAAATACAGAAAATGAAAAAGAAAAGAAAAGAGAGAGAAAAACGAAAACAACGAATATACATGAAAGAAAGATGAAAGAAAGAAAGAAAAAAGAAATAAGAAAAAAAGAAAAGAAAAGAAATGAAAGAAAGAAAAAAAAGAAATAAGAAAAAACAGAAAAAAAGAAAAGAAAAGAAAAAAAGAAAAAAAGAAAGAAAAGAAAAGAAAAAAAATATATATATACACAAATCACCAAAAAGAAAGAGAGAAAAAAATAAATCATATTACGCAGTGACATCATCGACATTTCACTTTTTTTTCCTAAAGCCTAATTACAGTTTCTTAATGAGGGTCATTATGCTCAATTGGAAGTGTTTCTGACGACATGGGGGCCGGTGGGGGGTGGAGGGGGGTAAGAGGGATGGGGGGAGGGATTAGTGGGGAGGAGGGGTAGGTAGTAGAGGGGAAAGGAAGAGGGAGGGAGGGAGAGGGGATGGGGGGGGGAAGAATAGGTAGAAGGAGAGAAGAGGGGGAGGGGGGGAGAGGAGGGAAGGGGAAGGAGAAGGAGAGGGAGAGAGAGAGAGATAGAGATAGATAGATAGATAGATAGAGAGAGAGAGAGAGAGAGAGAGAGAAGGATATGTAGGGTATAGAAGAGGGGGAAGGGGGGAGAGGAGAGAAGGAGGAGGAGGGGAGGGGGGTTGCCGAGAGGGATGGAGTGGAGGTGATAGGGAGGGGGGAGAAAGGGGTACGTGCGTGTCTGTGGGTCATCAACCTAACCGACCTTATTTGTATCGAAGAAAATATAATAACGTCAATTTCATGAAAAAAATGCTTCTCTCTCTCTCTCTCTGTCTCTCTCTCTCTCTGTCTCTGTCTCTCTCTCTCTCTCTCTCCATCTCTCTCTCTCTCTCTTTCTCTCCCTTCACCTTCATCTCTACTCTCTCTCTCACCCTCTCTCCCCTCTCTCTCTCTCTCTCTCTCCCTCCCCTTCCCTCTCCCTCCCCACTCCCCTCTCCTCTCTCTTCTCCTTCTCCCTCCTCTCCCTCCCCCTCTCCCTCCTCCCACTCTCTCTCCTCCCTCCCCTCTCTTCCCTCCTCTCCCCCCTTCCCCCTCCCCCACTCCCACTCCCTCCCCCTCCCTCCTTTCATCGGGACGCGATATCGGAATCAGTGATCTATAAACACTTTCGGATTCGTTGCCACCTGCAATTTTGCATGCAACGCGTGAGAATATAATTCTCAACGACTTGCGAGAGAAAATTAATGCAGAAAATTGATGAATTTAGAAAACGCATTCGCGCGGAACGTGGTGAATATGAAAGATGAGTAAAAGTGATATATGAGTAACTTCTGTAACTTCTACATATGACTGTAATTATATATAATTTAAATTAAGTTCTAATTACACAAAGCCATGTTGCAAAAGGAGTACCTTTCCATATTATTAAAAAAACAATGCAAAGTGAAATCAAGTCATATCTACATAAAAAAAGAGTCAAAACTAAACAACCAGAAACACACACAAAAATAAAACATCAAGAAAGGACCACAACTACCCTACCATAAACAACCACAAACATCAAAACCAAACGACAACAACAGAGTCAAAAAAAAGCTAAAACTAAACAGCCTGAAACACACAGAAAAATAAAACAAAATAAAACAAAATAAAAACAAAGAGTAAGACAAAACAACTAAAAACTAAACAACCAGAAACACACACAAAAATAAAACAAAATAAAAACAAAGAGTAAGACAAAACAACTAAAAACTAAACAACCAGAAACACACACACAAAATAAAACAAAGAGTAAGACCCATCAATAAAACCTCAACACCGAAGAGTAAGACAAAACAACTAAAAACTAAACAACCAGAACCACACACAAAAATAAAACAAAAATAAAACAAAATAAAAACAAAATAAAAACGAAGAGTACGACAAAAAAAAAATAATAATAATAATTACACCGAGACGACTCCCACTGACCGTCAGAACAAGGCGCTCCCCAACCGTTTCGTATCACGGGAAGGTACGACCACTATGAAGGTACGACCGCAAACTTAACAAAGACATGGGCGTGGCAAAGCTAAGAACCCCTCACCCCCGCCCCCCCTCTCTTTCTCCTTTTATACTCTCCCTCCCCCTCCCTGTCTCCTTTTAAAATCCACTCCTTCCATTTATACCCTCTCCCTCTTTTCCTCTCTCGCTATCTCTCCCTTTATATCCCCTCCCCCCCTTTTTCTAACTCTCTATCTCTTCCTTTATACCCGCCCACCCTTTCTCCCTTTATATCCAACTCCTCCTTACTCTTTCCCTTTACACTCCTCTCTCTCACTCTCTCCCTCTATCCCCCTCTTCTCCATCTCTTATCTCGTCCTTATGTTTCTATTCATCTCTTCCCTTTCATCTCTATTTATCCCTTTTCCTTTATCTTTTCCTTCTCTATTCCCCTCCTCTCATCCTCCCCATGCCCTCTCCTCCCCTCCTCCTTTCATCTCTATTTCTCCCTTTTCCTTTACCTTTTCCTTCTCTTCTCCCCTCTCCTCTCTCCTCCCCTCTCCTCCTCCCCATGCCCTCTCCTCCCCTCCTCCTTTCATCTCTATTTCTCCCTTTTCCTTCTCTTCTCCCCTCCTCTCTCCTCCTCTCTCCTCCCCTCTCCTCCTCTCCATGCCCTCTCCTCCCCTCCTCCTTTTATCTCTATTTCTCCCTTTTCCTTTACCTTTTCCTTCTCTTCTCCCCTCTCCTCCCCTCTCCTCCTCCCCTCCTCCTTTCATCTCTATTTCTCCCTTTTCCTTCTCTTCTCCCCTCTTCTCCTCCTCCCCATGCCCTCCCCTCCCCTCCTCCGCCCTTCATCATCACCTCCTGTGACGGTCTTGAGGTGTTACGCCCCATTATAGTCGAGGTGTTGTTTCGTCACGTGGAGCAAAATAGGGAGACTTAGGTAAATGTGTGTGTGTGTGTGTGTGTGTGTGTGTGTGTGTGTGTGTGTGTGTGTGTGTGTGTGTGTGTGTGTGTGTGTGTGTGTGTGTGTGTGTGTGTGTGTGTGTGTGTGTGTGTGTGCGTATGTGCGTGTCTTTTCTCCACCAAGACCGATCCAATTAGCAGCTACAGCACTGACTGACTGACTGACTAACTGACTAACCGATTCCCATTTATCGACGACACACAACCCACCCCACCCCCCACCCCCACCCCCACCCTCAGGGCTAGATGACGTAAGAGAGCGGCACCCCAACGCCACTGAAAATACACACAGCCCATTAGCAGAGGGTTGTTCCCCCTGGAATACCCACTGAAATTTACCGCTCTCGTTAATTACTTGGATCTTCTTAAGGAGATTGTGAGAAGGGAGAGA
>NW_028234441.1:21959282-21974282 GCF_977035675.1 Penaeus japonicus
CGACTCAGCTGGCTGGGTCATTAAACAGCAATTTCGGATCAAAACATCCCAATTTCCTATAATAACGCTTGTCGTGCCCACTCCCCTCCCCTCCACGTCCCCGCTCCTTCCCCTCTCCTTCCCCTCTCCTTCCCATCTCGCCTCTCATTCTCTCCTCGCCTCCCCTCTCCTTCTTCCCTCTTCGCCTCCCTTCTCCGTCTTCCCTTCTACGCCTAACCTCCCATCTCCTTCTTCCTTCCTCCCTCTCGCTCCTCTCCCCCCCTAGTCCTACCCATCCACCCCTCCCCTTCCCCCCCGGTCCTACCCACCCATTCCCCTTACCTCCTCCCTCTCCCCCTCCCCCCCAGGCCTACCCACCTCTCCCCCAGTCCTACCCACCCCTCCCCCTCCCCCTCCCCCACACCCCCTGGGTAATGAACACGTCCCAATAAACTATTTAGATCTATGATGAAACAAAGCAACGTGACGCCGCGTCGGTTAACTGTGCAATAAAAATGCGCGCTCTAATTTGGCCACGTTTTTTTGTCAGCATATCCATTATGCGCTCGTTTCATATTTGTGCTGGTGATTCTGACGTTTTTCATATGTATATATATATATGTATATATATATATATATATATATATATATATATATATATATATATATATGTATTATATATATAAGTGTGTGATGTGTGTGTGTGTTGAGTGTTTGTGTTGAGTGTGTGTGTTGAGTGTGTGTGTGTGTGTGTGTGGGAGTGTGTGTATGTATATGTGTATGTATATATATATATATATATATATATATATATATGTATTATATATATAAGTATATATATTTATATATATATATATATATGTGTGTATGTGCGTGTGTGTGTGTGTGTGTGTGTGTGTGTGTGTGTGTGTGTGTGTCTGTGTGTGTGTGTGTGTGTGTGTGTGTTAGTGTGTGTGTGGAGAGAAAGCGAAAGAAAAGAGAGAAAGAGAGAGAGAGAGAGAGAGAGAGACAGAGAGAGAGATAGAGAGAGAGGGGGGGAAAGGAGAGAGAGAGAGAGAGAGAGAGAGAGAGAGAAAGAGAGAGAGAGAGAGAGAGAGAGACAGAGAGAGAGAGAGAGAGAGACAACAACACTAAACAACCAAAGAGGGCGGTACCAATCCCGCCAAGCAAAAGTCGGACCAAAACGAGCTTCTGTGACAAACGTGATCCAATATCCGTTCGACAGAATATCTCTTATCAGAACGATCTTGTGACTATATCCGTAATTCGTCTTCAAAACGGTGTTTCTTTTTTCTTTTTTTTCTTCGTCTTCTTTTTCTTCTTCGTCTTCTTCTTTTTTTTCTTCTTCGTTTTTGTTTACGTCTGCTTCTTCTTCTTTCCCTCTTTCAGCTTCTCACCCTTCTCGTCTCCCTCTCAGTTTTCTCCCTCTCTTTCTCTTTCCTCTCTCTATTTCCCTCCCTCTCTCTCACTCTTTCTCTCGACTTCCCTCTCTCTCCCACTCTTTGCTCTTCCTTCTTCTCTCCCCACTCTCCATTGCCATCCCTCTCCCATTTCTTATCCATCCATCCATCCTCCCTCCCTGCCTCCCTCCCTCCCTCCCTCCCTCCCTCCCTGCCCTCCTTCCCTCCCTGCCCTCCTTCCTAGGGTACACATTACTGATGTTGATATACATTCAGCTATATACGAATTAATAATGCCACGTATCTGCCATTAATTATATATCGTGATAATAGTAAGTGAATAAATGCCATTATACCTCTCCGTATCATAGTCGTAAAATTCAAATTCCTAATCACAAATTCGAAAAAAAAAGACAAATTATTCGTTATCAATGACGCATCCGAATAACAGTAACGAACATACAGACATACGCATCTATCTTAATTCAATATTTACATTTAATATCTAATAATGAAATTTCGATAAAAAACAAACAAACAAATAAACATCGACCCCCGAGCACCACATAGCAGTACTTTTTTTCCCCCTAAACATTTTAAATCAAATAATAATAATAACAACAACAACAACACTACACCAACAACACCTGCAATGTCATGATGCACTGGTGCAATGCGACACTCCCCGTATGCTGATTTCGGTGTCAATCATTCTCTCTCTATATTGCAGGTTCTTTCATATGCTCGGCCTGTTATTGGAGGCTGCAGGAAGGAGGGAGGGAGGGAGGGAGGGAGGGAGGGAGGGAGAGAGAGAGGGAGGGAGGAAGGAGGAGGAAGGAAGGAGGGAGGGAGGGAGGGAGGAAGGAGGGAGAGTGGGAGGAGTGAGGGAGGGAGGGAGGGAGAGGAGGGAGGGAGGGAGGGAGGGCGGAGGGAGGAAGGAAGGCGGGAGGGGAGAAGGAAGATGAGGTAGAGAGGGAGGGAGAGAGGAAGAGTGGATGGGAAGAAGAGAGATAAGGTGGGGAGGGAGGGAGAGTGGAAGAAAGGGAGAGGTGAAAGGATGAGAGGAAGAGAAGAGGGGGGAGGAGATGGGGAAAGAAGAGGAGAAGAGAGTGGAAAAGAGAAGGAGGAGAAGGGAAAATAGAGAGAGTTCTACACATCTATCACCAACTCCTGTCCCAGCATCCGTCTCCCTATCTTGTCTTATCCAGGCCCACGCCCACACCTACGCCCACGCCCACGCCCTTTATAACCCCCCTCCCTCCCCCCCCCCTCCCCTCAAGACCCCATGGAGAAAGTACCTCGAACACGAATTTCACCGCCACTCGCCTCCTCCTGTCGCCGCCCATCAAGTCGTGACGGGAGGCGATCTATTTCAACCACACATGGAGGTATCATTCCCGACGCCCCCCTTCCCCCCTCCTCCTCTCCCCTCCCCTCCCCGCACCCTCCCCGCCCTCTCAACCTCCTCCCCCCCACCCCCACCTCCTTCTCTTCCCGATTTTTGCTTTTCTTCCTTCTCTCACTTCTTCACTTCCTTTCTCTTCCTCTCACTCCTCCCTCCGTTTCTTGTCACTGATCTCCCCTTCTCTCTCCCCTTCTCCCTCCTTTTCTTCTCACTTCCCTCCTCCCCCCCTACCCTTATTCTCTCACTTCTACTACCCCCCATCGCCCTCTTACCCCCTCCCCCTCCCAATCTCCCGCTCTCCAACTCCTCCCATTATACCCCCCCCCTCTCCCCCACCCCCACTAATCTACATGCGTTCGTGTATGACCAAGTATGCCTGCACGCAACCCACCTGTCTCCCACCCCCCACCCACTACCCCCCACCACCCACCTTACCTCCTGACCCACCTCGTCCATGCACTCAAGGAGCCCACCCATCTAGCCTGTGGTTGTGTATCTTATGACCTAATTGTATGTGTATGTTTGTTTTATTTGTGTTTGTTTGTTTGTGTGTGTGTGTGTGTGTGTGTGTGTGTGTGTGTGTGTGTGTGTGTGTGTGTGTGTGTGTGTGTGTGTGTGTGTGTGTGTGTGTGTGTGTGTGTGTGTGTGCTTTCACGACAAATATATATCAACATCAACATCCTATAATACGTCTTCCTCTTTGTTCTCTTTCTATTCAAATGACTCTTCAAGACATGGAGCATCCTTGTTAAACCTCTCTCTCTCTCTCTCTCTCTCTCTCTCTCTCTCTCTCTCTCTCTCTCTCTCTCTCTCTCTCTCTCTCTCTCTCTCTCTCTCTCTCTCTCTCTCTATCCATCTCCATCTCCATCTCCCTCTTCATCACCCTTTCGCCCTCTCTCCCCTCTTTCTCCTCTTTCCCCTTCTCCTTTTCTATTCTCTCCGCTTCTCCCCATCTCACCTTTTCCCCTCTCATCTCTCCCTCTCTCCCCTTCTCCCTTCTCTCTCCCTCTTCTTCTTTTATTCGAATTCCTATTTCTTGTAATGTTCCCCTGATATTCCTTTGTGTGACTGTTTTGAAAGGGATGATGATGATGAAGATGATAAGACACGTGTAACATCAATAATACAAATACTAATGCTAAGTAGCGGCTGTAATTATTACTAATATTAGTAACAGTTGCGGTAGTTGTAATAGTGGTAACGAAGACTAAATAACAAAGTCAACAACAATAATAGTAATAGCAATGATGACGATGAGACAAAAATAGATAAATAAGTAAATGAATAAATGAAATGAAATGATGATAATAATAATAATAGTAATAATAATAATAATAATAATAATAATAACAATAATAATAATAATAATAATAATAATAATAATAACAACAACAACAATAATAATATTAACCATTATAACAATAACAGAAAATCTATATCAAATATCTCGAAATATGAACATACCCTCCCCCTCCCACCTCCCGACTACCCATACCACCTCAGCAACAGCCTCCCCCCAACCCACCCCACCCCACCAACACATAACCCCTTAAACACCCCCCTTCCCCCTCCCCCCTCTTTCAATAACCCACTCCACAATTTCTTTGGTTTGTTGAGCATGCAGTTGCCAGTATGGGTTGCAAATGTATTTAACCGTTCGCTTGATTGGTCAATTAGTTCATATACTGGTTGGGTTTGATTCCTTTTGCTAAAAGGGGAGAGCGTTTTTCCTCCCCTCTGCACGCTATAAATTCCATTCTCATTTGCATACGCGGTATTGGGTTGGCTCTGTTTTTTTTTATTATTCTCACTCTCTCTCTTTCTTTCTCTTTCTCTTTCTCTCTCTCTCTCTCTTTCTCATATATATATATATATATATATATATATATATATATATATATATATATATATATATATTTCTAATCAAATTTCCAATACGGGTAAATGGCCATCACATATTTATTTTTCCCATCGATTCTAATTGTCCAAAATCACCAATTAACGATATTAACAATTAACAACGAAAAAAACCCAGCTCTCGCTCATTAGCCATGCTCACATCACGAAAAAAAACAAAAAAAACAAAAAAAACATACAAACAAAAGAACAAAGACAAAAAACGTATTCCTCTTTCTATTTCCGTTTCAATCAGCGTTTTAATTGAAGACCCCGTAATTAGCCAGGCACTCGTAATCGGATAATTTGACAACGGAACAATACGGGAGCACAATGCCTCGTTGATACAATGTTAATTAGAGGGTTAAGCTCATACGTATTCCGTGAATCCGTGCGCAGACTGGATACCGGATTCACATCTGCGTTCGTGTAGGAGGTGCATCGTTCTAGTTTTTTTTTCTCTTTCCTTATTTCTAAAGATTTTCAGCTTTCTTTGTTTTACTTTCTTCTTTTCGTTTTTTTGAAAATCTGTTCTTATATTTTGATATTTTGTTCTTTTTATTTGTGTTTTGTTATATCACATTTCTTCCAATCTTTATTTTATCTATATTTACCGTAATTCATGTTTTCCCTTCATTAATTTTCTTCTATTCTAACCTCTTACTCTATTTCTACCATTCATTACTTTCTTCATCAAATATCTTCTTCTTTCTCATCCTCTCCATATGTTCCCCTTTAATCATTTTTTTCACGAATAAGAATTATTTTTCTTAAAAAAGTACTCCATATTTTCCCCCTTTTCTCATTTTTTAAAAAGAAGAATTATGTTTCTTCAAAAAAAGTACTCCATATTTTTCCCATTTTCTCATTTTTTTAACGAAGAAGAATTATTTTTCTTTAAAAAAAAGAATACTCCATATTTCTCCCCTTTTCTAATTTTTCTTTTTTTTAAGAAGAATTATTTATCTAAAAAAAAAGGTAAACAAATCTGCATCAAGTTTATCTAATGCCATTCCTCGGCTACTGATTGACATCTAATGGGGTGAAATTGAAGTCATTACGAGGTCAATTTTGAAGGGTGATTGGTCCCCTTGATGTTTACCACGTCGAAGTTAATGATTGGGGAGGAAGGAAGAGGAAGGAAGAGGGGGGAAGAGTGTGGAAGAGGAAGGAGGAGGGCGTAAGAGGAGGAGGAGGAGGAGGAGGAGGAGGAGGAGGAGGAGGAGGAGGAGGAGGAGGAGGAGGAGGAGGAGGAGGAGAAAGAGGAGGAGGAAAGGAGGAATAGTAAGGAAAAAGAGGAGGAAGAGGGAGGGAGGGAGGAGTGAGAAGGAGAGATAGTAAAAAAGGGAGAGAGGGAGAAAGAAGAGATGAGGGGAAGGGGAAGAAAATAAAAGAAAAAAAAGGCCTGGAATGAACTCAAAGAACTAATAATAAGAAGAAGAGGAGGAGAAAGAGATGAAGAATGGCGTCATCACCCAGACTGAGAAATGATGAGTCATCGCACGGATGGAAGTTCCTGAGGAGCCAACTCTGAGGTCAGAAAAGGAGGGGTTGCCGAGAGGAAGAGATTGGGGGGAGAAAAAGGGCGAGAGCGAGAAGGGGGAGGGAGAGAGAGAGAGAGAGAGAGAGAGAGAGAGAGAGAGAGAGAGAGAGAGAGAGAGAGAGAGAGAGAGAGAGAGAGAGAGAGAGAGAGAGAGAGAGAGAGAGAGAGAGAGAGAGAGAGAGAGAGAGAGAGGGAGAGGAGAGAGAGAGAAGAGAGAGAGAGAGAGAGAGAATGAGAGAGAGAGAGAAAGAGAAAAAGAGAAGAGAAAGAGAGAAGAAGAAGAGAGAGAGAGAGAGAGAGAGAGAGAGAGAGAAAGAGAGAGAGAGAGAGAGAGAGAAAATGAGAGAAAGAGAGAGAGAATGAGAGAGAAAGAGAAAGAGAGAGAGAAGAGAGAGAGTATGAAAGAGAGAGAGAGGGAAGAACAGAGAGAGAGAGAGAAAAGAGAGAAGAAAGAAGAGAGAAGAGAGAAAAGAGAGCACCAAACGACCTTGGGTGTCCCATGTCCGGTTTAGGGTTACGAAAATTTCAATCCTTGTCTTTCTACGGTCTCTCCGGGATCGAGGAGGAGGGAGAGGAGGATGAAGAAGAAGAGGAGAAGGAGGAGGAGGAAGAAGAGGAGAAGGAGAAGGAGGAGGACATGGATGAGAAGGTGGTGGTGGTGGTGGAGGAGGAGGAAGAGGAGGAGGAAGAGGAGGAGGAGGAGGAGGAGGAGGAGGAGGAGAAGAAAAAGGTTACGGGAGGATGAAGAAGAAGAAGAAAAAAAAGAAGAAGAGGAGGAGGCAAAGAAGGAGGAGGAGAAGAAGAAGATGAAAAAGAAGAAGAAGAAAAAGAAGAAGAAGTTGAAGAAAAGAGAGAAAAGAAGAAGAAGAAAAAGGAAAAGGAGGATGAGGACTTGGAAAGGGCGAAAGCGCAGGGAAAGGAGAACGAAGAAGAGGAAATGGACGAATAGAGAGAAGAAGAGGATGATGATGAAAAAGAAGAAGAAAGAATGAGAAGTGATAAAAGAAAATCGAAATAAAAAAATAACACAGAAGAAATTACGAGGAGAGCAGAGGGGGTAAGGGAATGGAGGGGAGAGGGGGAGGGGGTAAGGGAATGGAGGGGAGGGGGGAGGGGGTAAGGGAATGGAGGGGAGAGGGGGAGACGGTAAGGGAATGGAGGGGAGGGGGGGAGACGGTAAGGGAATGGAGGGGAGAGGGGGAGGGGGTAAAGGAATGGAGGGGAGGGGGGAGGGGGTAAAGGAATGGAGGGGAGGGGGGAGGGGGGAAAGGAATGGAGGGGAAGGGGGTGTCCTGAAAAGATGTCCCAAATGATCTCCCTCTCATTTGCATATTGTTCTTCCTAATGTCGTATTTCAACTGTTCCTCGTTCTGAAATGTCGGTAGAGACCAAAAAGGAAAAGAAGGAAAGCATTTCAGTAAAATAGGCCTACGGTGAAGATAATAATGTTCTTATTCTTTCTCTCTCTCTCTCTCTCTCTCTCTCTCTCTCTCTCTCTCTCTATATATATATATATATATATATATATATATATATATATATATATATATATATGCATATATATATTTATATATATGTATATATATATATATATATATATGCATATATATATATATATATATATATATATATATATATATATATGTATATATATTTATCTTAGCATATGCCAACAGAAACAACAGTAATTTTATGTTCACAGGATCATCAAACTTTACGAATTCGTCTTTCTCTCGACCGGAAACGAAGAAAAAGAAAGAAAGAAGAAAAAAGGATCAATTCTTTGTTCGTTAATCACCCGAAAAAAAAAAAAAATCCTCTCTGACACAAACACGATGATCTTCTGATGATCAGCCCATGGGCGTGAACCGGTAGAGTAATGGGGCGTGGGTGAAGCCGTGTCACGAGTGCATTGGGCAGGTGGGTGGGTGGGTGGGGTTGAGTGGGGTGGGCGGGCGTGTGAGCGTGGGCGGCTCGCATCAAGGGCGGCTTACGTGACGTGGAGAACGATCGATTCTTGGCTGCACATGATCGCCGTGAGCCAATGGGCGTGAATATTTCGCATAAATCTTTCTTTTTTTTTCGTTCTTGTTTTTTTTCAAGTTTTTTCTCATTCTTTCTTTCTCTTCTCTCTTTTAGTTTATTAGAATCTGGGATATGATTTTATCTTTAGTATTTCCTTTGCAAAGGAGAACAATCAACGGATTTCTACTTAATCCTTTCTCTCATCTTCGTACATACAAATCAAGATATATAATTTTTAAAATATCAATATACCATATTCAATAATATTTCAAACAATTAAATTTACTGTATATATCAACTTTAGAAGACTACTTTCAACATTTTTTCCCCCTCCGTCGCTACCCGGCAGACAATGTCAGAACTGCCGGCCGGAATTCCAACAGGGTTACCAACTCCCACGGTGAAGTCTCGTCTTCTGCCCGCGGGGTCATACAAAGATCATGTAGTCATGCGAGCCCCCCCCCCCCTCTCTCCCCTTTCTCATCTTCCTCTTCGTTTAATCCGAGTCCGCCAGCCAGCGAGCCGCTCCTGCATGACGCCATGCTGAACCAACACTCATGGCGTTCGAAAATGTCAAGTCGTGACTCGACCGGTATTTTCGTTTTGACCCAGCGTCCTCTATGAGTTTGTTGTTTTTCTTTTCTCTCTTTTTCTCTTTCTTTTCTCCTTCCTCCGCTCTTCCGTTGGTGTCGTTAGTGAAGAATGTCTGAATAACGAGTTCGAAAGAGATATTACGAGCCCAGGAACTTGCAACATTTATCACGATGTGCCAATTACAATAAATTGCTAGCTTAAGGGGTTATCCAGGTCACACAAACTTCCCTTGGTAAATAACCGAATAAAATAGACATAATAATAGAAAAAAAACAATAATAAAAATAATTACTATTCTTAAACTCGATATCATTACTTTTACTTTTTTTTCATAATGATTGACATTATCATTATGTTACTATCAATACACTTATCATTATGTCAACATTACTACTATCATCATCACAATCATTTAAAATAAATTCATGAACAGACAACACCAATAAACAATAACAGGATAAAACCACCGTTAATCTACCCCCTCCCCCCCACTTCCCCACCCCCTTAAAAAGATAAAAGACACCCCTTTGATCACCAAAACCGCCCACAACAGACGCAGAGACAAGGTCACCTAAACGCCCACTCGGCGATAATCACCTCCGCTCCACCCCATCACCCTCCCCTCCCCTTCCCCGCCCCCCTAGCCCCCTTCCTCCGCGACTCTTATGACATCATCTCCCCCCCCCACCCCCCCACCCCCTGCAATGGATTCTGCCACCTCACGAGCCTTCTCTGCTTGAATATGATGTCACACTCGGTGCATTCCTGGTTCCACGGTATTTTCCCATTTATTTTTCGTCTCTCTTTCTAAGTCTGTTTTTCTTTGTTTGTTTTTTTGAGAACTTACCTGCATGTTTATATATATATATATATATATATATATATATATATATATATATATATATATATATATATATATATAATTTGAAACTGTTTCTGTTGTCTTTTTCAGTGAAAGAAAACAAACATTCAGTATCTTCAAAAGATATCATATGCTAATGATAACATTCAAAACAATTTCAATAACAACATTAATAACAATATCGCCAACAACACCAACAAGAAAACAACCACAAAATAAAATACCCACAGAAAACTATAAAAAAAAACACCAATGATAACCTCACACAAAACAAAAACAAAACAACAAAAAACAAAACAAAATCCCAATGATAACCTCACACACAACAAAAAACAAACCACCACCTAAACTTCCTTACGTCCTCCTTTCTTCTCAGGATACCGAAGGACCCCGAAGGACCCCGAAGGACCCCGAAGGATACCGAAAGACCCCGAAGGACCCCGGAGGACCCCGAAGGACCCCGAAGGATACCGAAGGATGTGGTTTTCCTCTGGCGGGGATTCCTGCGCGGTAGCTAAGCCACTCGGACTCACCTGTAAAGAGAGGAACGCCGGTTATAAGTAGGAAGGAAGGATTAGGATTCTTTTAACGAGGGAGGGGAAGGGAGGGAGGGAGGGAGGGTAAGGGAGGGTAAGGGAGGGTAAGGGAGGGGGTGGGGATGAGGGGAAGGGAGGGGAATGGGGGAGGGGAGGGGGATGGGTTTAGGAAGGGGGGCAGGGGAGAGGGATGGGGGAGGGGGAAGGGTTTAGGAAGGGGGGCAGGGGAGAGGGAGGAAGGTGGGGACTGGGGGTGGGGGTGAGGGGAAGGGAGGAAGGGAGGGGAAGGGTTTAGGAAGGGGGGCAGGGGAGAGGGAGGAAGGGAGGGTAAGGGAGGAAGGTGGGGACTGGGGGTGGGGGTGAGGGGAAGGGAGGAAGGGAGGGGAAGGGGTGAGGAGAGGGGAGGGGAGGGGAGGGGAGGGGAGGGGAAGGGAAGGGTCTAGGAAGGGGGTGGGGGAGGGGTGAAGGGAAGGGTCTAGGAAGGGGGAGGGGAAGGGAAGGGTCTAGGAAGGGGGAGGGGTGAGGGGAAGGGAAGGGTCTAGGAAGGGGGAGGGGAAGGGAAGGGTCTAGAAAGGGGGATGGGAAGGGTGTGGGAGAGGGTGTAAGAGGAAAAGGGAAAGGCTGGGTTAGCGAGGGGTGGAAGAGGGATATGTAGAGTATGGGAATGGGTGTAAGAGGGGAGGGGTCCGGTGTAGAAGGGGTGTAAGAGAGAAGGGGAAGGGTGTGGGAGTGGGTGCAAGAGTGGAAGGGTAGGGTGTAGGAGGAGGGAGGGGGAGAGGCTGTGGGAACGGAGGGAGAGAGAGGGGGAAATGCAGGAATACTTTTTTTTATACTTTCCTCCGTTCTTACCTTCCTTCCTTCCTTTCCTTCCTTCCTTTCCTCCCTCACTTTTCTTTCTCCCTCTCTCCCTCTTCTCATCCCTCTTCTTCCCTTTCATCCCTTCGTTATTGATCACGAAAGATAAAGAAGCATCTGGAATATTGGCAATAAAAAAAAAAAACAGATGACGAGGAATAGGAAACACTTTGACAAATCTAAGAATAAGTGAGCGATTGCAGGAAACCGTTATCAGGACGGAGATTTGAAGAACGAATGGGGGGAGAGCAAAGAGAACGGAGATAAATGGCGAAGGAAGAGATGGATGATAATAAACAGAACGCGATAAAGCTGAAGGGGAAAAGACACACAAGCCTTTTTAACAGCTTCAAAGGATGAAAACATAAGAATAAAGACGAAGATAAGCCGTTACAGAGAAAGAGAAAGAGAGAGAGAGGGAGAGGGAGGGAGGGAGGGAGAGAGGGAGGGAGGGAGAGAGAGAGAGAGGAAAGTGGTGAGTGATGAGTGAGTGAGTGAGAGATAGAGAGAAAGAGAGAGAGAAAGTAAGAGGGGAGAGAGAGAGAGAGAGAGAGAGAGAGAGAGAGAGAGAGAGAGAGAGAGAGAGAGAGAGAGAGAGAGAGAGAGAGAGAGAGAGAGAGAGAGAGAAAGAGAGAGAGAGGAAAGCGAGAGAGAAAGGAACTGACATAGAAAAAAAGACTCAAACTACAACATACACAAAGGGAGATACATATGAAGCAGGAAATGAAAATTAAATACAAGAAATAATCTAAATGTACGTCACGTTAATATATCAAAAGTTTACATATAAAACATATACGACTGTAAAAGTGCAAAGCGATAAAAAAAGAGACACGTAAAGCTAAGTACCGTAGTTTAAAAGACAAACTTTTACCGGAAAATGCGCAAATATAAAACGGCTTTCCCGATGAAAGCCATGGGAGGGTACACAAATTTCGCAAAATTTGAGAATATTCATTGCGGGAAATTCTCGGCAAAAAGATCAAAACGAATTCGGGTAATTTAGGTATCGCTGATGTCGTAAAAGACCAACGATAAAAAGGGGAGAGAGTATTACAAAGGAAATGACGAAAAGGAAACAAATAATCAAATAACGGGAAAAAAATAATAAACCTATAAATAAATAGCTTAATACCTGAATCAATAATCAACATATAGGCAAAGAATTAAATACGTATGCATACATAATATATATGCAAATGACAAATACAAGATACGACCGTCGAACGATGACCCTGACAAGGCTAGCCCGCCGCCACCATCTTGCAGCCTCAAGACATACCGACTCTTTTTGTCTTTCTTTTTTTAAAGAGTTCCTTCTGCTTTACATCACGTGTAATCATGCTCAAGGAGGGTCTAACCACCTGAGAGAACAAAGGATGTAATACCCTTCGCTTTATTACCGATGAGGCGACGTAAAAACGAGGGATATAAAAAGCGCGTCGGGCACAATGACCGCGGCATCATCGTACATCGTGGCAGGTCAACGATAACTTGCCCGGCGGCGTCCGATTGCTTCGTCTCGTATAAGTTTTTGCGGTTCATTTAGCATTTCCGATACGCCATAAAATGCCGGATTAAACAAGGTACATCGAATTATGGGTTATTACACGTACATTAACGAAAACATTTCCAAGCGACTCGCCTGGAGGGAAGGGAGCAACAGAAAGAAAAACAAACGAAGCCGAGAATCCGCGCGTTCGGAGGGCACGGCGTGGCTAGCGGTCTGGGTAAGGGACATAACGAAAGGGTTAGCGAACCGGTCCCTTTATCCATAGTCTCATGACCTGTGCTTCCGGGTCGTGGCTATGCGGGAGGCTCCAGTATCCTTCCTCGGTGCCTATCGGGATCCTTATCAATGTCACTTGTCTGTCACAGTCAGACGTCACTGTCCGCTGAATCGATTCGAGAAAAAAGTGAGATTAGAACTTTCTCTTTCTCTCTCTCCCCAGTCCCATAATTTCGCCTCGGAATTCCCCGCCATTTTCATAGTCTGCTCTTTCTTTCTGCTTTAAACAACTCGAACCCTCGTGACTCCCGACATTTACATAATCATGATATTAAGCTCAATTTCCGTTTCCACAATATCAGTTTATAAGAATAATCAGGTTATTACCTTTGACTCTTCTCTTCTTGTTGAACGAACATCCTACAATCTCCGGTCTGCCTCGAACCACCTCTTCGAACAGCTGGTGAAGTCTCTCAGTCTCTCATTCTCTCAGACTATCAAAATCATTCCATCTCCTCTGCATCATCGTCATCACTTTCTCTCTCCTCGTCATCTTCGCAGGATTCGTCTTCATTTCTTTATTTCATTACAGAGATCAATCCCATTTTCTTTCTGAATGGTGTAATGACCGTTTTTTTGTATATTGGCTTTTTTTTTCGTTACCTCCCTCTGACTCTGACTCACTCTCTTTCTTTCTTTCTTTCTTTCTTTCTTTCTTTCTCTTTCTCTCTCTCTCGCTCTCGCCCTCGCTCTCGCTCTCGCCCTCGCTCTCGCTCTCGCTCTCACTCACTCAATCACTCTCTCTCTCGCTCTCACTAATTCACTCACTCTCTCTCGTTTTTTTTTTTTTTTTTTTTTAATTCATCGTATTGATTTGCCTTTTTCTCACGTGGGTCAGATAAAAAAAAAAACATTTCCGGCAGAGCTGCACCTTAGCTTGTACCTCCGAACACACCCTTTCCAGCGGCCTTTCCACTTCCTTACCTTCCCTTTCCTTCTGCCCTTTTAAAGTTATTTCCCCTGTCTTTCCTCATCCTTTACCGTAATTCCTTCTAAGCCCCTTTCCTCTTACTTTCTTCCTCTCTCTCCTTTTCTCCCTGACCATCTTTATCCTCTTCCTATCTCTTGCCCTGTCTCTCACTCACTCTCTTTCCCTTTCCCTTTCCCTTTCCTTTCCCTTTCCCTTTCTCTCTATCCCCTTCTTCTCTCTCTCTCTCTCTCTCTCTCTCTGGCCTCCCTAACCCTGATAACACAAAGACAGTGCAGGATTGCAGTGTATTGCACACGAAGCGTCAACAACCACAGGCAATGACAATAGCCGTGTTTAGGTGCTATTGTTCAAGCTAGAGGCCGGGGTTAGGTTTGTGAGAGGGAGGGAAGGGAAGGGGAGGGGAAGGAAGGGGAGGGGAGGGGGAGGAAAGGGAAAGGGGAGAGAGAGGAAGAGGAAATGGAAATGGAAAGGGCAGGTAAGGAAAGGAAAGGAGGGGAAGAGAGAAAAGGGAAATGAAGGGGAAAGGAGAGGAGGAGGGAAGTGGGAGACGGAGAGAGGAAAGGGAAGGAAAAGGTAAAGAAAGGAGGGGGGAGGAAGAGAGAGAGATGAAAGGGAAGGGAAGGGATAGAGAAAGAGAGAAGGAAAAGAGAAAAAAAGGAAAGGAGAGAAGAGGGGAAGAGAGAAAGGGAGAAGATGAAAGACAGGAGAAGGGGATAGGAAAAGAATGGCAAGAAAAGGAGAGAAAGAAAGGAAAGGAAGGAAAGGGAGAGAGGAAAGAATAGGAGAAGGAGAGGAAACAAAAACAAAAAGGTGGAGAATAGACCCAAATAAAGGAGAGAGGGAGAGAGAAAGAGGAAAAAAAAGAGAAGAAAGTGGGAACGTGTTGACAAATCTAGAAAAAAAAACTGAATATGGATCGGTTCATTCTTATGCAGTTGAGGTTTAATTCTTACCTACTCAGCGTCTGAGCCTTATTGGCGTCGCGTCGAGAAATCTGTCTGTGCCATTCCCGTTTCTCTTTCTCTCTCTCTTTCTCTTTCTCTTCGTCTCTGTCTCTGTCTCGGTCTCTCTCTTTCTCTCCCTCTCCCTCCCCCTCTTCCTCTTTTACCATAACGCTCACATTTATTATTTTTCTTACTCTTACTCTCACACAAATAATCTCATTCTCACTCCCACTCCCACTCC
>NW_028234441.1:21979282-21981782 GCF_977035675.1 Penaeus japonicus
GTGTGTGTGTGTGTGTGTGTCTACTGTTTTGTCTGTCTGGCTGTTGCTGTCTCTGTCTACTGCAATGTTTGTATTTCGCTTTCTCAGTTTCACAGCGTATGATATTTTTTATCTCTCTGTCCTTGTGTCTGCTTGTCTTTTGGTCTATATCTGTGTGTGTCTCTATCTCTCGCTCTCTTCCCTCTCCTCAATTTCATCCTACTTTCCCTTTTTCTTCCCTCCTTTCACCCTTCTCCCTTCCTCTCCTTCGCCATTCCATCTCTTCCTCGCTCTCTCCTTCCTCCCTCCTTCCATCTCTCCCCTTCTCTCTCTCCGTTTCTCCCTCATTTCTTCACCCTCACATCTTTTCCCACTTACCCTCCCCCTCTTCCCATTCCTTCCCCCTCTCCCTTCCCCTCCACCAGTACCCCCCCCCCCCGCCACATCTCTTCCCCCCTTCCACATTTCCCCTTTCGCAATTTTTTTTTACCTTAATCATCTTCCTATTTGCTCTTCGGGGGATTTATTTTTCCCCTTTATCCGAAGCCACAATAAAATCCGATATACGCGAAGCCGCATAAAACGGAGTACATGTGAGAGGGGACGGTCGGGAGGAATATGTTCCGTAGAGAGAGAGAGAAATCGGGGATTGGAACGGAGGGAGAGGAAGAGGAAGGGGGAGAAAGAGGGGGAGGGGGGAAGAGGAGGAGCGGAGGGGAGGGAAGGAGGAGAAGGAGGGGGGGGAAGAAGAGGAGTGAGAGGGGGAGGAAGGGGGAGAAAGAGGGGGAGGGGGGAAGACGAGGAGCGGAGGGGGGGAGGGAAGGAGAAAGAGAAGAGGAGTGAGAGGAGAGGATAGATGGGGTAGTAGGGAGGAAGAGCGAAAGGTGGGAGGAAGAGAGGGAGATGAAGGTGGGAGGATGAGAGGGAGAGAAGAAAAATATGGTAGGGAAAGGAGGAAGAGCTGTGTGGTGGAGGCCATGGAGGAGGAAGAGGAAGAGAAGGAGGAGGAAGAAAAAGAGGAAGAGGAAGAAAAGGAAGTGCAGAATACAAAAAAAAACACACAAAACAACAATAACAATAATACCAATCATAGTTCCAACCCCTCCCCCCCACACCCCCCCTAGAAAAAAACGAAGACTAAAAAACGAAAAATAACCATCCATTTAAAATTCCAACCAATGCTCTTTCGTCTAAATTCTCACATAAACTTACTTCTGATCAGCTGATTGTTCTCTTCCGGGGGTTGAGTATGGGAGGGAGAAAAGTGGAGGAGAAAAGTGGAGGGGAGGAGGATGAGGGGGAGGGGGAGGGGGGAGGGGAGAGGGAGGAGTGGGAGAGAGTGGGGGACAGATAGAGGGAGGGTGAGAGGGATGGCGAGGGAGGGAGGGAGGGATTGAGAGAGAGAGAGAGAGTGGGAGGGAGGGAGGGGGGGGGAGAGAAAGAGAGTGAGATAGAGAAAGACCACAGAAGTTCTAATATCATACAGCTCAACATCGCACAAACTTTGGATATCTCCTCTCCACCTCCACTCCAACCCTCCCCCCCACCCACCTACCCAAACACCCACCCATCTCACAAAAAAAAAAAAAAAAAAACGCATCTACCCCGTGAATGACGCTATCTAACCTACCCCTCATCACCCCCCCTCTCTTCCTCCCCCCTCCTTCCCCCACTTCCTCTTCCTCAATGGCGCATTTCTCTCGTTTCGCTCAGTCTACTCAAAATGCGCTTCCCTCCATTCGCCCAAATTCTCTCAATTTGCTCATTTTCCGCAAAACTTTCGCTCCCGATTATGTCGCTCGGAAATCGAACGCGCGCGGCCCCGTCACGCGAAACGATTCTCGACTCTATGCCTAGGACACCAGAAGGTCGATAGTCGCCTGCAGCCCCGAACGACGGAGGAAGAACTGTCGACATTTATACCCTTGTCAACTCTGGGAAATACATATACATAAAAATAAATACCAAAAAGAAAAAAAAGAGAAAAAAAAAGAGAAAAGTAAAATTATATCTCTGATGTTGTTGATTATTTCCCATCTTTTTTTTTAAAGCACACGGTAAGAGAAAATCACGAAAACGAAATGGTAACTTCCCAAAAGGTCAGTTCAGAGCCGTAACAAGAGAAAGTGCAGTGAACTATTATGATTCTCAGAGACGAATTATGATCCACCGTTAATCCGTCTTTATCCACATTTGACTCTGGGCGATATTCCGTCCCGTTTTAATGCACGGTACAATAAGTAGGAGTGGGAGTGTAAGTTAGAGTATAAGTATAAGTATAAGTTTAAGTATAAGTATAAGTATAAGTAATGTGTCCAGTAGCAAGCAAGTGAAATGTTTATTCAATGTAGCGCACCCAATGATGGAAGAACCGTAATAAGAAAGAGTGAGTGAGTGAGTGAGTGAGTGAGTGAGTGAGTGAGTGAGAGAGTGAGTGAGTGAGTGAGAGTGAGTGAGTATGCGTGTGTGTATGTGAGTGAGTGTATGAGTGTGTGTGTGTGTGTGTGTGTGAGTGAGTGTA
>NW_028234441.1:21986782-21989282 GCF_977035675.1 Penaeus japonicus
AGAGTTACGAAAAAATATATATATTGAATCTTAATAACAAAACAAATCAATTTAATTAATAAAATACACATCAAAACATCCAAAACGACCAACATCGGGAACAAGATGCCGACAACAACATCAACAAAAACAAAATCAACGAGAAAGGTCAGGACAGCGTTAAATGACGCGGAAGAGCTAAAAGGCTTGCGTAAAAGAGGGGGAGAGGGAGACGAGGCAATAAGTGTGGTGGTTGTGGGGGGAGGGGGGGAGCCAGATAGACAAACAAACAGGAGAGAAGAAAAGACACAAAGGAAACAGATAAAGACAGAAACACAGACAGACAGACAGACAAAACAAACAACTAAACAAAGCACAAACAAAATCCCCTTCTCGAGAACAAACTACCACACCACCCAAAAACATCACATCTAAAAAAGAAAAAAAAATCGAAATATAATTCGAAAAAAAAAATCAAAACCTAAGGGCCAAACTTCCCAGCCATAATTTCCCTCGGACCTGGCTTCGAGACAACCCCTCGTGAATCTTTCCCCTTCGGCTTCGCAGGCTATAATGACCCCTCGGGCTAGGCTCTAGGGACACCTCGCCGCCTTCAGGAGAGATCCCGCGACAGCCGGAGGTCTCGCCTTTCTTCTGGAGGGCTTGATGCGTCTTCGTCTTCTTTTTCTTTTTATTTTTCTCTCTGTTTTCTTTTTCTTCTTTGTTAGTACTTGTGTTCTTTTTATTGTTCTTGTTGTTCTTTTTTTTTTCGTTTTGTTGCTTCCTTCCTTCCTCCTCTTCCTCTTCCTCTATGTTTTATATCCCTCCGCCTTCGCCCTTCATCATCTTACTCTTCTTCCTTCGTCTTCCTCTTCCCTCTCCATTTCTTCTACTTCCACCTCCACCTCCACCTCCTCCACCACCTACATCCATACTTCTTCCTCCTCCTCCTCCTGCTGTTCTTCCTATCCCTTCTCCCTATCCTCCATCACTTCCACCTCCACCTACTCCTCCACCTCCACCTCCACCTACACTCCTACCTCCCACCTCCACTCTTACCTCCCACCTCCACCACCTCCTCCACCTTCTCCTCTTACCAGTAATTCTCGAATTTTCTCGTCCTCTTCCTCCACTCCCTCACACTAACGAGACATCGGCCAGCCGCCACGTTAAGCGTTGCCAAGTATCTTATACTTTCTTTATCTTTTTTACGAGTTTTTTTATTTCTCATTTCATTCATCCTCCTTCTTTTTCCTTTTCCTTTTTTCGTTTTCCTTCTTTCTCTCTTTCCTCCCTCTCGTCTTCTCTTCCTCCATCCCTCGCATTTCCTTTTTCTTTCTGCTCTTTCACTTTTCCCTCCCTCTCTCCTCCCTCCTTCTCCCTTCCCCCTCGTCTTTTTTTTATCACTCTCGTTCTCCAAATCTCCAATTTTCATCTCTCTCTTTCCTCCCTCCCTCCCTCCCTTTCCTTCCCTCTATATTTTCCCATCTCTCTTCCCTTCCTCTCTCCCCTCCCTCCCTCCCTCCCTCCTCTCCCTTTCCTTCCCTCTATATTTTCCCATCTCTCTTCCCTTCCTCTCTACCCTCCCTCCCTCCCTCCCTCATCTCCCTTTCCTTCCCTATATATTTTCCCATCTCTCTTCCCTTCCTCTCTAACCTCCCTCCCTCCCTCCCTCCTCTCCCTTTCCTTCCCTCTATATTTTCCCATCTCTCTTCCCTTCCTCTCTACCCTCCCTCCTTCCCTCCCTCCCTCCCTCCCTTCCTACTCCTCTCCTACCCCACTTTTACCCTCTCCCCACATCCCCCTCCCCACTCCCCCCCTCACCCCCCCCCTCACCCCCACCAGGTGTCCAAGATCACCGATAACGAGAATCCAATTACCTAATGACTTCAAAGATTTATTTTTTCCCTTCCGTTTTCTTGAGGGGGGAGGGGCGGGGAAGGGGGGAAGGGGGTAGGGGGAAGGGGGGAAGGCGGGTAGGGGGAAGGGGGGGAAGGGAAGTAGGGATTAGGGGAGGACTTGTGGCTAAGTTAAACTATGTTAAATGAAAGATTGTGAAGGAGTGAGTGTGTGGAAGATTGAGTGAGAGAGTGAGTGAGTGAGCGAGTGATTGGGTGGGTGGGTGGGTTCTGGCAGGGTGGATGGGTGAGAATGAGCGATTGGGTGAGTGAGTGAGTGAGCGAGTGATTGGGTGGGTGGGTTCTGGCAGGGTGGATGGGTGAGAATGAGCGAGTGAGTGAGTGAATGAGTGTAAGTGAGTTAGTCAGTCAGTGATTGGGTGGGTGGGTGTGTGAGTGAGTGAGTGAGCGAGCGAGCGAGTGAGTGAGTCAGTGATTGGATGAGTGAGCGACCCCTTCCTCTCCCCTCCTTCCCATTCCCTCTCCCCTTCAATGTGACCTCCGTGACACCCCTGCCGCAGCGCTGACTGCTGACGTGCTGACAGTCCCTCGGCGCAGAGGAGAGGGAAACAGTTGGAGAACTTTCACGGTAATCCGATGTCCTGGAAGGTTTGAATTCCCCT
>NW_028234441.1:21991782-22036782 GCF_977035675.1 Penaeus japonicus
AGAGAGAGAGAGAGAGAATAAGAGAGAAAGAGAGTAAGAGAGAGAAAGAGAAAGAGAGAGAGAGAGAATAAGAAAGAAAGGGTGTGTGAGAGAGAGAGAGAGACTGTACAATACCGAGACACGCATTCACACAAGCAACATGCTACGACTCATCACGTATACGAAATTCAATGAAGAGTTGACGAGCATCGACAGAAGCCTTTGTAATGAGTCCTTTTAAAATGCAGATTATATATTTTTTTATTTTTTTATCATTTGATTCTATTTCTATTTTTGTTATTTGTTTTGTTATTTTTCTTTATTATTGTTATTTTATTTATTTTTTTTGTTACCCTTTTGGCGTATTTTTGCCTTCTTTGCTCAATCTCACTCACACTCACACTCACACTTACACTCACTCTCTCTCTCTCATTCTCTCTATCTCTCTCACTCTCACTCTTACTCCCATTTTCATTCTCTCTATCTCTATCTCTATCTCTCTCACTCTCACTCTCTCTCTCCCACACACACTTCCACTCATTAAAAGCCTGCCTTTGAGGGTACTAAATATTCATATCAATTAAAATGTTCCATTATTTTTTTCTTTAATGTTTTACCGAATAACCATGAAGCATTTGCGACATGTGCGCGTGCGTGTGTGTGTGTTTTAGCTTGCGTGTACGTATGTGTGTCCGTGCGAGCGCATGTCTACCTACATATCATGCCACTGTCTATGCCTGTGTCTGCAATTGTCCTTTGTCTGTGAGTCCGCACTCGCATGGAGGATTAAGCCATTAAATGCGAAATCCTGTCTGTACTTCAGTTCAAATCCTTCCAATAGAATCAGTAAATTTCGCTCAAAAAACAAACAAATAAACAAACAAACAAACGATACAGCAGCTCAAGGAGGCTTACCAATTATTTACCTGAATAATAGACTAGAAAAGCGAACCATTTCAGTCTCGATCCCAATGAACCAACGAACCCAGACGATTCGAGACGATTCGACTACACCCGAAGCGAACCACTCGTGAACCCAAACCTTAGAACCACGGCGTGAAAATACATCATGAACCATCAGTACCGCTCACGAACAGAACAATGAACCGTATATGAACCAAAGAGAGAATCCGTTTAGCCTCTAGACATAAGAAAGAACATCAGTTTCGAACCGAGAGAAAAACAACAACAACAAAAAATACGAATCTTCTGGAATGACCGTAGATGTTCTAAATTTGCCAAGTCGATTATTAGAAAAAAAATAGGAAATAGGGAAAAAAAAACTAAAATAAAGAAATAAATAACAACAACAAAAAATATATTTTTTTTTATAGAATAATAGAATAAAAATAGAACAGCAATGAAATAACGTTCTAAGAATCAGGCTTCAAGCCATACCTACGAACATTCTGGAAAAGAGATTGCCATGACAACCCTTTTGTCTCGGAAGTAAACAAGAAAGAAAAGGAAAGGAACATTTCTTGGGCGTTCTTCGGAATATTTTCGCTCGTTTGCCGTTCCACGCATTTTTGTTGTTATTTTTTATCTTCTGTTCATTCGCCTCTTCTCTTTAAATTTCCTTTCCTCTTCTTTTTTCTTCTATTTCTTATTTATTTTCTTCTACTTCTTATTATTCTCGTCCTTCTCCTTCACCTTCTCCTTCTCCTTCTTTTCCTTGTCCTTCTTCTTCCCCATTTCTTCTTCTCCGTCTTAAACTTCGTCTTCTTCACCTTCTTCTTCTTATTATTATTATTATTATTATTATTATCCACCTCCTCCTCCTCCTCTACCTCAACCACCACCTCCACCTCCACCTCCTCCTCCACCTCCACTTCCTCCACCACCTTCACCACCTCCTCCTCTTTCCTCTTCTTTCTCTTCTTCCTCTGAATTAAACCCCCGCTTTCTTCCTTCAGGATCGACCGCAAATCTTCAATTTCCTCTTGACACAAACAGTTCACACGGAGACAAGACAGCTTCCTTTTCCTAAGAATTTCTCCGGGAAAGACAAACAGACAAACATACATACACACAGAGTAAGTGGGTGGGAGGGAGAGTCTCTCTAAGTCCCTCTTTTTTTCTTTCCTTCATTCTCTCTATTTCTCTCTATCTCTTTCTCTCTCACTTTCTTCCTCTCACCCTCTCACTTACTCTCTCTTCCCCTTTCCCCTCCCTACCTTCTCGTCTCCCTAAATCATCTTCACACTCCCCCTCTCCCTAATCATTTTTTTCCCTCTCGTCTTCCTCGCATCTCCTGATTCTGACAACCCCCCTCCCCACCCCCCATCCTCCCACCCACCGACCCACTCCAATCCCAAAGGGGACACCTGCCACCTGCCACTCAGAAATTTCCGACACAGTATTTCGGTTACTGTCACAAACCGTGTTCCGCCTACCGCCACCCTATTCTCCATCGCTTCCCCATCCCGTCCTCGCCTCCCTCCCTTCCCCTCCTTTCCCCTCCTTTTCTCTCCCGTTCTCCCTTTCTCTTCCATCCTCCTCCCTTACTGTCATTCACTGTTTTCCGCTTAATTCCTGCTCCTTCCTCCACTCTCCCCTTTCCTTTTTCCTTATCTTCTCGTTTTCAGCCCTTCTCGCCTTTCTCCCCATCCCCTCTTCTCTTCACTAATATTATCTTATTTTCTCTTCTCTTCTCTTCTCCCCTCACCTCTCCTCCGCCTCCTCGCCCTCGTCATCATCATCATCATCATCATCATCATCTTCCCCTTCCCCCATCCCCATCTTCCCCTTCTCCTTTTCTTCCCCCCCTTCTTCTTGTTCTTCATGTTCTTGTTCTTGTTCCTCTTCCTCTTCTTCCTCCTCCTCCTCCTCCTTGTTCTTCTTCCTCCTCTTCCTCCTCCTCCTTGTTCTTCTTCCTCCTCCTCCTCCTCCTTGTTCTTCTTCCTCCTCCTACTCCTCCTCCTCCTCCTCCTCCCCCCTCTCCTCCTCCTCCTACTCCTCCCCCTCCTCCTAAACCTCCTCTTGTTCTTCTTCCTCCTCCTCTTCCTCCTCCTAGTCTGTGGAGACTGCTGTTCACGAGGCTCTAATGCAGGCCGTGAGAAATGTGCTACAACTGTTCAAACCAGGTAGTGCTAAGGCAGAATACCGCATCACGGAAGTCTGCGCCTATTGTGTGTGTGTGTGTGTGTGTGTGTGCGTGTGCGTGTGCGTGTGCATGTGCGTGTGTGTGTATGCGTGTGTTTGTGTGTGTTAATGGTAATATTAAAAGCAGCAATAATCGTGGCATCCGTAGTTGTAGTAGAAAATATGAAGAGAAACAAAAAAATAAAAGTAAGAATAAATAAATAAAAACAAGAAACAGAAGATTACACATAAACCGCATGCCCACTACCCCACCCCCCATCCCCTCTATTCACGATATCCCCCCCCCCTCCTCTTCCCACACAAACCCCAAGAGAAAAAGAACTGAAAACCTCAACCCAAAAACCCCCACCACAAAAAAAAAAAAAAAAAAAAAGTATATATATAAATCGCCCATCTAAATATCAAAATCGAGGAGGGGGGAGGTGTAGACATAATACCCCCCACCCCCACCTCCTACCCCCACCATCCCGAAACCAGACAATGGAACGCATGAAACAGCCGCGACTCGACAAAATAGATTTCCCACGAGTGTCTGTTTCTAACTTGCTGTCGAACGGGAAGGAAGAAAGGGTGGTGCTCGACAGGGGGGGGGGGAATGGTTCTCGACAGAGTGGGGGGGGGATGGTGCTCGACAGAGGGGGGAGGGGGAGGGGGGATGGTGCTCGACAGAGGGGGAAGGGGGATGGCGCTCGACAGAGAGGGTGGAGGGGGGATGGTGTTCACAAAGGGGGGGTTTGGTGCTCGACAGAGGGGGGGAGGGAGTATGGTGCTCGACAGAGGGGGGGAGGGAGAATGGTGCTCGACAGAAGAGGGGGGGAGGGGGAGTGGGTATGGTGCTCGACAGAGGGGGAGGGGGGAGGGGGTATGGTGCTCGACAGAAGAGGGGGGAGGGGGAGTGGGTATGGTGCTCGACAGAGGGGGTAGAGGGAGGATGGTGCTCGATAGAAGGGTGAGGGGGAGGGAGTATTGTGCTCGATAGAGGGGGTGGGGAGGGGGGATGGTGCTCGATAGAGGGAAAGGAGGGAGTATGTTGCTCGATAGAGGGGGTGGGGGAGTGGGTATGCTGCTCAGCAGAGGGGGTGGGGAGTACGGTGCTCGACAGAAAGGGTGTGATGAGGGGAGAATGGTGCTCGACAGAGTGGGGGAAGGGGAGGAGAGAGTACAGAGTTAGACAACAGAACAGCAATACCCCCTCTCAAACCCCTTCTAATCCCGTCCCTAAAATCCCAAATCCCGTCCCCAAATTCCCCTAAAATCCCTAAACTTCGTAGCGCAGTCAGAGTCTCAGCCTCCAACCGAGACTCGAAGTTTGCTACAAGTTCCCGTCATTAGCTTTTCTCTTAATAGTCCGAGGACCACTGTTGGAGGCCGAGGCTGATGCTCGCCCTCGGAATGAGGACCAAGTAGCACACGCATGAGGGAACGCACATGTGTATGTATGGATACGCACTTGTGTATGTATGGATAAGAACAGGCATAGACACGTGCATAAATACACGAATACACATACACAATTTCCAGAAAAAAAACTGTCTCCAATAACACAAATTTTAAATAAATACATACGAATAGCGATAACAATAACAGAAATAAGTATACTAATAATAATGATGGCGATAATGGTAATAATAATAATAATAACAATAATAGTCATAATAATAACAATAATAATAATAACTATAATAATGGTATTAGTAATAATAATAATAACAATAAAAATAGTAATAATAATAATAACAATAATGATAATAATCCTCCCTCCTCCATCTCCTTCCTTCCCATCCCTCCCTCCCTCCCTCCCCCTTCCCCCTACTCTTCCCCCATGCTCCCCATCCCTCCCCCTACCCATCCCCCATCCTACCCTTCCTTAAAAAAAAAGAAAAAAAAATACAGAGCACCGACGAAGCCCGAAGCCCGAAGCCCAAACTCATCAAACTGACTCTCCGTTGCACTAATCAAATATTCATGGCTTAATCCGCTTCCGTAATATGAGGGAGGTTCTTTCACAGGGCCGTTTTCATTAGCGAGATATCTGTACAATGCATGAGCGTGTTCTTGGTGTTCTTTTTTCTTTTTTATTTATCTTTTTTTTTCTGGGGTCTTTGAGATGGGGGTGGATGGGGAGGGGGAGTGGAGGGGGATTTCCTTGTCTGTTTTTAATGTCTGTTTGGCTGCCCGATCTCTTTAGCTCATTTCCTATTTCATTAGGTTATTAGATGGTGGTCTGCCAGTTTCTCTGTTTCTCTCTTCCGTCGCCGTTTACATCTTTGTCTGTTTATATCTACCTCTTTCTCTTCGTATATTTCTCCTTCCCTTTCACCTTTTTAACATTCATATTTTCTCCTCCCTTGGTCTTCTTACTTCCTCTTTCTTTCCTCCTCTTCCAGTCAATCTACCCTCTCTTTCTTCCTCTTTCCCTTTTTCCCTCTTTCCTTAATCACTCTCTTTTCCTCTTTTTCTTCCCCTTCCCTTTCTCTCTACCCTCCTCTCTTTCCTCCACCTTTTTCTCCCTCTCCCTTCTCTTCCTTTCCTTTTACTTTCCTTTCTTTCCTTCCTTTCTTTTCCCTCTCTCTCTCGCTTTCCCCTTCCCTCTCCCTTTCCCTCTCCCTGTCTCTCTCCCCTTCCCTCTCTCTATCCCCTCTCCCTCTACCTGTCTCTCTTCCCTCTCCCATTCCCTCTCTCTATCCCCTCTCCCCCTCCCCCCCCTTTCTGAAAATCACCCATTTGGGACATCCGATCCTTTCCACAACTCGCACTCGCATTAACATATAAATCATGGCAAGGACACACAACTAACATCTCGGTGTGTGTGTGGGAATGCGAGGAGGAGGAGGGGGAGGAGGAGGGGGAGGAGGTGGTGGAGGAGGTGGAGGAGGAGGAGGTGGTGGAGGAGGGGGAGGAGGAGGAGGTGGTGGTGAATATGGTGGAGGAGGAGGAGGAGGAGGTGGTGGTGGAGGAGGTGGTTAATATGGTGGAGGATGAGGAGGTGGAAGTGGAGGAGGATGAGGATGAGGTGGAAGTGGAGGTGGGGGAGGAGGTGGTGGTGGAAGTGGAGGAGGAGGAGGAGGAGGTGGGGGAGGGGTGAAGATGGTGGAGAAGGAGGTGGAGGAGGAGGTGGTGGTGGTGGTGGAAGTGGAGGGGGAGGAGGAAGAGGAGGAAGAGGAGGAGGAGGTGGAGGAGGAAGAGGAGGAGGAGGAGGAGGTGGTGGTAGAGGAGGAGGAGGAGGAGGAGGAGGAAGTGGGGGAGGTGGTGGTGGTGGAGGAGGAAGAGCAGGAAAAGGAGTGGGAGGAGGAGGAAGAAAAAGAAAGCGAGGGAGACGAGGGAACGAAGAAGAGAGAGAGAGTGAGAGAATTCACTAATTCACCCATTCATTTCTCAAACAACGAAACGAAAGGACTCTTCGCTGGAACAAAAGGGACTTCAGGTATTTTTTCCGCCTTCAATTTTTCATGATACAATGAAGAACGATAATCCCTAACTGGCAACTCCGGACACTCAAAATTTCAGAGAGTGTGAGAGACGGAGAGGAAGAGAGTGAGCGAGCTAGAGAGAGAGAGAGAGAGAGAGAGAGGTGGCAGGGGATAAGAGAGGGAGGAAGGGGAGGAAAGAAAAAGAAAGAGAACACAAGCGGTGGGAAAACTAATTACAATTAATTACTGTCATAAAATAATAACAACAATCACAAAAAATAACAACAATCACAAAAAATAATAACAATCACAGAAAAATAATAACAAGAACACAAATAAATAAATAATAATAAAGAAAATAGAGTAAAATTGACCTAGTAAGAAGAAAGTCCCAGGAAACTGCAAGGTGTTCCTTTGCATGCAATCCGTCATCATTTCGAGCACGGGCAAGGCATGCAGGGGGGGGGGGGGGAAGCGGAGACTAGTGGAGGGTGGGTGGGACTGAGGGGGATGGGGTGTGTGTGTGGGGAGGGGGGGGGAAGGGAAGGGGCTTGGACTAAGATCCCTTTAACATGAAAAATGAGAACTTGATACATTTCGTCCTGGGTTCGAATTATACGTCCTCTCGTCCGAAATTGTTTTTTTAAAATCTGTTTTATTATTTCTATTATACTTACCATATTTATCATTATCATTGTTGTAGCTGTTGATATTATTGTTGTTATTACTATTATCATTATCATTTTTATCTATATTATCATCATCATCAGTTTTATAATTACCACTAACCTTTATAATCATCATTATAACTGATACTATTATTACCATCATCATCATTATCATCTATCATTTCATTTACTTTATTATGCAAGAAAAGACCTTACCGTCATCAACCTGAGAGCATCGAACAATCGTTTCCGTCATGCTTACCTGTGAAAGAGAAAGAAATTGCGTTAAGTCCCAAGAGTTGCATATCTCTTTAAAAGTAAAAGCTTTTCTTAATATAGATAAGAAAAGAGTGATAATGTAGATAATAAATTTCATAGGCTCCGCCCACCACTCTCTCATCTTCCCTTCCATGCACCCAGTGATAAACCGTTCCCTTCTCTTCTCTTATGTTATTCTCCTTCACTCTGCCTCACTCCCCTCATTATTACCGCCTATTCTCCCCGTTCTTCCCCTCATAGTTACCCTCTTGTTCGTCTCCTCTCCCCTTCTTCCTCTCCCACCATTTGCATCAATATCAACTGCGTCTTTTCTCTACTTTTAATGGTCTCTCCCTTTCCATGAATCTTCCCTTCATCTCCCCTTTCATCTATCTCTCTTTTGCATCTCCTCTTTTATCTATCTCTGTCACCGATCCATTCTCCCCGTCAAAATCCCCTCCCCTCTCCTCCCCCTCCTTCTCTTTTCCTCTTATCTCCTCCCCTCTCCACCCTTCTCTTCTCTTCTCTCCTCTCCTCCCCCTCCCCGTGGTAATGCAGCCAGTTAATCTCTCGACAAACAGGCTTTGTCCGCGGGAATTCGGGTTGGCTTGTCGTCCGTCCACTTGCGTCCATTACACTGATGGAGTCTCTTCCTCCACCGCCTTCGCCTCCATCCTCCACCGAAGCTTCCACCTCCATCTTTGCTTCCACTTCTATTTCTTCTATCTTTGCCTTTGCTTCCACCTCCACATCTACATTCGTTTCCACCCACCTCTTCCACTTCCACGCTTTCAACTCCCCCTTACCCCTCCCCCCCCTTCCCCTCCGTGCACCACCGTCCCTCTTCCTATTATTCATTTTCGTCGACTAATCGTCCTTAAGGTTGCAAATTGCAGCGACGATATTACCTCCCTCTTTGCTCTTTTTTTCAAATTTCCGTTTTAAGAATATTGCCTTTCATTTGCCACTGCCCTCTCCCCTTCCCCCTTCCCCCTTCCACCCCCATCCTCCCCCACAAATCATCAAAAATAAAAGAGAGAGAGAGGGGGAAGGAGAGGGAGGGAAGGAAGGAGAGAAGGAGGGAGGAGAATGAGGGGGTGGAATAAAGGGGAAACTCTGAGAGTAAGGAACGAAGGAAAACCACGAGAACGAAGCGAGGGAAAGAAGGAAAAGGGGAGAGGGAAGCAGGGTGAAGAAGGATCGAGACAGCAAGAGCAAAAGGAGAGGAAGAAAGGGAAAAAGTGGACTAGAGTGCCTGAGAGGAAGAAGAAGAAGAAGAGGAGGAGAGGGGAAGAGGGTGCATGCAAGCGCAACAAGTCCCTTTCCTCTCACTCTTCAACCCTTATCGTAGCCCCCCCCCCTCCCCCTCCCCCACACTCCTCGTCTAGTGCATTTAACTCGAGAGTATTTTTTTCACTTGAGATACGGGTGCGTGAACGGACTCCATTCTGAAAATAAGGGACCGATTTTGAGAATGGTTCGTGTTAATGTTCGTTTCGTTTTTAATCAATATTTACTTATTTGATTTAAACGTTTAAAACTTTAAACGTTTTGTGTGTGTGTGTGTGTTTGTGTGCATGTGTGTGTAAAAAATCAATGGCTAAAGTGGAAGAACGTAATATCATTCACTTTCCTGAAGACAAAAGAAGAGTACTCATAAAAAAATATTTATACAAAATTGAAATCATTATACATAAAAATATCTCCATAAAAGCAGAAATTATAAAAATCCCTTTCTGAAGCAAAGACCGTACCTCTAAAAGGAAAAGAAATAATGCTTTCTTCCAGCATTCCTTCCACCCACGCGCCTATCTCGCTCTTACTCTCACTCCCACTCTCTCTTTCCCTCTCTTTCCCTTCCTCCCCCTTCCCCCTTCCCACTCCCCTCCCCCCAAAATTGCAGAAAAGAAAAAAGAAAAAAACACACAACTCGTCCTCTAAGAATGGTTCAAGACAGTCTCAAATTAATGGAAAAGATGTAAGCCGACTCTCCCTCATTAAGGAAAAAAAAAATCCGAAAAGAAGAAGAGGAAAGGGGTAAAAAATCCCTCTTTCTATAATGAAGTAACCTTAGTCCACATGGTCGAGAGGAAAAGAAAAAATAAATGAGGATGAAAATGCTTTCGAAATATGAGGAAATGAGTTCTGGAGTGATGATGATAATGATGGTATTTGTAAGAATGATTAGGGTACTGGTGAATATGATGATGATGATGGGGGTGATGATGATGATGATGATGATGATGGGGGTGATGATGATGATGATGATGATGATGGGGATGATGATGATGGCGATGATGATGATGATGATGATGGTGGCGAGAGAAAGAGAGATGGTGATGATGATGATGAAGAGGAGGGCGATAATGATGATGAATGATGTTAGTGATGATAATAATGGTGACTGATAATGATGATGATGATTTATGATAACGGTGACAACGATAATGACATAGAAGACAACAGTAACACAAATCCCCACGAAAAAAAAAAGAAAAAATAAAAAATAAAAAACAAACTCATTAAACCCTCGAGTCAAGGGACGTAATTAGCACCAGCCTCTTACTCCGAGACTTTATCTTCACCTTCGTCATTTTCTCATTAATTAACGACTTCTTCCTCGCCATCTTGCGCGCGATTCCGAAGAAGATACACACGTGACAGGTTTCATTTCCGGCGGCGCGCGTCGTTCGCCGAACCGCGGGAGTTCCCCACGCGCTTCTCTTTGCCGTTCTAAGTGGGTGGGGGAGGGAAGAGGGGGAGGGGGGGATCTGATTGTTTTGTCGTCGTCGCTCGGACAATGGTGTGTGTTAGCTCTCTTGTCTGTCTGTCTGTTTGTGTCGTTTTGTTACTGCTTGTCTCTATATGTCTATTTTGTATTTATATGTCTCTGTATCCCTCTCTCTCTCTCTCTCTCTCTCACACACACACCCGTCTATAACAAATGCTTCACCTCTCCTCTTTCTTTTGCGCCCTTGTGTACTTAGGGTTATCCTTTTTACTATCGATTATTTCGCCCTTATCCCTCCTATTTCTCCTACCCCCTCATTTTCTTCCTCGTCTTCCCCTCTTCTTCCTCTTTTCCACCAAATGCAAAATCCCTCCTCCTCCCTCCCTCCTTCATCTTTCCCCACAACCTTCATTCTAATAATAATTTCCTCTTTCGACTCTCTCTTTCCCCTTTTGTTCCACTTATCCTGCCACTTTCTTTTTCTTCTCTTCTTCCTCGTCTCTTATAATAAAGTTTAAGCCTCTCAATTCTTCCTCCATTCCTCCTTTCATCATCCTCTTTTTACCTCTCCCACCTTTTCATCTCTCTTCTCTCTCATATTCTTCTTTTCTCCTTCGCCTCATATTCCTTCTTTCGAACGAATTCAAAAATTCTCCTTCGCTCCCTCCTTCCCTTCCTCCTTCACGGATAGCTCCCTCCCACCCTTCCCTCCCTCCCTTCCTCCTTCACGGATCCCTCCCTCCCTCCCTCCCTCCCTCCCTTCCCCTCTTTCCTCTTATCCTCCCCCCATAAAAAAGAACTCTTGTATTTACAAAGCCATTAGTCCTTCACAAAGTCATCGCCAACTCTAGATACAACGTCAAGATGAATTTGCAACATGTGAGGCTCGACAGCGGGAAGGAAGGAGCGGTGAAGGAGGGGACATGTGGAAGGAGGGAGAGAGAGAGAGGAAAGAAGGGGGTAGGGAGGGAGGGAGGGAGGGAGGGACGCGGGAAGAAAGAAGGGGGTAGGGAGGGAGGGAGGGAGGGAGGGAGAGAGGAAATAATGGGGTAGGGAGGGAGGGAGGGAGGGAGAGAGGGAGGAAATAAGGGGGTAGGGAGGGAAGGAGGGAGAGAGAGAGAGGAAAGCAGGGGGTAGGGAGGGAGGGAGAGAGAGAGAGGAAATAAGGGGGTAGGGAGGGAGAGAGGGAGGAAAGAAGGGGGTAGGGAGGGAGGGAAACGGGAGGAAGCGTGGGTGGGAGGGGTGATGGGAAGGAAAGGAAGGAGGTAAGAGGAGGTGTGAGGGAGCGCTGGGTGTGAGGTTCTGGGAGTGAAGGAAAGGAGGGTAAGGCGAAGGGATGGAAGAAGAGAGGAAGGTAGCGATGGGAAGGGACGACAGGGAAGGAAAGAGAGGGAGAGAAGGAAGGCAGGAAGGAAGAGATGGAGAGGAATAGGGGGAGGGGATGGATAGAAGGATGGAAACTGAGAATAAGGGTGGAGAGGGAGCAAAGGAAAGAAAGATAGAGAGAAAGAGAAGAAAAGAAGGAAAGGAGAGAGAGAGAGAGACAGAGAAGAACAGAAGGAAATGAGAGAGAAGAGATAAAAACAGGAGAGAGGAAAAAAAAACAGGAGGAAAGTAGAAAGAGGATGAATGCTAAGAGCCAGAAGGATAGAAAGAACGACCTAATAGAGGGAGAAGAAAAACGGAAGAACGGAAAGAGATAAGGACGAGATATGATAAACACGGTATAATCTCCTCCTATTGCGAACACCTCCTGTCGATATTCACCATCGATTTAGGACTCGCAGTGTCACCCTTATGATTACTATTGGTACTGTCATTCACTCTGTCAATATGCATGCAGTTCTCATTTGCATTCCCCATCACTCTTATCTATATCAAAGTCAGTCATATTGAAATCCCCAAAGCAGGCTTCATTCCCTAAATTAAATAATAATGATAATAATCACAGTATATTCACCGTAGTCAGCCTCCTCGCCAGCGCACGGTAGAGTGAATAGCTCGGTACACGGTCAGAAGTGATATTCACGACTGATACGTTGTCAAATCCGGCGCGCGGCCCCGTAGACTTTCCGCACTCTCATTGGCTCGCGAGATATGGAAGCGCGGATGGCGATTGGTGGATGCCGATAAGCAATCAGCATGCACAATGACCAACCCTGAAGTCATTTGCATAATTTACTGAAAGTGGGGAGGGTTGAGAAGATCGGTGATGGGGGTTGTGGGGGTTGGGGAGGGGAGAGGGGGGGAGGGGGAGGGAGGAAGGTGTAAGGGCGGGAGGGATGGGTAAGGAGGTCACGTGTTATGAAGAACTGGCACGTTGGTGGTCGGGCCTGAGGGATGGGTTGGTAGAGGAGGAGAAGGCGGGGGAGGAGGTGGTGGTAGAAGAGGAGGTGGAGGAAGACGACGATGAGAAGGAAAAGGGAGAGAAAGAAGAAAAGAAGGAGGAAGAAATGAAGAACGAGGAGGAGGATGGAGAAAGATACGAAGAACGAGGAATAAGGCAGACAAGAGAAAGAGATGTAGCAAAAGAAAGGGGGGGGGGATAAAAGAAAAATCCAACGAAGAACAGAAAAAAATAGAAGATAGATACAAACGAAAAGAAGAAAAAAAAGAGAAGACAGATACAAACGAAAAGAAGAAAAAAAAGAGAAGACAGATACAAACGAAAAGAACAAAAAAAGAGAAGATAAATACAAACGAAAAGAAGAAAAAAAGAGAAATAGATACAAACGAAAAGAAGAAAAAGAAAAGAAGATAAAAAAAAAGACGGAAGAACGCTCGAGGACTGGGCGAAAGATTGGATACAGGGCACAGTCAGAAGTGATTCGACAGACGAATGCTGACTTTTCAAATCATATGTGAGGCTTCATTGGGTCTGCCAAAATACGACGGAGGGATGAAAGGAGAGGAAGGGAAAAGGGGAATGGGAAAGAGAGGGTGGGAAGAGGGAGAAAGATTTAGAGAAAAGGGAGGAGGGAGAGATTGATAAAAAGAAACGAGAATGAAAAAGGAATGTGGAGAGACAGACAGACAGATGTGTGTATGTATTATGTATGTAGGTAGGTATGTATGTGCAAGTATGTATGTATGTGTATATTATGTGTATATACTATATATATACATATATATATGTATGTATGTATCTACACGCGTGCGCACACACATGTATATAATATATATATATATATATATATATATATATATATATATATATATATATATATATATTTATATATATATATATATTTATATATATATATATATTTATTTATATATATACATATATATATATACATACACATATATGCAGAGCGAGAGAGAGAGAAGGAGAGAGAGAGAAAGAGAGAAAGAGAGAGAGAGTGAGAGAGAGAGAGAGAGAGTGACTAACAGGGGGAGAGAGAGTGGTCGACGGCATCACCTCCTGACCCAAACCCTCAAGCCAAAAATCCTATCCTCTCCCGCAAAACAACTTCCTATCGACAGGGGAAAATGACTCTTAAATCCCCTCACCGTAAAGATCACGAAGGATCTCACCCCGACAATAGGTCATAGGATGAGAGCGAATGAGAGAAGAAAATATATAAACAGCGGGAGGAAATAAAGAAGGAAAGGAAGAAATCAAATAGCAGATACTAGTGAAAGACATTAATTTAGAATAAAAGGGAAATACATAGAAGAAAGAAAAATAAGGTTAGAAACGGAAGAAAGAGAGAGGGAGAGAAGCAGTCAAGAAATGAAAAGATAAATGAAATAAAGAAAAATAAGAAAGGTGAAATAGAGAAGAGACAAAAGGGGAAAAAGGGGGAAAGAATAATAATTAACGTCGAAACATTTTTACTGAATGGACGCTGACATTAATTAATTTTCTATGTCATTTTTTCGTGTCTTCACGAGCAATATTTCCGTCAATTTTCACTTCGACTTCTTATTTCTAAATAAATTCCTGTGACTGCGTTTGTGTTTCAGAGAGAGAGGGAGAGAGAGTGTGTGTGTGCATGTGTGTGTATTTATGCATACGTGCATGTACGCGAATGTACCTCCCCATCGGTAAAACCCTTGCATATCAAAATGATTATTTTTTTTAATGGACGTGTAAAAGCTGTTCATGAATAAACAGAATGATGTTCCAACAATCATACTAGGAATATGCTGTTAAAAAAATAAAAAACAACAACTTCACACCGTTTAATTTTATGTGAATATTAAATTTATCGGATGGATGGGCAGGACGAAGGAAAAGAAGTAAAGGAGTGGGGGAAATAAGGGAAGAAAGAGGGGAGTGAGAGAGGAAAAAGATAGAGTAATAGTAGAGAGAGGAAAGAAACAGACACAGAGAAAGAAATCGAATATAAAACATTAAAATCCAAATAAAAAGAAACAAACAAACACAAAAACCACCAAAAACCCCATCCACAAACCTCCGCAAAACCCAAACACATCAAACACAACCCTCCCTCCCCTCACCCATCCCACCCACCCCCACCCACCCCCACCCCACCCCACACCCCGCCGACCCCCACCACACCCCACCGACCCCCACCCACACCCCGCATCGCGTTCGGCAGGCAAGTATTTCCCCGCATCCGAAAGCGCGCGCGTTCAACAAAAGAGCGCGGTCCGGAAGAAAACAGTGTTTACCCTCTCTTAAAGACAGTGATTCAGGCTGTGATTCCTCGGCAGAGCAGGAGAAAGAGGGAAGTTTTTCGCGTATTGTTCCTCACGATCAATGCAGACAATGGGATCGAGTTGGCGAGGAAAATCCGCGTCGTGAGGTATCTATCATTTTCCGCTTGTCTGAACTATGTTGCTTTCTGTCTGTCTGTGTCTGTCTGTCTAGGTTGAGTTTTCTAGTCTCTCGCTTTCTCTTACTCTCCCTCTTTCTATTGGTCTGTCTGATGATGATGATGATAATAATTGTGATGATAATATTAACAATAATGATGATGATAATGGTAATGGTAATGAAAACGGTAATAATACTAATGGTATTGGTAATGACAATGATAATGATTATAATAGAATGGAGAAGAAAAGATAACAAAATGCATTCTCAAGAAACAAATGAATAAATAACCGAATAAATTAAAAAGTGAAGGAAAACGACAAAAAAAAAAAAAAAAAAAAAAAAATATACATATATATATATATATATATATATATAAATCAAGGAGAGGGAATACAATGCCCCAATTATAAGGTCGAGCATCATGCAAGTGCTCCCGGATCCCCTTTCCCGACACAATATAAAAGAGTTGGATTCCCCCCTCGAGGCATGATCGGGTCATGGCGTTTATTGCCTGACGTGTACCAGTGAAAATGCTTTACGATTTTGTTTTGACTCTTCAGCTCTGTCTTCTTTTTTTTCTTTTTTTTATTATTATTATTATCATTTCCTTGGATGAAAAGTGGAAGATTGGAATTATCATTACATTAAGAATTCTTCAATCTTCATTATTATGATAACATTTTTTATCTCTACTCCTGCCTCTTTCGTCGGCGGATGTGAAAAAAGGATGCCTTTTTTTTCTTTTTTAATATCTGCCTATGATACTTTCCTTTTGATGCTTGGGAAGTCTATTTGAAGGTTTCATTGTCTCATAATCATTCTTTTGAGAAATACGAAAAAACTATATTTGAATGACAAACAAGCTACACAGTATCTCTTATTTTTTATCTAGTTTATATAAAAAAAAGGTACATTAATATCTCAAAGAGTATTAAAAAAAAAAAGCGTGAATAGCCAATTCCATCAACGAGGACAAAACGGACGTCATTTCTTTTCATCTTTCCATTCATATCTACAAAAAAGGAAGAAAGAAAGAAAGAAAAAAAACGATTCGTGTCTCACAAGAATATAAAAGAAGAGGATGGGTTTTCCTTCCTCCTTTATCCTTTTCCTTTTCAATGGAAGAATATAAGAAGAAATAGAATAATGGACGACCTAGAGAATGACGGACATAGGAAGGAGAGAATGGAAAAGGGGGAGAGAAAGAGAGAAAATGAAGGGGTGGGAGGAGAGAAAAAAGAAGAATGAAGAGAGAGAGAGATTTATTTTGTCCCGCTGTTAAATCGTGTAATAAGAAAGAGAGATAGGAGGGCGGGGTCCAACAACAAAACCGTCTTTCCCTAATTTGGATTAAAAACTCCTTGTTTATGTATTTCTCATCGTTATTTCTCTCGTTTTTATTCACATCTCACTAAACCTCTCTTACTATCTCTAGCTGTCTCTCCCATTATTATCTTTCTGTCTCTCATTTTCTCTCAATATCTCTCTTTGTCTCTCTAATTATCCCACTCACAACTATCTCTCTAATCTATCTTACAGCACTTTCCTCCCTTTCTTTTAATCTTCCTTAAAAGAAAATACGAGAGTTTATCCTTCCTTTTTAATTCACTATAAATCAAAGTTCTTGGCTACATATTCTCCTTCGATACCCAAAGTTTCTCTTCCCGCCTTTTTCTATTGGGAAAGAGGGAAAGAAGGAGGGAGAGGAGGAGGAGGGGGAGGGAAAAGGAGAAAGGAGAAGAAAAAAAAAAGAAAAAAAACAACATTTCTTGTCACTCCCCATGAAACAAACTTTTCGCTTCTACATCCTCTCTACCATTTCCCAAGTTTCTCCACTACTGAATCCGCCTACTTCATTTTCTTGCCCGATTCCCCTCCCTAACTCCCTGCCCTATCCACTCCACCCCCTCCCTATTTCTCCCCCTCTCCCCCGGGCCCTATTCACCCCTCTCTCCCTTCCCCTTAACCAATCTCCATTTCCTCATCCCCCCCCTCCCATCCTTACCCACCATCCCTCTCCCTCGGGCCTCATCTCCCTACTCCCGTACCCTCTACCCCTCCCCCTTTCCCCTCCCCCACCCACACCCATCTCTCCTCTCGTTCCTTCCACCTCCCCCTTACCCCCTCCCCTCCCCTCTCTAACCCCAACTCACCCTAAAAAAAGGGGAAAAAAATAATCAATAGTTTCCATGTCAGAACTTTTTTACGAGCAGTCTACAGAGCCTCCCTCGATACACCTGAGACCTTTTAGAAAACCCGTGTGAGGAGGAGGAGGAGGAATAAGAGGAGGAGGTGGTGGTCCCATTCACGTCGGACACCTCCTACGTAAAATATTAATGCCCAATGGCGCCCTTTCCTTCTTTTTTTTTCTTTCTTTTTTTTATGATTTTTTAAAGCGGATTCTATGAGGAGGAACTGAAATTTTCTTCTCCCTCTCTTTTTCTCCTTCTCTCTCTCTCTCTCTTTCTCTCTCTCTCTCTCTTTCGGGAAACTAAATTCTTATTTTCTTGTCGTCGCTGTTTTAGTTATTATTTCTTTATTATCAACTCTTTCTCCGCTAATGTTATAATTTTCCTTTTAAATTATATTTTTTCTTTTCATTCTATTTATCAAACCATAAAAAAGAAAGCCAAATAAGGCAAGAATAAGAGGAAAAAATTGAGAAAATTAAACAAAAACATGAAATACAGAAAATATAATGATCTAACCTTATTTACAATTACAAATAATAGACAAATAAACCACGGAAGGGAGATAAATTCCAAAATAGTATTTGTGAACACAGTCTATTTGTACACCAACAAATAGTTATTAATTTTGGATCCGTAAACATGGACATCAATATTCACGCTGCATATTTTCAACATGCAAATGTATGTATGAACCCGGGCTGTTCCTGGCGACGCTATGTTGCGTCTTTTTATTCTATTTCTTTTTGTTCCACTTTCGTTTTCTAGTTTCTCTTTTCTCTATTTTTCTTTCTCTTTATTTATATTTCCTTTTTTTGTCTTTGCTTCAATTGCACTTTATTTCTGCTACGCCTTTTACTTCTGTCTATTTTCCCGCTTTCTGTCTCCGTTTGTTTCTCTCTTTCAGATATTTTTTTTTATCTCTCTATCTCCTCTGCTCTTCCTCTCCCTCAATTTTTCCCTCACTTCCACCTTCTCCCTTCCCCCCCCCTTCCCCCGCTTTTAACAGACAGTTACAAATAGGCTTACTTTAATCTCAGGGGAGGGGGACAAATGTACGAGGAGAGGGAGAGAGGGAGGGAGAGAGAGGGAGAGAGAGAGGGAGAGAGAGAGGGAGGGAGGGAGAGAGAGGGAGAGAGAGAGAGATACAGATATATAGAAATGAGAAAGCGACAAGAGAGCGTAGAAGCAGAGATGGGAGACGAAGCAGAAGAGGAGAGAGAAGAGAAACGAGAAGGCGGACGGGGGAAAGGCGATATGACATTGAAGAGGGGAAGTGGAGAGAGAGGAGAGAAGAGTGGGAGGAGGAAGAAGAGAGGTAAATGAGAGAAGAGAAGAGAAGGGGAAAAAGGTACAAAGTGGGAAAAGAAGAGAACGAAAAAAGGAAGAGAAAAAAATGAAAAGAGAGCAAGAAAAGAGAAGTAAAGAAGGGGGAAGAGAGAAGGAAAAGAGAGGAAGAGAGAAGAGCGAAACACCTTTCGTGGGAAAACGTGATGCGTGTGTTACACCTGCTGATAACGGGGTGACGAAAGCCAACCCTCATCACGTTGGGAAAGCGCTTTTGAATGGCGTTATTCGTTCGTTCGTTTTCTTCGTGTCTTGTTTTACTGTTTTCTTTTATTCCTACAGGATGGTGTGAATTGTTTCGCTTGTTTGTTTGTTTTTTTCTAGGGAGATTGTGGTGTGTCACTCATTTTTATCTAATTTAGTATCTACGTCTCTCTATGTCTCTCTCTTTCTCTCTCCTTCCTTCCTTCTTCATTTCTCTTTCCTTCTCCTCTCCGTCGAGTTCTCTTTTCGCCTTCACTACCTCCTTCTTTTCCCCCTCGATCATCCATCTCAATCTCCTCTCCCTCGCCTTGTTCTCTTATTTCTTCTTTTCTCTTCTCCTTTTTCTTTTCTCCTCTCCTCTCCTCCTTGTTTTCATCCTTTCCCTTCTATACATTCCTCTCCCTATCATTCCTCCACCTCCTCATTCTCCCTATTCCTCTTCCCCCTCCCTCTCTTTCCCTCTTTTCTCCTCCCCCTCCCTCTCCTTCCTTCTTTCCTCCCTTCTACTCTCATTCTCCTTCTTTCTTTCCTCCTCCTCTCTCTCTCCTTCCTTCTTTCCTCCCCCTCTTTCTCTCTCCTTCGTCCATTCCTCCTCCCCCCTCTCTCTCCTTCCTTCTTTCCTCCTCCCCCTCTTTCTCTCTCCTTCCTCCATTCCTCCTCCTCCTCCTCCTCTCCCTAGACTCCATAATTAGCCCAAGAGTTGCCAACAGTCACCATCTCCTTAATTACTCCGAAACTCCCTTTCACCGCAAGCGAGCGTAAGGGGCGAAGGCGCGCAGGTGGCAAACACAATAGCTGGCGACTGTAATGGGTAGCCAGCTGTCGGGGATGGATTGCAAACCACAATCAGCCATCTGCGCGGCCGGACGGATTTATCGAGATTTGTTGAAATTCTCCCCTCCCTGTATTAATTTATTCTCTGTGTTGCATGACAACTGTTCGCACGAGCTCTTTCATCATGCATAACTTGGTGGGTTAGAAGGAGAAGGAGAGGGAGGGGAGAGAGATGAGCAGAGGCAAGTAGACACAGACAGACACACACAGATACAGAAATAGAGACAGACAGACAAGGACACAGAAATAGACATAGTAGAAATAGAAATAAACAGAGACAAACCGTCCTAAACACAGGAATATACAGAAACAGAAGCAGACACGGAAATAGACAAACACCTCTATAAAGCTGTTTCTAACCATCTTCTGCCTCTAACTGAAAAAGGAAGAGGAAGAGAAGGATGGTGATAATGAGGAGAATGAGGAGAAGAATGTAGGAAATAAGAGCCAGAGGAAGTGAAGAGGAAAGAAATCTAGTAAAATTAAAACGAAAACTTAAAGGTAAAGAGAAAAAGAGAGAGAGAAAGAGAGTGAGTGAAAGAGAGTGAGAGAGAAAGATAATATAATGGCAACAGATCCACGGCCATAAATAAACTTTGTTGACATATGAGCAACTTCGCTACCACGACCCAAGTTTGCGAATTAATTAAGTCGTCTAAAATCTCGCGTAGTTGCTCGCGACAGCTGGCCATCAAGGGGGGGTGGGAGGGAGAGGGAAAATAGAAAAGAGAGGAAGAGATAAAAGGCTGGGAAGGGAATATAAAAAAAGACGAAAAAGATGGAAGAGGATAGAGAAAGAATAAAAGGGAAATAAAGCTACGGAAAAAGAGGGTACAGAGAAAATAGAGATAAGAGAGAGAGAGACGATAAGAGAGGAGAGGAGAGAACAAAACAGTTGTGGGTGATAGGTAAAGAATCAGAATCACAGAGGAGATGAGTGTGAAAAATCAAGAAAGTGGGAGAAAGAGAGAAGTAAGAAGAGGTGTGTAGGGGTTGTTGAAAAGTAGCAAAAGAAAGAGAAGGAAAAGTGAAAGTGCGAGAATATATGGAAAGAGGGGAAGACCGGGACGGAGAGTGACAAGGGAAAATAATAAAAAAAGGAAGTAGTAGAGAAGAGAGAGAAGAAAATAAACAAGCAAGAATGATAAAAGGATGCAATGGCGACCGCAACATCAGTCAAGAAAGGGAGAGGGTTTGTGGAAGGTTATTGGCTTGCTGGGAGATAACTTGCATATGACAGGAGGGGAAGGAGAGAAAAAATGGTCAGGGAGAAGATGGAAAGAGGGAAAAGGGAGAAAGAGAGAGATTGAGAGAGAGAGAACGAAAGGAGAAAGACATACAGAAAAAAGGATGAAGAACATCACAGAACCAATGAACACCGAAACACTAAAATACAATCCCAACCCCCAACCCCCATCCCCTCACCCCAACCCATCAACCCCCCAAAAAACATAATTCTTACCACTTTCTCCATCTCTTATCTCCAACCTAACTCTCCCGCTGAATTTAAACAACGCAAAGACTCTGAGATCGAGACGCGCGAGATGTTTAGACAGGCGGGACACTAATTCAATATTCCTCGCTGTTACTCCACGGTTCCTACAATGTTCATTTCCTTCCGCGTGTTTGCAATGCATTCACACACCTACACATCTGCAATCACCCTTATGCAATTCCGTGAGTAAATGACAAGAGTGTGTGTGGGGGGGGGAGAGAGGAAGAGAGGGGGAGGAGGGAGACGGAGAGAGGAGAGGGAGGGAGGGAGGGAGAGAGAGAGAGAGAGAGAGAGAGGGAGAGAAAGAGAGAGAGAGAGAGGGAGAGAAAGAGAGAGAGAGAGGGAGGAGAGAGAAAGAGAGAGAGAGAGACAGGGAGGGAGGGAGAGAAAGAGAGACAGGAGAGATAGAGAGAAAAAGAAAAAAAAAAAAAAGAATCGAGAGCGCATTATAAAGCGAGAGAGAGAAAACTACAGTTCCAACACACAGTCCACACTAGTATATCTCTCTCTCTTTGAGCTGGGACGTAATCACATTACACGCTCTAATAGGGAAACATGGCAGCAGATACAAATGTTCCAGTGCTTTTTTACACTCAAACAGTCCAGCCGTAGGAGATCATGAAAGCATAACAATAACTGTGGACGAGAAAGAACGTCACTGTGGAACACAACAATGGCACTGATACATAACAGACAAGAACAATATAACATATACAAGTACAACAATGAATGACAAAAATGAATAACATATTAAACGAAAATAAACAATAATCTCTCTCTCTCTTTCCTCCCCATCTTCCTCGTAATAACACAAACATAATGATATGAATAACATGATAAAATATATCAATAACATAACGGACTACGAACAATACGAACAAGACCAGCGCGGAACGGAACAAAGCCACTGAAACGGAACAAAGCCACTGAAACAGAACAATGCCACTGAAACACAATATGTAATGAAACTCCATCGAAACCGCAAACTCCGATCAATTAAATCAGGCCTTTAACACCATCCCGCTACCGGAGCCAATAAGCATAAACAATGCAACAACCAAAGCGTCACCGCAACAATAGCTGTTAACTTTTTAAAATCAAAACAAACCCGACAGCTTTAATTAAACACGTCATAAAGTAATTTCCCCTTCCAGACAACAGTGCAACTCTAATTAAAATAACAATAATTCTTGAGAGAGAGAGTTTAAAAAAAATAGCGCTTACCAAAACCCAAAATCCCATACCCCCCCCCCCCCTATTTTTGAGACAATAAAATAAATAGCAAGTAAACCTAATATCCCCCTCCCCCCTCCCCTCCCGATGGCTGTAAGTGATTTTTTATTAGAAGGAAATGGATGTACATTCGTCCTGGGTACAGCGAGTTTAAAACCCAAACAATGGACGCGCCCCAGTATCTCTCTCAAGTCTGGTTAATGCACTCCTGAGGGCGTGAGAGGGCGGCGAGGGCGGGCGGGCGGGCGGGGGGGTTGATGACGAAGGGGAGGGAGGCTGGGTGATAGGTTCTTGGGGAGGGGAGAGGGAGGAGGGGGGATGAGGGTCTTCCTGTTGAGACGTGACTAGTGTTGTTAACTGGGTCTTTACTTCATTGCTGAGTCTTAGAGGTACTGTTTCTATGTTCTGTTTTAAATTTATTTGTGTTTTTCTTCATCTCTGTAATACTATTTTGCTTTCCTGATAGTTCTGTGTATCTTCGCGCTACAAAAAAAAAAAAAAAAAAAAAATCCCACACCCTAACTAACCTCCCCTAAAAAACACAAACTCAGCCCTACACACCCTTAACGAGCAGAAACACACACACAAACAAACACACTCAGCCCAACACACCCTTAACGAACACAAACAAACACACAAACACACACACTCAGCCCAACACACCTTTAAACGAGCACAAACAAACATATACACAGACATCCTCCACTCACACTCACACACACAGACTTCCTATCCTTTACACAGCATTACGATGATTGATTCATGAAGTCAAATGAGATACAAAGCCAAGATAGGCGTTTGAAGGCGCAGCATTTCAAGGGGAATTCAATATTCTATTCAAACACCCTAAAAGGAGGTTAGGGACTGAGTCCGCCGCGACAGAAGCTTAAAATTTCGGTTCATTTACAAATATCGCATCGAAGTCCACGATGAAAATTCCTCTTTCCATTAGCTCTTTCTTTCTCTCTTTCTCTTTCTTTCTTTCTCTTTCTCTCTCTCTCTCTCGGTCTCTCTCTCTCTTTGTGTTTGTGTGTGTGTGTTGATATTAATATGAAAGGGAGTTGTATGAATTTCATTAGGTAAACTCACTCTCTCTCTTTCTCTTTCTCTCTCTCAAAAAAACAAATAAAAAATCGAGAGGTAATCATAAATCAATTCGTAAAGGTTCTGACAGAGAAAACTCGGCCCCCGAAACCAGTAAAAAAGAAAACAAGACGAGAGATCAGATGCCTTACAACACATACCAAATACCGGTTGCGGTCTCTCTCCTCCGCTCATTTCACTCTCCACAACAACAAAAAAAATAAAGCTACAGCAATTCCGATTCTAGTTAAGAAATAAGTAAGTCATATGCCACGAGGTCGAAGTATCCAGTTTGCAAACACACGCAGGGATGTTTTAAATGTCATATATCTTGAGAAAAAGCTAATTTCATATTTCCTCTAGGTGGCAACTCCATCTCATCCCTCCTCCCCCCTCACCCTACCTTCCCAACACACCTTCATCACCCCCCCTTCCCCAACCTCCTAACCCCCGCGTGCCCACCTTCTGCCCACCTGAGTGAAAGTTGATGCCTGTCGAGCCATTTACGGTCATATGCACACAGACAATAAGGGTCGTTATCCGTTGGCGAGGTGCATCGGAGGCTTTATAAAGAGGAGGGCTCGGGAAAACCGACCTTAAACGCAAGTAGAACAAAGGTCACAATGCCTCGCCGCAGAAATGAGTTCCGTTATCCATCGCCTGACTCGGACAAGGATAAATCCCTGTTTGGTTCTTCCAGGAATAAGACAGGTAGAATAATTCTAGAACATGTATAATATTTCTGTGTTTATATGTATCTATGCACGTACAGGTGTGTATACGTATGCGTGTTATGTATGTTTGTACGTATGCATATCCACACACGTACATCACAGACAAAAAAAAAGAGAGAAAAAACGCCATTTAAAATACATCGGCAAATTGAAAAAATAAGCAAAATATTCACTTATCATTAAACAAATAACGAGTCAAATCCCATTCAAAGGGACTCTAAACCAAAGGCGCTTTATTTTGACTGAACTGATCACAATACATAACATATCTACTTCAACAATTGAATAATCTACTAATTGACTATTTCGTTCTCTGGCAAAAAGAAACAACAGGTGAATGCGAACGAGCGAGGGCTACGGAGAGAGAGAGAGAGAGAGAGAGAGGAGCAGAGCCAGATAGAGAGAGAGTACAAGCGGGCGAAAACCCACGTAAATGAGCACACCAAACAGGTAGCATCCACTTTCTATTATTAAGGACCATCCCCCCCCTCCCCTACTTCCCTTCCATCCACTATTACCCCGCTCCCCTACACTGCTCCATCTTAATCCCTACAAACAACATCACTAAAACCTCCCCTTTTCAACATGTTATTAAATTACCAAGAGTCCCTTTTGAAAAAAATAAAAATAAAAAACAATTAGTGTTTCTCTTTATTGTTTTAATCAACGCTGGAATAACACAGGAGGATTTAAGCCGATAGGAAGTACCCGGTTTTCCCTTTGATGACCTAGTTTGACCTACGTTGTGATCACCCTTGTTACCTCTTGGTTTGCTTGTGTGTTTGTTTCTAACTTTGATTTTCTATTCATTTTTATGCTCGTGTTACATTATTCCATACTAGTATGAATCAATACATTGGTGTCTTTTTACCACTTCCCTTCCTCCTTAATATTTATAATAGCATTTTATACACCCTCCCCCCCTACCCTCCCCCTTCTACTCTACCATGAATCGTATCTGTATACAAGTTTGTCTTATTTGCCGTCCATCTTCGTTCTGCTTTTATCGCCCGTATTACCTCGTTCATTATCGCCATCTTCCTACTTCTCCTTCGGACCACCATCAAGTCGGTGATTATGTTCGCTCTTTCATTCCGTGAATTATCTCTTTGAGTACCTCCTCCCACTAACTTCGTCTCATTTCTCTTTTTTTCTTCTTCTTCTCCTCTTCTCTCATTCTCTGTATTTCTCTCTTTCCTTCCCCTCATGTCCTTCATTGCTCATCCTTTCCGTCCTCTCTCTTTCTTTCTTCTACCTTTCTTCTCTCTCCCTTCCCTCCACCCTATCTCTCCTCTCCTCTCCCTCCCTCCCTCCTTCCTCCCTCACTTCCTTCTTTCCTCCCTCCCTCCCTCCCTTCCATCTTGACATGGACTTCCTTCTTTCTCTGGCCAAACCTGATTGGGACTATACGTTTCTCTGCTAAACGTCGTTCCTCACGGGAGAACCAATCACCATCGCGGAATTGCGTCCACTGGCGAGAGGAGGAAGGAGGAGAAGGAAGGAGAGGGGAGGATAGAAGATGAGCAGAAAAAAGGAATGAGGAAGAGATTGGGATGGGGATGATGGCAGGTGAGGGTTAGACAATGGGGAAGGGGTGGTGAAGGAGAGGGGAAAAAGATGGAGTTGGGGAGGAGGAAGGGGCGAGGGAGGGAGAGGAGGAAGGGGCGAGGGAGGGGGGAGGAGGAAGGGGCGAGGGAGGGAGGGAGAAGGAGGAAGAGGGAGGGAAGAGGAGGAGGATAGGCTACCATACAGTAACCAAGAGCAGTACTAAAATCATTTCCGAACGCAAAGTAAAAAATAAATAAAAAAAGTTGATTAATTAGCTTCTGATCACATCATTTTTATCTCGACAAACGTTGCCTATCGAAGCAAGATCAAATACGTAGTGAATAATTAACGTTAATCCTCACTATTTCCCTGATAGAATCGCGGGGAAAAAATACAAAGCGACCAATCATCAAACACAGGATTTTGTTCCAATCAACACCAGAATCAGAATATTAAATGAGTGCATAATTTACTATAAATTATGAAAATCGAACATCATCATACACACAATATATATATATTCCCACCCACGGAGTTCGCCGAGCCATCAAAGCAACTCAAAATTTGTTATCGGTGGTTTGGGGAAAAACACATTTTGCTTTTATAAAAAAAAAAAAAAAAAATCATATCAGGTGCTGGGATTTTTTTAAAACTTTTTTTTCTTCCTTTTTTTTCCTTTTGAGACGGCTGCCTTGGTTTTAAAAGATTTGGGGTAAAATTTGGGCCCTTCAAAACGTTGAGAGGCTAACCCTGTGATCGCTTACGTTAACAGTATGCTGACATGTTTTCCTCCGGTTGGCGACTTAAAAGGATCCAATATTTTCTACTCCATTGTACGGAGAGATACAGAGTGTTACCCACACATGTGTACACATATACGCACATATATTTGTGTCTATATATATGTATATATATACATATACAAAATTATGTATCTGTTTTAACATATGTATACACACACACATATATATATATATATATATATATATATATATATATATATATATATATATATATATATATATATTCGTGTATGTGTGTGTGTAGAGAGAGTGATCTGTCGAAGTTCAATTAAGCCTAATATTGACGAAACATTTGATCAACAAAAGCAATCAAAGGGTCATTATTTTACACATGGCAACGGAAACGCAGTAACAATGATAAAATTAGAAGCAATATCCGGTGCAACAGCCTACCCCCCCCACATCCCCCATCCCATCTCCCGCACCCCACCAACCAACCCACCTTTTCCCCACCTACCAACCCACCCACCCAAAACCTCCATCAAACAGAAAAAAACCGCACACATCATGAAAAGTCTACGTAACAGAGATTTAGTTTCAGTCAACCCATGCAGTCCAACGGAATATAACATCACACAGTACACACACAGCGTTCGAGTCTGGCTTATAACCGACGTCCGGTGCTTACACAAGAACAGCGGGTTGCGTCGTTGCCTCGAGCTTGCAGGTGGCTTGGCAACGGGAGGGGGGAAAAGGGACGATAATGTTTCTAAAAAGAAAGGTAGGGAGTGGATGATAGTGGTGAATAATAAGAGTAATTAATAATGATGAATGGATGATAAGAATAAATAATAATGATTGAATAATGTAAATATCTCATAATGATTTAAGAAATGGTAAATAATAATCAATAAGAAATAGTAATTAATAAGGAATAAAACCATAATAACAATCACTAACGAACTAATAATAATAATAATCGAATAGCTAACATTGCATATCCATTAAAGTTAGATGACCACTAAACCTACAAAGCAGTATTTCAATCATTTATTTTCTCTGTTTAACTATATTTCTTTAATACGTGTTTTATTGTTTATATCTGTATTCGACACGAGTTTCCGTGCTACTGCGAAGGAAAAATCACCCTCATCGATCACACTTCTACGAGCAACACTAGGAAAATCACGGACGTTAGTTAGTTGCGAGTCGGCTGTGGGTTCCAACTCGAGTGTCACTTCCCCTTTACACTGTAACATACAGAAGGAAAAAAAAAATACGACAATTCTCCAACAAAGCTAAAGTTGTCATACCGCTTTAATTCACTTTCAGAACATCACTTCGAACTTTGAACCAGTGTGGCCTGGACTCCGGCGTCACCTCTTTAATGTGACCCTGAGAAGACCTAGGTTCTCTTCCCCCCCCCCCCCTTCCCACGTGTCACGCGCGCTCTGCCCGTTCTGTGTCGTAACAACGTGTGCGAAAGCCACGCATCACGGTGTAGGATCATTAACTATGTCAACTGGGGATCCCTTTTTTCTCTCTCTCTCTCTCTCTCTCCTAGATCTGCCTCCTCTTTGCTGTACATTTTTATCTCTGTCTATTTACATTTTTTTTTTTCTGTTGGATTTGTCGCCGCTTCCTTGACTTTTTTTTTTTTTGGGGGGGGGGGCTTCATTTCGCTTGTTTACTTTTTTTTCATTCTTCTAGATCTGCCGCTTCCCTGCCGTACATCTTTTTCTTTTTTATCTTACTTTTTTATTCCCGTTTAGCTGAACAAATCTGACCATTTTATCGTTTTACAGCTACTTGAATTATTTATCACCTTCCATTTTTTTCCTTTACATTTGATCACGTGACATATCAATCCTTCTTGCTTATCTACAGACTTATCAAAACCCTTCTCGCTAAAATATCTCCTTCCTTATACTTTTTTTTATATGATCATTTTATTCAATCTTTATTATATTTTTTCTTTCTTTCTTTCTTTCTTTCTTTTTTTTGCAAATACACTATTTCACCATAGATCCCCAGATTAAAAAAAGAAAACATGAACATAAACAATAAACAAATAACAATAATACAAAATATCATCAACCCCTTTCCAACCTACCAATTCTCCCCCACCCCATCCCATCTCCCCACACCCCGTCCCCCCCACCCCCGTGACCTCCACCCCTTCCCCCCAAAACCTCCCCCACAGCTTTAAGATTCGTCCCATCTCCCACACACCCACCAGCAGAACCCCTTCCCTATCCACGGACATCCTGCAAACGGTCATTCCTTTCCGGGTTCCCTGCGATCGGTTCACTGGCTCTGAATCCCACGCACTCGCTCAGGAAATTACTGGAAGCTTCTAACGGCCGTTGCAGAGACAAGCAGACATACAGACAGACAGACACAGAGACAACGACGGGGTGGAAAGATGGTTGCGATACGAACGCAGGACTGTAGTGATAAGAGAGAGGAAGGGAGGTAGAGAGGGAAAGAGAGATAGGTAGAGAGGGAGAGGAAGGGAGGGAGGGAGGTAGAGAGGGAAAGAGAGAGAGGTAGAGGGGGAGATAGAGAGAGAGAGAGAGGTAGAGAGAGCCAGAGAGAGAGAGAGAAGTAGAGAGAGTCAGAGAAAGAGAGAGAGAGAAGTAGAGAGAGCCAGAGAAAGAGCGAGAGAGAGAGATAATGTACACGTCCGTGCAGATAGCCTGGGGTCGAGTGTGCTGGTTGAAAGTGGCATGTTATGGAAGGGGAGGGTGGGTGGGTGGGGAAGGGGGGTGGAAGTAGGATGAGGAAGCGACAAATGGACGAAGATAGACTAGGCATTCAGGAGATATGTAGATAGCGCAGGGAGTAGTTTTCACGTAGTTTTGATGAGGAATATACGTGACGAAGGCAAAAGTTTTCATGTGGAGTGTAAATGACATAGAGAGTAGTTTTCATACATTTTCACGAGGCATGAAGATGACACAAGGAGCAGTTTTCATATAGTTTTCATGAGGCATGAGGCAGTAGTTTTCATGTAGATTTCATGCGGTATGTATGTGGCAGAGGAAGTACTTTCCATGTGGATTTAACGCAAATTAGACAATAGACACATAGATTAACATCATGAAAGGAATACTTATTTGGAAATGTTTCCAGTGCGAGAGGAAGAACTAAAGAAATGACATAACAGCAACTAGACATTAAAGTTGGGTGCATACTTCTAAAAAAAAAAAAAATGACACGTGTTTGCATGTGTGTGAGTGCGTGTGTTGTAAGTGTGTGTGTGTGCGTGTGTGTGTATTTATGTATATATATGTATATGTATGTATATATATATGTGAGTGTGTGAGCGTGTGTATTCATGTATATGTATATATGTGTGTGAGAGTGTGTGTGTATGTATGTGTATATATACATATAAATGAATATATATATATATATGAAAAACACACTACAAATGAAACCATTGCTAAAGCGCTTCGGCAGGTAGAAAGACTGTCCTTTGATCTTTAAAGAAAAAGGTCGACAAAGGCCAAATATCTACAAAAGAAACATAAAACCACCAACTACCAAAACACATCTATAGAAATATAAGTAAAAAAAAAATAATAAAAAGAATCTACTGCAAACAAACACTTTAACAGAAGAAGCGCACATAAAAAAGACGAAAAACGGGGACGAAAAATACAAGAAAAGACGGAGAACAGAAGGCGCCAATCAAGGTAACAACGCGTCAAGTTCTAACCTAATGAGCCCGTGTCAGCGAGGGACAGGTCAGACAAGGTCAACAGAAGGGAAAAAAATCTGAGAAAAAAAAATTAAGTTGACGACCTAAGAATATTCTTTCGTGGATGGATAAGTCGAGAATAAAAGGGGGATGGAGGAGAAGGATGGAAGTAGAAAGAATGGGGAAAGTAGGGAGAAGGGATGGGGAGGATAAGGGAGGGATTAAGGGAAAAGGGAATTAGAAAGAAGTTAAGGAAAGGGATGGGGAGGGTAAGGGTGGGGTAAGAAAGGGATCTGGTAAAAAGGTGAGGAATAGGGAAGTTGTTGGGGGTGAGGTTAGGCGAGCAACATGATGGGTGAGGGGGTTAGGATGGGGATGGGGGAGAGTGAAAATAGAGATGGGGAAGAGGATGTTGGTGAGGAAAGGGGTGATGAGAGAGAGAGAGAGAGAGAGCGAGGCGGAGAGAGAGACTTTGACTTTGAGAGAGAAAGATGAGAAAGTGCAATGGTTAGAGGGGGGAGGGGGTAAGAAAGTGACGAACAAAGAAGGGGAGACGTGAGTGTATCACTCAGATCTCCTTCAGGAACATTTGAACTTCGTGCCACAGTTTACCAAGAAAGTGAGAGAAAGAGATGGGGGTGATGGGGTAGAAGGTGGGGGGGGGGGGGAAGGGAAGAAGAGAGGAGAGGTCAAAGATGAGGACTCTAGACAAAGGGAAAAGGTCGAGGGAGTGAGGTGCTGAGGGCCAGCAGGAGAAACGGTGAGCAAGCATCCCCGAATAAGCGGGAAATGTGTGTGAGGGGGGGCGGCAACGAAAAAGAAAATAAAGAAACATATTTATATATATATATATCATACATCTATGTAAATATGTATATATATATAGACAAATAAACATATATATACATTTATGTATATATATGCATATATAAATAAACTAATTAAATAATATATGTATATATACATTATAGATATGTATATATACATATATATACATATACACATATATATGTATTATATATAAATATAAATATAAATATAAATATATATATGTAAATGTGTATATCATACATATATACATGTATTATATATATACATATATATACATATACATATACATATATACATACATATATATACACATAAATATATATACACACACATAAATATGTGTGTCCATATCAAGAGAAAAACAGAAAAGAAAACCAGACTGAACCAAGCGACCCGCCAACCGACCCACACCCAAATACCCAAATCCAAATCCTCCAAACTTTCCCCAGCCTCAGCCTCAGCCCCAACAACAAAATCCCTCTTCGTAATACAATCCAATTCGCCACAATTAACCCGTCGTTGTTCCAGCCCGAACCGATATTATACAACCGTCCAAACTTCTCATAATAAAGCGAATGAACGAGTGAGTGAGTGGGCGAGTGAGTGAGTGAGTGAATGCCTGAGCTCGGGGGTCGATTGTAAGTCTTAATAGACTCGACTCTCTCTCTTTTTTTCTTTTTTTTTTTTTTTGCCTGTTTACCGGAGAGCCGGCTGGGAGGCCGGGATGGTTTGCTTTCGTAACATAATTTCGGTATTATTTTCCGTTTCGCTATTCTTTTTTTATTTCTATCATTATCGTTGCGATAATCATTACTGTAACTGTTATTATTATCATTATTATCGTCATTACTACAGTACTACGTTTACTTTTCAAATTTTCATGAGTATGAGCAAAGAAGGGAAGAAGGAAGAGATAAAGAGAGAGAGAGAGCATAATGCAAAAAAAAAAAGAAATAGACACAATACAAAGAAAAAAACAAGAAAAAAAACCGCAAAATAACAACCAACCAAAATACAGGAGTCGAGTCCAATAAAGAAAAAAAAAAATCCCCTCCCTTCAAACGCACTCCCCCCCTCTCCACACCCTGAACCCCCCATACCCCCATAAAGACTCCCCCCCCATCTTCCTTTTAAGATTCCTTAAGAGAAAAAGCTCCGAGCGAGTTTAATGCCAAAAAGAAATTAGTATGTGTTCAGAGTAGCTGCGAGATCTAATCAAGAACTTTGGGAGTTATTTCTTGTCTCGAGGGGGTTATGGGGAGGAGAGAGAGTGGGGGGGGGGGAGTTTAGGGGGTTGAGGGGGGTCGGTTAAGGGGGGAGAGAGTAGGGGGAGGGTGGGGGGCGAGGTTCCTTTCCTTCCATCATCTTGAGGTTAATGCTGTTTTTTGCTGAGTGAGGGTGAACTAATTAACACCATGTATTATTTTTTTGTTTTTGTTTTTGTAAACTAACTTCTGTCTGTCTTTTCTCTTTATCCTTTTCTACCGCATTCTCCCCCTTTCTCCTTTCCCATCTTTCCTCTCTACTCTCTTTTCTTCTTCCAACTCGCAACTCTCTTTCCTTCCCCTCCCATCACACTGCTCTCTCCTCTTCCCCAATCTACATCTCCACTCATCCCTCTCCTCCACTTCCGTCCTTCTCATTCCTTCTCTCCTTCCCCCTCTACAATCCCACTCACCCCTCTCCACCTCTTCTTTCCTTCCCCTCTACAACCCCACTCACCCCTCCCTTTCCCTTCCATCTCCTCCCCTCTACAACACCACTCACTCCACCTTTCCCCTTCCCTCTCCACCCCTCTACAATCCCCCTCACCCCTCCCTTCCCCTTCCCTCTCTCCTCCCCCTCTACAACCCCACTCACCCCTCGCTTCCCCTTCCGTCGCTTCCTTACTTCCCTCTCCCCCCTCTCTCCTTCCCTCTCAACAACCCCACTCACCCCTCCCTTCCCCTTCCCTCTCTCCCCCTCTACAACCCCACTCACCCCTCCCTTTCCCTTCCCTCTCTCCCCCTCTACAACCCCACTCAACCCTCCCTTCCCCTTCCATCGCTTCCTTACTTCCCTCTCAACAACCCCACTCGTCCCACCCGTCCTACCGCCCCCCCTAACTACGATATTTATCAAAATAGGTCACATGGTCACACGAGTCTTAACTATGACCCATCGGAGGTCGTACGAGGAAGTGTGCATGCCTTTCGTAATGTATTTTACTTCTTCCTTGATGCCCTACACTGATTCGGAAGTACACCTGGTATGTGTAGGTGTATGTGGATAAAAATATCCAGTATGTGTGTCGATATGAATGTCCAGTGTGTATATAGATAGGTTTGTATTTATGTATTTATGTATATATGCATGTATGTATGTATGTATGCATCTATATATATAAGTACTGTATGCTTGTACTGTACGATGAGTGTACATATAAATGTAAATATGTACAAGAGATATAGTACATACATATGTGACACACACACACACGCACACACACACACACGACGTCCGTCCCGCCATTCAATCCCTGTAATTGTAAAGCATCCGAGACTAGAAGGTCAAATACGCAGCAGTTCCATTCCCTTTACTAATAACAGTACGAAATATTTTAGGATCAAATGTACAAATATGACCGGAGTTCATTAACAAAGTCACTTTGATTAATAATTGTGTGTGCTGTGTATGCGTCGTTGTTGTTTTCCCGTTGTTTGTGTGTGCGCGCGCGCGCGTGTGTGTGTGTCTGTGCGTGTGCGTGTGTTGAAAACAAAACAACGAAGGGAAAGATAGGGAAATACACGAATATGCCGAAGGCCTTTTCGCTTTATCCCTTCCTCAGGGCGCATTAGTTTCAGCATTTCATTCGCATAAGCGTATGCGTATCCGTGCGCATATGCATAAACCTCTAAATGCCTCCCGCTCTCTCGGCTGACTTTTCTAGGTCAAAGGTTACAAACGATGGGGGAGAGGGGGGGCCATTGGGACAAGAAGGAAGGAAGAGGTATGGGGGATGGAGGGGGGGGGGGTAAGAAGGCCGAGCCAAAATCGGGGCAACAATAGAAGCCAGGACAAAGACGTTCGCCAAGAGAACGGCCGTTGGACTGAAAAAAAATGTAGGCCTATGACGATATATCTGGATATCTCAAAAAAAGGAAGAGATAAAGTGGGAGGAGGAGAGGAGGGGGGCCGGTAGATAATAGAATAGGAGAAAGAAGTAGTATCAGAAAAAAAGATAGGAGGAGGGAAGGAGGGAGAGAGAGAAAGAAGGAGGACGGGGAAAGATAGATGGAAAAAGAGGTATTAAATAGAGGAATGAAGACCTAAAAAATAAATAAAGAGGTATATAAACATGAGGATAATATATATACATTATAAATATATAAATATAATAACAATATATATATAAATAATTATATAATATATAAAATTATATATATATAATATAATATAATATATAACATTATGAATATAAATAAATATATATATATAAATATATATACACATTATGAATATATATAAATATATATATATAACATTTTATATATATATATACATTATATATATATACACACAATATATATATAAAAACAAAGATGGCATACGAACAAACAAAACATTCTATCCACCCGTACCCCCTTAAACCAACCCAAGCACAACAAAAACAGAAAAAAAGGTAAACAAACCCTACCCATCTTGCCTTCCCTGAAGCATGACGTCAAATTCCTCACATTTTTTTCCGTTAACGACAGTCACGATCACAAACTCTAGCTCGTCAAAGAGATTTATGGCTTAGAAAATTTGGTGTTTTAAATATCTTATAGATTATTGATGTTACTGGACTTTTGTGTTTATATCCATCATTATTTTTTTGTTTGAGGGAAGGGTTGTTTATTGATTTTGCTGTTACTTTTCTGTCTATCTTCTATATATGTCTGTTTTCCTTCTCTTTTAGTATCCATTTTTCTTTCTCTTCCTTCTTTCATCCGTCCTTCTGTTCTCTCTCTTTCTTTTACTTGTCCCTCTCCATCCCTCTTCCTCCCTCCCTCTTCACCATCACCCTGTCTCTCACTATCTCTCTTCCTCCCTCAAGTCTACGCTTGTATCTCTCTCTCTCTTTCTCCTTCGCACCTTCTCCATAATTCAAGCAACCAATCTTTCTCACGCCTCCCTCACAATTTCCCTTGTTCCGTTGCCTTCCCCTCATTGCTGCTACAGTAATTCAAGTTCTGCCGGTGCGGTGTACACTGCTACCCCCCCCCCCTCCCCCTCATTAAATTCCTGGCTCTCCTCTCCCTCCTTTTTTCTCCTTCCTAATGTCATTTTCTTTCTCGCTCCTTCTCCCTCCCTTCCTCCCTTGCCCTCTTTCTTCCTCCTCCCCCCTCCTTCCCCTATCCCTCCCTCTTCCTTCTCCTCCCTCCATCCCTTCCTTCTTCCTCCTTCATCCCGTCCTTCTCCCCTATCCAACCTCTCCTTCTCCCTCCTCCACCCCCTTCGAGGCTGTCCTGCGTTTGCCATTATTGTAATTGGGGAATTCGATCCTGCTATCTGATCCCCTCTTCCCTTTCATATTATCGCATTTCCTTCGTCTTTATAGCGTGTATCATTTGCTTTTATACTTCTTATCTTCATCAGGCCTATACGTCAGTCATTATCTTTATTTCTTCCCCTTCCTCTCTCTCTCTCCCCCTTTCTTATTCGCCTTCCCCACATTTCCTCGTAATATACCTTACGGCATATAAATTATCCATGCATCAAAACTCCAATCGATTGGCTAAACTAGTTACCATATCAGAGAAATTTGGATAAAAATTATATTAACATGAACACATGAACATCAAGACACACACGTAAACTGTACATCCACACACTTATACACACGCTCATACACACACCATACACCATGCTGATAGATTCCCTGACAGAGATGTATAGATATGAATAAATCTATACCAGACCCAATCCCCAGTCAAAAAATATATTTCAGACACGCTTTAACAATCACAGGACTATTTTTTCCGCTATTTCAAAGCAGCTCGCTTTATTGCCATGCAAATATATGCAAAAATGCTACGCTCACGCTCGAGTGTAGCTTAGACAAAAAATAAAAAAAAATAAAACAAAATCTTCATTACGAAAAGGGATCATTTTAATGTTGAGGAATTCGAGTTTCATATATGTAAATACAAATGTGTGTTTATGAGCGTGTGAGGTGTGTGCGTGTGCGTGTGTGTGTGAAAGATAGAGATAGAGAGAGAGAGAGAGTAGGTATGTAAAGATTATAACGTAGATATACGTTCACGTATGTATATGTACATGAATATGCATTTGCAACCCATTTCATTTCGCACACTATATTCACATTCTCTCTTCCACCCCCTCATCAACCTCAACCAACCACATACAAGCCCGACTGATCTCAACCTCAGCTGCTCTTTCAACCTCATAATATCCGAGCAACTCTCTCTGTCAACTCTTCTCTCTCTCTCTCTCACGCCATCATCCGTTCCAATCAGCCATTATGTAGACCGCAAATTTCTCATCTTATCAGTCGACGCACTTTCCTCTATCCCCTCACACGCTCACACGCAAGCACGCACATACAAAGACACATACACATACATATACTTTAACATTCTCGGCGTTCCTGCTTCGAACATTCACATTCATGTCACATTCGGACCATCCACTCCCTCCCTCCTCCCTCCTCCCTCCTCTCTCTCTCTGTTTCCCTCTCCTTCTCTCTCTTTCCCTCTCCCTCTCCCTCTCCCCCCCTCTCTCTCCCTCTCCTTTTACTCTCTCTTTCTCATCCCTCCCACTCTCCCTCTCCCCCTATGCAAAATCCACATCCTGTTTCTATATGGATATGGCCATTTAATTCTGCAAAGTAGGGAAGGGAGAGTAAAGAGGAGGAGAGAGGGGGGAGGGGAGGGGAGGGAAGGGGGAAGTATGAACAGGGAAGTGGGTTCGGAAGGGAGGCTGAGCCAAGAGAGGGGAGAGGATGCCAGGGGGATGAGGGCATAGGGGAGGAGAACGAGGAGGAGGTGGAGGGGGGAGGCGAGAGCCGTCTAGAGGCAGAGAGGAAGGGAGTAGGGGGAGGGTGGGAGCGGGGAGAGGGGGAGTGAGAGATGTGTCCTGAAAGGCAGGAGCGAGGGATAAGGACCGGAGGGGGGTTGGGGGGAGGGGGGTGGACGAGGGGATGGTGCAGATTGGTGGTCAAGAGGCGGGTAACGTCAACAAGGGGAGATATGATTGGTGGATATGAGAGGGGAGAGAGGGGAGAAGGTGCGATGACAGAGGAGAAGAGAGGAGAGGAGAGCAGAGAGGAAAGGAGAGGAAGAAGGGGAAATGTGGGGTAAGATGAAAGACGGGAGAAAAGAAAAAAAGAAAAATTGGAAGAGAGGAGGGGAAGGGGAGATGGAGTCGGGAGTAGAAAGGGGAGAAAGGGGAAGAAGAGAGAAGGAATAACGTGGGAGAGAGAGAGAGAGGACATAGAAAAAAATAAGCCAAAAAGTGCCCGGGAAACCTACCAATTACGCCGCTGATGACTTGTGTTCGAATCGAAAAAGAGGAAAAAAAGAGAATGACACTTCCTCCGTCCCCTCACCCCCACAAAACTACAGTAACACTCAAAGGCACTTTCACTCTCCAACTCCCCCCACCCCTCTCACCCCCACCCACCCCAACACACACACACCAATGCGCCACAGTGCCACTGGCGGCTCCGTATCAATCATGACACATCCATCTGTCACTATCACCGCTGTGCCTCGTCACTGTCATTCCTTCTGTCGGTCATTTCACAGCTCGCGTGACGTCACACCCCGTCGCGTCGAATCTGGTGGGAAAGCGAAAGGAGAAGGGGAGAAGTGGACAAAGGGGGGAGGAGGGGGGGGAACGGCAAAGAAAAGGAGAAAGGTAGAGAGGAGGGGTGGGAGGAGATAGATAACAGTAGTGAGGAGGGGGGGAAGAGAAGCTGAGTGTCATCACATACTCAACAGCAACGTAATTAAACGTAATTAAAAATTAAATCATCACCACCTTCACCATCATCATCTAATTTCCCACCCCATCCGTTACTCTTTTTTTACGAACAGTCTACTTTCACTCTTGTTTTAATTACCCCGTAACTCCGTGGCTCTTGTTAATAGCATCATCATAAGCGATTTCCAACGGCCACTGATAATATGCCACCACCAGCGCGCTCATTATCAGCTGCGAAGTTCTTCCCACGTGAAGGGAAGGGAAGGGAGAGGAGAGGGGAAAGAGAGAGAGAGGTGAGGAGAGAGAGGAGGAGAGAGATAGAAGGAGGGAGGGAGAGGAAGGGAGGGAGGGAGAGATAGAGATAAATAGAGAGAGAGAGAGAGGGGTGGGGGGGGGGGGAGAGAATCGAGACAGAAGGAGAGAGAGAATGGGATAAAGAGAGAAAGAAAGAGAGAGAGAGAGAATGGGATAAAGAGAGACAGAGATCCTTAAGAAAACTGACCCGCATTAAACATGACTATGAACATGTCCATTTATTCCCTCTCGTTTCTCACATGACACTGTAGCATAGAGAGTCAACATGTCACCACACTCGATGTCACGATCATCATAATCATGAATTCCACTGTCGCTTGTCACTGTCACAGGAACCGCTAGCAAAGCTCATTATCCTCACCGCAAAGTGGATACTCTCACATTCAACTACAATGACTTTTGAATTGAAAGGTGGGATGAAAATAATAAAAAAAAAACAGTAAAAGAAACCAAGAAAGGAAAGAGAGAGAGAAAAACAATGATAATTAAACTGAGAACGTATAGAGTAATTAAAATCAGAACAAAAACAAAGCCACAGTTATTCAATAACTGAAATGACACGCGAAAAAATAATAACAATAATATTAGCACCGCAATCTCCCATACAACCCCCACCCCTCCCCTCCCTCTCCCCCACCTCCTACCACCCAAAATTCTCATTTGTAATTCCAATCGGACGTTTTTGTCCCTTTTTATGCATTAAAAAGGAAAAAAAAAATCATATATTCTCACTTTTTCTTCTCATCTTTTCGCTCGGTTTAACTCGCACCTCGACGTTTCTTAACGAGGTAATCCAGCCATGAACGAAAAATTCTGGTAAATCGGTAGTGAAACACTCAAAAGCTATTAGGAGAGTGAGGGGAGAGATGGGTAGGGGGCAAGGGAGAGGGAAGGAGGAAGGGGGAGGGGGAGGAGTAAGGGAGAGGGAAGGAGGATGAGGGAGGGGGAGGGGTAAGGGAGAGGGAAAGAGGATGAGGGAGGGGGAGGGGTAAAGGAGAGGGAAGGGGGGAGGGAAGGGAGAGCGAAAGGGAGAGGGAGTGTTAAGGGGAGACATGGGGAGAGGTAAAGGAGAGGGAAAGGGGGTAAGGGAGAGAGAAGGGGGCTGGAAGGAGAGGGGGAGAAGTAGGTTCGTTTTTTTTTTCATAAATTCATGTCTTATCTAAACTTCACGATCACTACCATTACGATAATCATCATCTAATACTAAAATTATCCACGTTATCACCATCATCCCTATTATCAACTCTCACATCTAATAATCTTTCCCAAATGTAATTCTAACATCAAGGATTATCATCATCATTAGAATCAGAATCATTCACTCCAAAGGCATGAAATTATTAACCGTGTTTTACGTAAGGATGAGCATGCAATAATTGACTTACTCTCCGTTGGAAATTGAAACGTAGTAAAATTATGACTGTGTAAATAAACCGTTTCGAAGCCGTTGTATGAGCAGGTAATATCCATTAATATTACAGCGATTGACGATGTTAATGTGTAAGCAATAATACACGCAAATATTAAAGCAAACAACCACACAGAGGAATGCTTATGCCTACACATACATACATACATACATGCGCACGCACAGCTGCACATGCACACGCACGGACACAAACACGCACACACACACACAAAGACACACACATACACACACTAGCCCCAATATACAACACCCACGAAATACATAAATAAAAAAAATAAAATAAAATCACCTATTCATAACCACCTCCCCTCCCCCCGCCCCCTCCTCGTTCGTAAAAAGTTATATGAAATCCAAAAACTTGCACCAAGAATCTCCAGTTTTTAATCTCTGGATCTCGGGAAAAATGTTTCCAAGTTGTTTCCTCTTTAGATGGATATTGATTGGCGATCTATCTATCTATCAATTTGTCTGTCTATTTATCCACCTGTATGAAATTATCCTGTATAAATAGAATATTTGTGCATGTGCGTGTTTATGTGTACGCTTATCTTCTATCATTCAATCCCCCTCCCACACACACACTTATTTTACCTCACCCACTTCTTTTTGTTCGTCATGGACTATCTATTCCATTCCAATTGGCTCTCACCCCCCCCCCCCACCTTTCTAAAAAAATGATACTCAAAATAAATAAATAAATAAAACAAAATAAAAATAAATTGGATAAGTATCTCTCTTAATTACCGGATAACATCGGCCGTTCTGATTGGCAAAAGTTGAGAAGGGGGGAGGAGGAGGAGAGAGAGTTAAAGTGGAAGAAGTGGGAGAAACAGGAAAGAGAGAATGTGAGGGAGGGAACAGGGGGAGGGAAGTAATGGGAGACGGGAAAGGGAGGAAGGTGGGAAAAGAGGGAGATAGAGATAAGGAGGAGAGGCAAAAGGGAGGAAGAGAGGAGGAGAGGAAGGGAGAGCTAAGAGGGAGAGGCAAAAGCGAAGAAGAGAGGAAGAGAGAGAATAAATAAATAGTGAAAAGAAAAAAAGGGAAGAAGAAAAAGAAGAACGAAAATGAGCTACAATGTAAGAGATAGATGGGAAGAGAGGGAGGGAGAGGGGGGGGGCGGATAAAACACGGAAGCACTTATTAGTCCGAGAATCAATCAGACTGACTGAAAAGGCCCGCCGATCGACAATGGACTGAAGGCTGAATGGCTCGTCCGCTGTGAACGCCGGAAATAAGCTCAGGGGAGGAAAAGCCTCTTTAATCAAGACGTCTTAATCACGATCAAACATCACAATCAAAGTGGATATTGAGTCCAATGTAATCGTGGAATGGCATTTTTCCCTTTCGCTCGTCATGAATTAATCAGAAGAAAAAACACGATAAACAATAAAAAACAAATCGAAATAATAACCATTAAACAATGAATACGTCGAAATAATATTGATATAATAAAAAAAACATACATCTATTATCTCAAGAAAGAAGAGCTCTGATTGGCCGGGTGATTGGCGGATTCTTATTGGCTATTCCCCTCGAGCCCTCCTATTGGTCGGTTCTCTCGTCTCACTTTGCGTGCCTATGTCTCCGTCGTTCTATATATATGTTAATGTTGAGATCACCCAAAGTCAACCTCATCCAACATGAATTTAGAGTTTGAGTAAACAATCTTGCAGAAGCTCCAAAGTTTGCATATGATTCCTCAAAGCTATCAATAAAAAAGTTGGTCCAAAAGAGATCTAACGGTTTTTTTTATTTTCTTTTTTTTAACCGCCTTTTTCGTTCTATTTGAATTTCATCTTCATATACTCTTTTCAAGACGCGGACAGGTAGGGAGAGGTGTGTGTGTGTGTGTGTGTGTGTGTGTGTGTGTGTGTGTGTGTGTGTGTGTGTGTGTGTGTGTGTGTGTGTGTGTGTGTGTGTGCGCTTGTCTGTTTGTTTACGTATAACTTATAACAATAATTAAACCTTCATCTATACTTACACATACCTTCTATTCTCTATGTGCGTATAAAATTCACGTGCACACCGCCAGACTGCTATACATACATACACAGACACTCTCCGCAGTCATCGCCTGGCCCATACATAGAATCGCCGCCACGGAAACACTCATCAAGAAATACTCCAAGACATGGAAAGAAAAAAAAAAGAGAGAAAAAAAAGAAAAAAAAAATGAATACCGTTAAAAAAAAAAAAAAAAAAAATCGTATGAAGACTCTCCGACTTCGTGAAACTTTTAGTTGGAATAATTGAAAGAGTTACGAAAAAAGGGAATGGGGAGAAGGAATGAGAGACAGAGAGAGGGGTGGGGATGGGGTGAGAGGGGAAGGAGGGAGGAGAGGTGGGAGGGAAGTTGGGTGGAAAGGAGTGGAGGGAGGGAGGGAAGGATGACGGAGAGGTAGGAGGGAGGTGGGAGGGGGAAAGGAGGGCGGAGAGAGAGGGGGAGAGGGGGAGGGAGTAAGGAAGTAAGAAGGTAAAAAAAAAAGAGAGAGAAGAGAAGGGGGGATATCTTGAGGAGGGTAAAGGACAGATGAAGGAATGAGAGAGAAAGACGGGGCGGAGATGGGGGGAGGGAGGGAAGAAAAGCGGGGAAGGGGGGGGGGAGGGAAGGTGGGCGGCGAAGGGGGAACGAAGGAAGGAGGATGGAAAGAGAGAGAGAGAGAAACAGAGAAGATAGTAAAACCGAGAGACAGAGACACAGATAGAGGGACACAGAACCAAAGGAGAGAAACCTTGTGTGGTGAGGGAGGAGGGAGCCCCCCCCCTCCACCCTAAAAAAAATAATAATAATGACAACCACACTTCCTTCCACATACCTCCAATTACTTTTATGACTTAATAAAAAAAAAAATAATAAAAAAACATACCCGATCATCTCATTACATCAGCAATTCCGGTATGGAATTAAGGGGGGGGGGGAGGTGAGTGGGAGATTAAGAGGGGGAGAAGGGGGGGTAGAGAAGGTTGCTTAACTTCTGACGTAACTTCCTTGCTGACACGATTACGAGCTAACGTCAGGCATAGTCAGCGTCGGATTATCATTTCATTAACCTATTAATTCAATGTCATTTGAGCTCATTACTCTCATTTTCTTTTCGTTATCCGTTTTTTTTTTCTACTTTTTTTTTTGTTGATATTTCGATGTTGCTCAATGGCGCTTCCTTCGATGGTCGTTTTTTTCCTTCTCGTTTTATCACCGTTATCGTCATTTTCATTGGCCTCTTGTTTCATCGTTTTCTTTTCTCTTTCATTGGCGATCGCGATTCTCCTCACCGTCGTCATCTTCGTCACCTTCATCGTCGTCATCATCATCATCATCATCATTCTCCTCCTCCTCATCATCATCATCATCGTCATCCTCAGTATCGACGTCATCATCATCATCATCGACATCGTCATCATCACAACCATCACCATCATCATCATCATCATCACTGCCATCATTATCGTTATCATCATCATCAGCGTAACCAATACTACCAATACTACCCAAAGGAATAAGACTTTCCCAAAATAAAAATGCATTTCTCATCCTACTCATCCTACTCATCCTCATACCCATACAGTAGCTTCCTTCCACATAGTTTCCACATGACTTCCACGTGGATTTTTCTTCTTTCCTCTCCATCTGTTTTCCTTATGGCGTCTTGCATGTTGCAATGTCTTACCTGCAAAAGAAGGAAATGAGGGTTTTAGAAAAGGATATATGGTCAATGTCATATTGTTAATGATTTTGGTGGTTATGGTAATGGTTATGGTGGTTATGGTAATGATTGCACTAATCATGGTAATGGTTATAGTAGTTCAGGTAATGGTAATGAAAACAAAACAACTAAAAAAAACATGCTATTCATCCTAGCATTCTAATACGAATAATCAAAAAGGTTCCGTACAAGAAAGAGAAATAAGAACACAGGCGTATTAAATACAATCCTTTTTTTTTTCTCTTACTTTTCTTTACCTGCGTCACCTTCGTCTCCTCCACCCCCCTCCACAACCTCTATTAAAAGGAAAAAAATCCACCAAATTATAACATCCATATTTAATCATCTACCATCACAGAAAAAAAAAACAGCAATCATAAAACGGCTCAAAGAACACATCAAAGCACTAAATATTTTACGAGCCATCGCCAAAAAAAGGAAAAAAAAAAAAAAAAAACTATTCTTTCTTGCGTCCTTCGTCTGTTCCTACGGCAGTTCCTGAAGACGTCTTTGGGAGAAACCGCGTCTTAATTATGGTATCCTTCAAGCAGAAGGGAGGAGAAGAGGACGGTAGGAATGGGGGGAGCAGGGGAGGAATGGGCTGGGGGTGAGGGGGGTGAAGAGGGGGGAAGGAGGGAGAGGGGGTTTATGGGGGAAGGAGGGAGGAGGAGCAAAGGGGGGGGGGGAGGGCTGGAAAGACAAAAGAACACGAACCATCCTTACCACGCCCACCTACCGACAAAAAAGTGCTTGGAACTCAAGTATTACAAACCATTTATTTAAAAAGGACAAACTGTTGTTGATTTTTTCCTTTGTTCTTTTCCTTTTTTTTTTTCTTTCCTTCTTTCATTAGAAGTGTCTAGACTCATTCTCCCAAAACCTCTTAATTACAGGTCATGTTGGTTAAACTTTCCGCGTTGTACCAAAAAAAGACAAAACTAATCACACATCCAAAGTGACTTTTTTTTTAAAGCTGTGGTAAACGCAAAATCTATGCATGTATATATATATATGTATATATATATATATATATATATATATATGTATATATATATATATATATATGTATATATATACATATATATATACATACACACACACGCGCGCGCGCGCGCGCGCGCGCTTAAATATACACGCGAAGAAAAAGAAGGGAAATAAAACGAGATGAGTGAAGGAAGAAGAGGAACTAGAGGGAAAGAAAGAAGAAAAGAAGAAGGAAAACAAGAAGGAGAGAAACATAGGAAAAAAGAAGGATAACAAGAACACGAAAAAAACAGAGAGAAGAAAATAAGAAGAAAAATAAATAAAAAAAAAGGAAAGAAAAGAAACAGAAGAAAAGCAAAAGGAAAGAAGCAGGCAGGGAAGAAAAAGAAGTAATCTCTCCATTAAGGACGTCCTTTATTCAATTCACTTCCACTCCAGTCATCTTACAGCATGACGCAAACCAGGTTAAGATCCTTAATAACAACCCTCCACTTCCCTCCCCCTTTGCCCCCCCCCCTTCCCTACTACTCCTTCACCTTCGTCTTCTTACCAGCCATTTACCCGATACTCCCTCCCTTGCCCCTCCACTACCCAATTATTCCCTCCTTCCCTCCGCCACCTAATTATTCCCTTCCTTACCCCTCCACTACCTAATTATTCCCTCCTTCCCTCCGACACCTAATTATTCCCTCCCTTGCCCCTCCACTACCTA
>NW_028234441.1:22048126-22055626 GCF_977035675.1 Penaeus japonicus
ATCCCCACATCACTTTCCTCTCATCCAATGCATCCAAACGACACATACCTGCAATAAGGAAAAATACTCATAAGCAAAAAAGCCAAATAAATAAACAAACACATAACACATAACTGGCATTCTTGAAACAAAACTCAAGATAGCGCGAGATGAGGGGGGGAGGAGGGAAGGGGGGGAGGGAGGGAGAGGGAGGACGTGAGAGAGAGAGAGAGAGAGAGAGAGAGAGAGAGAGAGAGAGAGAGAGAGAGAGAGAGAGAGAGAGAGAGAGAGAGAGAGAGAGAGAGAGAGAGAGAGAAAGAGAGAGAGAGAAACAGACAAGGAGAGAAAGAAGAGAAAGTGAGTAGGAGAAAAGGAAAAAGAAGAAGAAAAACAATATATAGCTAAGCATACAATATACCAACTTTACATAAACAGTCAACAAGTTCAGTGTCATGACATTTGAATAACAAAAATATTTTCTCTTTCATCCACATTCTAATATCAAACTTTGTACCTCAAACGTTAACAAAACTTTATCACAACACACCAACACCAAAAATAAGAGTGAAATGTCAAATCTACAAAACAAGTTTTGTTGAAAAAACACCTAAAACATACATTCTCTCTTTCTATCTCGCTCTCACTCTCGCTCTCCCTCCTTCCCTCCTTCCTTCCTTCCTTCCTTCCTTCCTTCCTCCTTCTCCCTTCCTTCCCTCCTTCTTTCCCTACCTACCTACCTACCTAACTCTCTCCCTCCCTTTCTCTCCCTACCTACGGCTCCCGAGACACAAGGAGAAAAAGATAAAGAAAAACAGGAGAATGTGAAAAAATAAGGAAAAATAATATAAAGAAGAAGACGAAACAGACGAAGAAAATAAGGAAAATCAGAGGAAAAAAGAAAAAAAGGAAAGAAAAAGAAAAAACAACAACGATGAATAAACCATCAAAGACTAAAAACAAAAAACAAGTCGAAGACAAAGACGCAAAGGAAAGGAAAAGGAAAAGAAGGAACGAGAGAAAGAAAGAGGGAGAAAGAGAGAGAGAGAGAGAGAGAGAGAGAGAGAGAGAGAGAGAGAGAGAGAGAGAGAGAGAGAGAGAGAGAGAGAGAGAGAGAGAGAGAGAGAGAGAGAGAGGAGAGAGAGAGAGAGAGAGAGGGGGGGGGGGGAGAGAGAGAGAGAGAGAGAGAGAGAGAGCGAGAGAGAGAGAGAGAGAGAGAAGAGAGAGGAGAGAGAGAGAGAGAAAGAGAAGAGAGAGGAGAGAGAGAGAAGGAGAGAGCGAGAGAGGAGAGAGAGAGAGAGAGAGAGAGAGAGAGAGGAGAGAGAGAGGGGGGGGGGGGAGGGAGAGAGAGAGATAGAGAGAGAGAGAGAGAGAGAGAGAGAGAGAGAGAGAGAGAGAGAGAGAGAGAGAGAGAGAGGGAGAGAGAGAGAGAAGAGAGAGAGAGAGAGAGCGAGAATAGAGAGAGACAGAGACAGAGAGAAGAGAGAGAGAGAGAGAGAGAGAGAGAGAGAGAGAGAGAGAGAGAGAGAGAGAGAGAGAGAGAGAGAGAGAGAGAGAGAGAGAGAGAGAGAGAGAGGAGAGGGAGAGGGGGAGGGGAGAGAGAGAGAGAGAGAGAGAGAGAGAGAGAGAGAGAGAGAGAGAGAGAGAGAGAGAGAGAGAGAGAGAGAGAGAGAGAGAGAGAGAGAGAGAGAGAGAGAGAGAGACAGAGACAGAGACAGAGAAAGAGAGAAAGAGAGAAAGAGAGAAAGAGAGAAAGAAAGAAAGAAAGAAATAAAGAAAGAGAGAGAGAGGTGAGTAAGAGGACCCTGGACCCTCGAGGGCAGGCGAAGGAGTAAAAGCATATCGGAAGGCGAAATGGACTGGATCTTTTCCTTTGCGCAACCACCCCCGACTCGACTCGACTCGACTCCGACACGAAGGAGCGCCTCGAGTTGCCACTTCATCAAATTTAGGGAGAGATTATCTGATTCTATGATTTTCGTTTTCTTTTTGTTTTGTTTGTTTACTTGGTTTTTTTTTTTTGGGGGGGGGGAGAATACGTTGGAGTCTTTCTCTCTTTCTTTCTTTTCTTTCTTTTCTCTTTTCTTTCAAAGTAGTGATGGTTTGATTGTTTTTGTTTTTTTAGTGCGCAGGAATGCATTAAAGCAATGGCAGAAAAAAAATATAGATATTAAAAAGGAATTAATTGAGAGCGGGAGGGAGGGAGGGAAGAAGGGAGGGAGGGGTGGGAGGAAGAGGGAGATCCAGAGACAAAGAGAGACAGAGACAGAGAAAGAGAAAGAAAGAGAGAAAGAGAAAGAGAGGGATACAGGGACAGATAGACAAGAGAAACAGAAAGAAAATAAGGAAATAAAAATATAAAAAGAAATAAAAACACAGAGAGGAGATGAGAAAACAAAATCAGAGAGACAGAAAAAAACAAGAAATACAGGTAAACGGCACCTCTAGGCGCCAAGGCTGAAAAGTGGGTCAGTTGCACGCGTGTTCCACTAAAGCGAATTAATCCCCACTCTTTTTTTTTTCTCTCTCTCTCTCTCTCTCTCTTCTCTATTTACTTTTCTCTCTCATTCTCTCGTTTCCTCTCTCTTTTCTTCCATTCATCCACTCATCATTTTTCTCTTTTCTCTTTCCTGTCACCTCTTTCGTTAATCTTCTCCTCTCTTCTCTCTCTCTCTCTCTCTCTCTCTTCTCTCTTCTCTCTTCTCTCCTCCCTCTCTTTCTCTCTCTCTCTCTCCCTCTCTCCTGAGAAACACTTCGTTAAACAATCTATTATGGTTCCCTTCACGCAATCTTTTTTTCTTCAAAGAAACGTGGATCTAAATTCGCGACAGCTGTTGACTCAGCTGATTTCAGTGTATGGGAACGTGAGAGGGAGAGAGTGGGTTACGTGTGGGATGTGGGTGGGTGGGTGGAGGAGGGTGTGAGGTGGGTGGGGGGTGAGAGGGAAGTTGTTGTTGGTGCGTGGTGGTAGAAGAGGAGGAAGAGGAGGAGGGGGAGCAGGAGGAGGAGGAGGAGGAGGAGGAGGAGGAGGAGGAGGAGGAGGAGGAGGAGGAGGAGGAGGAGGAGGAGGAGGAGGAGGAGGAGGAGGAGGAGGAGGAGAAGAAGAAGAAGAAGAAGAAGGAGAGAGAAGAGGAGAGAGAGGAAAAGGAGGAGGAGGAGGAGGTAATAAATAGTACTACTGCAGGTGGAGGTGAAGATATAACAGATAGTAATAAAAAAATAACAAATAAAAAAATAATAAAAAAAGAGAAACCAATCCAATAACACACCAAGAAACAAAAAATATAGACTCCCTACGAGAAAACAAACACAACAACAACAACAACAACACTAATAACCGAACACAGGAAACCGAAACAGAGAGCGAGTTAAAACTAACTAGCCAACCACCTCTTACCCGACGCGACCGGAAGTAATCACCCTCCGGTCGGTACTTCAGTCGGTACTTCGGTCGGTCGGTTGAGTTCTCCGCTGCGTTTATCTCCGACAGCACGCATTACATCTGTCATTTGTCAGATCTTCTTCGTCCGTCAGGTGTCGACAGACAGGCACTCCCGTCATGGGATCTGAAAGGAATCTGGGTCGGTTCTCGTGGGATTTTTTTTTTTTTTTTTTATTCTTTCGGTAATCTTTCTTTATCTCTCTCTCTCTCTCTCTCTCTCTCTCTCTCTCTCTCTCTCTCTCTCTCTCTCTCTCTCTCTCTCTCTCTCTCTCTCTCACTCCAAGCCTCTTTTCTCGCTACTACTTTTTTTTACTGTCTATGTTCTTGCTATGATTTATCTTTCATTTTATGTAAAGAAATAGTTATATTACGAAGTAGAAGAGGAAAAAAAGAATGAAAACACGAGAAAAAAAAAAAACGCGTAAATAGCACTACAAAAACAACTAACAAATAAACAAACAGACCAAACCTCCCCATCCGCCGCCCCTAAGCACCACGTCCCCCCCTCCCCCCTCCCCTTCACCCTCATTCCACCCTCCCCTTCACCCTCATTCCCCCCTCTCCCTCCCCCTCATTCCACCCTCCCCTTCACCCTCATCCCCCTCCCCCCCTCCCATTCACCCCCATCGGCGAGTGCACTTACCGCCTACACGCGTTTCCCGCCAGACATCAGTGGCATAAACGGAACCTGTGTCACTTTCTTCTCTCGTCGACCAGTTACTAATTACCAACTCCTGCTGGGCATAATTAACCTCTCTTTCTCTTCTCTCTCCTCTTCTCGGCTCTCTCTCTCTCTCTCTCTCTCTCTCTCTCTCTCTCTCTCTCTCTCTCTCTCTCTCTCTCTCTCTCTCTCTCTCTCTCCCTCTCCGTGCCACTTCCTTCCCTCTTCTTCCTCATTTCACTGTCTCCTCTTCATATCCCTGTCCTTTCTTCCCTTCCCTCCTTTTCCCCTTTCGTCCCATTCCCTCCCTATATTTTATTCATCTTTCCTTCCTTTCTCTTTTCCTTTACACCTCCCTCTCTCTCCTATGCTCCCTTCCGTCTCTTTCCATCCCTTCTTTTCCTTCCTCTAACAATCTCTCTCTCTCCCTTTTCCTGAATCTCTTTCACTTCCCCCTTTCTTTCTCTCCCTTCCACTTCCCATCTCCCAGCCCTCACTTTATCTCCGCCTCCCCCCCCCCCCCCACACCACCAGTCCTTCGTCTCACCCAAACTTCATTTTTTATCTTACGCTCTCCCTCCTTCTTCCTACCCTCAACGCCCCTCCTCCGCTGCCATCAACCGCGGCAATGGCACCCGATAAGCTCTCTCGCTTTCTTTCTTTCTTTCTTCCGCTTTCTTTCTTGCTCTTTCTTTCTCTCTCTCTCTCTCTCTCTCTCTCTCTCTCTCTCTCTCTCTCTCTCTCTCTCTCTCTCTCTCGTACGTAATCACTTGTCTCAATAAACTCGTCAAAGTCAAAAGTCTCTCTCTCTCTCTCTCTCTCTCTCCTCTCTCTCTCTTACTCTCTCTCTCTCTCTCTCTCTCTCTCTCTCTCTCTCTCTCTCTCTCTCTCTCTCTCTCGTGTGCTCACTCTCTCCCTCTCCCTCTCCCACTCCCTCTCTCTCTCGTGCTCACCCCCATCCCTCCATCCCTCCCCCTCTCTCCCACTCCCACTCCCTCTCCCTCTCGTGCTCACCCTCTCCCACCCTCCCTCTTTCCCCATATGGCACATTCGTCCACATGTACAGAGACCGCGGTGTGTCCGCCATTTTGAAAATCATTTTGTCACGAGAACGAGCTCTTTTGATCCTCCCCCTCCCCCCTCCCCCCCCTTGAAAGCACTTCGTTTGCTTGCATTCAACCGCCGTCGCGCCACGCTCCGCATTTCAAGCCGCGGGATGCCATTCTCTAATTAAGGAATGTTACGTCGTTCAATATGATTTCATATGCTCCCTGCTATGCTGTCGCTGGGCTAAAGGTAATCATTGCCTTGCTCTCGTTTCCGCGGAAGCGCGATACTGATACAAACAAATATAAAAAACTACAATAATAACGATAATAATGAGAACAAAAATAATAGTTACAATATAATAATAACGATATGAACAACAAATAACCAAAATACTAAAAAATAACCTAAACAAGAATAAAAATCAGAAACAAATTCTAAAAAAAAAAATTAACCTACGCCAGATATTCTCACCGCACGTCTTTGACTAACTTTCTCAACCTGAAACCTACGCAATTAAGTCCTCAAACGATCCAAAAGCCAATTATACCCGCAAAGAGGATTCTATCAACCTTGGTGGCATATTGACTCGGTGTTGTCCTCGCGGTCTCTAACGTGGACACCAAGGGCGGGAAAATGTCTCGTTGCCATGGCGCTGCTTCCTAACTTTACCTCAATCTTTTTTTTTTTGGCTTGTTCGTCTTGGATCTTGTCTCTGTAATTGGTGAATTGATTATAATTTTCGCTCTTTCTCTTTCTCTGTCTCTCTTATTATTTCTCTTTTTCTCTTCATCTCTCTCTCTCTCTCTTTCTCTCTCTCTCTCTCTCTCTCTCTCTCTCTCTCTCTTTCTCACACACACACTCACTCTCTCATTCTCTTACTGTTTTCTCTTCTTTTTCTTATTATCTCTCTCTCTCTCTCTCTCTCTCTCTCTCTCTCTCTCTCTCTCTCTCACACACACACACACACACACACACACACACACACACACACACACACACACACACACACACACACACACTCACTCACTCACTCTCTTCATTCCTTTTATTCCGTAAAATTTAATTGCGTTGATGCAGATTAAGCAATGTATTATTAAGAAAAGAACAACTAAGGGCCAAACAAGAGGGAGCGCGCAAAATATATGCATAAAAGAGCGCAGGTGAAATTTTGCTCAAGGTAGGAATATAAAAGTGATAATTGCATCTGCATAATTCGCAATTTGTGTGGATAGAAATGTCTTCCTTTTTTTTCTATTTCGGCTCCTCCTCCCGCCATTTTCCCATCGGCAGACGTTTTCCCCGAGAGAGCAAATATCGGAATATCAAATGGTGCCCGGGAAACCATTGCTTCTTATTGCTTCTTTATTGCAACCACTGAGATCGCATTATCTTCGTATTTTCAATTACTTGCCTAATCTTCTCTTAGAATAGATAACCTATTATAAGATAAAGTGAGAGAGAGGGGGGGAGGGAGAGAAAGGGAGGGAGGGAGGGAGAGAGAGAGAGAGAGAGAGAGAGAGAGAGAGAGAGAGAGAGAGAGAGAGAGAGAGAGAGAGAGAGAGAGAGAGAGAGAGAGAAAGAGAGAGAGAGAGAGAGAGAGAGAATTCTTCGGCTGAAAGTGATCGTTGTCCCGCTCGACCAAACTCGATAGTCGTAATCCCTTCTCTTTTTTTTTAAGGTTCTGACTTTCCCTGTTCCTCCTCTTATTAGTATTATTAATATCAACGTTCTCATCACTATGATTACTATCATCATTATCATTATGATCACGACCATCATTACCATCATATATGTATTATGATCATCTTAATCACTTTGTACTTTTGCTCCTTTTCTTAAAATGCTTTTTTACGTAAGCATCATTCTTGTAGTTTTGCCTCCTCCTTCCTTATTGTACCCATCCCTATTATACTCCTTCCTAAATCACTATATCTAACACCACCCCCTTCTCCTACTCCTCCTCTTATTCTTACTCTTCCACTTCTTCTTCTTCTTCTTCTTCCTCCTCCTCCTCCTCATAGCGAGAGAGAGAGAGCGAGAGAGAGAGAGAGACACGGGGGGTGGGGAAGGGAGAGGGAAAAGAGAGAGAGAGAGAGAGAGAGAGAGAGAGAGAGAGAGAGAGAGAGAGAGAGAGAGAGAGAGAGAGAGAGAGAGAGAGAGTGAGTTAGAGGCAGAGAGAGAGAGCGAGAGAGAAAAAAAGAAAGTGAGAGAGGGCGAAAGAGAGATAAAAAAAAAACACATCAACAACAAAAACATCAAACACAAGCCCCATCCTTAAAAAGAAAAAAGAGAAAAAGAAAAACAAAAAAGGATCAAGCAGTCAGACGCAATCTCAAACAAATAATGCCAAAGCACGCAACACATCTTCTCC
>NW_028234441.1:22058126-22060626 GCF_977035675.1 Penaeus japonicus
TTTTTTCGCTTTTTCCTTTGGTGTTCATACGCTCATAGGAATCCGAGGGGAAAGGAGTGGAGGAGGGAAGGAGGAGGGAAGAGAGGGAAGGAGGGAGAAGAAGAGGAGGAGGAAGTGGAAGAGAGAGAGAGGGGAGGGAGGGAGGGAGGGAGGGAGAGAGAGAGAGAGAGAGAGAGAGAGAGAGAGAGAGAGAGAGAGAGAGAGAGAGAGAGAGAGAGAGAGAGAGAGAGAGAGAGAGAGAGAGAGAGAGAGAGAGAGAGAGAGATAGAAAGAAAGAAAGAGAGAGAGAGTGAAAGAAAAAGAGAAAGAGAGAGAGAGAAAGAGAGAGAAAGAGAAAGACAAAAAGAAAGAGAGAAAGAGAGACAAAGCGAAAGCAAGCAACACTATCACCCAATCACCCTCAACTCACACTCAACCCCAAGAACAATATGAACCGGCATTTGCATAAACATAATTACGCCGACCTCGACCTCTTGTTTCCTTGCCAGAATGTGTTTGTTTTTTTCCGGTCCTTCTCCTCCTCTTCACTCTCTTTAACTACCTCTCCTTCCTCCCTCCTCCTTCCCCCTCCCCCCTTCTAACGTACCCATTCACTAGAGCAAGAATTGGAAGAATTGGGGAAAGCATTGGCAGTTGTTTTGGAATTGTCCGTGTCCCTGTTTGTTTGTTTCTTTGCTTAAGTTTTTGTGTTTTCTGTGATTTTTTAATGTTTTGTTTGTTTTTGTTTGTTTCTTTGTTTGTCTTTTATTGTCGTTCTTTGTTTTGTCATATATTTTTTCCTTGTTTTTTTTTATTTTTGTCCTGATTATTTGTTTGTTTACTCGTATTTAATGTTATCTATTCGTTTGTTTGTCTCTCTCGCATCCCCCCTTTCCCCGGCTTATCTATAATTTTTTCCCGTTTCTCTGCATTCCCCTCACCTTCTCACACTTTATTATCCTCTTCTCCCTCTCTCGTCCCCTCTCCTCCGACCTCCCTCTCTTCCCTCACCCTTTTCTCCTCTTCTCCTACTACTTCTCCCCTCCTGTCCCCCTCCTTCTTCCCCTCTTCCCCTACTTTTTCTTCCTCTATCATGCCCACTTCTCCCACGCCATTACACTCTCCATCTTTCCCCTCTTCTCCTATTCCTTCTCCCTCTCTCGTCCCCTCTTCCCCCCTTCTCACCCACTCTTCACTCCCTCAACACATAAACCTTCTTCAATCCCTTTTTTCATCTCCTTTTTGCTATTTTTTTTTCTTCATTTCTCCTCCCATCCATTCTTTTCGTCTTCTTACTTTTAATCTTATCGTTTCCTTGGCTGTCGCATCTATTTTTTTTCAATTATTTTCGAGTGTGAATTCAAGTTCGTTCCTCTTTCTCCTTCGCCTTTTAAAAAAAGGAGGGGGAGGAGGAGGAGGAGGAGGAGGAGGAGGAGGAGGAGGAGGAGGAGGAGGAGGAGGAGGAGAAGAAGGAGGAGGAAGAGGAGGAGGAGGAGGAGGAGGAGGGGGAGGAGGAGGAAAAGGGGGAGGGTGAGGGAATGAAAAGGGGGAGGGGGAGGGGGAGGGGGAGGGGTGAAGTAGGAGGAGAAAGGGAAGTAAAAAAAAGAGAGGGAAGGAGAAGGAGCGAGTGGGCGAAAAGAGGTAGAAAGAAGAGAGAGGGAGGGGGAGGGGGATAGTAAGAGAGAGAGAGATAGAGAGACCGGAGAGGTGGGGGAAAGGGGCGGGTTATATATCTTGGACAATCTCCAGCATCGTCTTTGAGGTGATCCGGTCTTGGAGATGACTATCGGACTGGAAGAGGAGGGAGAAGAGGATGGGGGAGAAGAGGAGAGAGAAGAGGATGGGGGAGAAGAGGAGAGAGAAGAGGATGGGGGAGAAGAGGAGAGAGAAGAGGATGGGGGAGAAGAGGAGAGAGAAGAGGATGGGGGAGAAGAGGAGAGAGAGGAGAATGGGGGAGAAGAGGAGAGAGAAGAGGATGGGGGAGAAGAGGATCGGGGAGAAGAGGAGGGAGAAGAGGATGGGGGAGAAGAGGAGGGAGAAGAGGGGGGAGGAAAGGGGAGAACCAAAAGAAGGATATCAGAAGGGGAAACTATAGAAGGAGGAAGAAGAAAGAATAAGAGAAGGAAGAAGAGGAGGAAAAGGGAGGACTAAACGAAGGATAACGAGAAGGGGAAATAATAGGAGGAGGAAGAATAGGAATAATGATAATGGAAAGCAGAAGAAGAGGGTACAGTGGATGAAAAAAGAGGAGAGAAAAACGAAAAGAAGTGAAGGAATCAAGAGAAGCGAGAGAGGAAAAGAAGAGAGAAGAAACGGCGAAGGAAGGGGTGGGGGGGGGGGGCTTAAGAGTAGCAACGAAGAAGGAGAAAAAGGAAACCAAACGGGAGGAGAGGAGAGGAGAGAGGAGGAAGAGCAAGAACGAGGAACGGCGATGGAGGAGAAGTAAAAAGAGGAATTAATGAAGAGGAAAAACAAACGATTAAATGTTTCTGCCATTCCCTCTCATCGCCCCCCCTCCTAT
>NW_028234441.1:22070626-22075626 GCF_977035675.1 Penaeus japonicus
TCTTTCCTTTTGTCTGCGATTGATTACCATTCTCCTGTTTTAATGGAGGTCCTGCCAATGTTTACAAAACGAGAACGCTAAAGGGCTGTATAATTGAGACCAAGTTGGCAACAGGAAAAGAATTGCGATCTTGTTTTCTTCTTTTTCTTCTTGCTTTTTTTTCTTTCTCATTTTCCTTTTCTTCCTCTTTATTTTCTCCACCTTCTCCCTCTTTCTCCTCCTCCTCTTCTTTCTCTTTCTTGACTCCCCCTCTCCCACCTTCTTCTCTTTCTCCTTTCTCCCTTCCCCCTCCTCCTCTTCCTCCACTTCCCTCTCCCCCTTCCCCTTCCACTTCCCCCCCGCTCCCCGTCCTAATTCCCTTTCCCATTTCCCCTTCTCCCTCTTATCCCCCCCCCCCCGGCCCCATCCTCCTCTTTCCCATCTCTTAACTTCCAAAACAACTAAACGCAGAGAAACCACAACCTAACTTGCCTAAAGTCCCGACTTGCTACTTTAACTTGCTCTCGCTCTCCCTCTGTCTATCTCTCTCTCTCTCCTCATCTCTCTCCCTCTCCTTCTCCTCTTCTCTCTCTCTCTCTCCTTCTCCTCTTCTCTCTCTCTCTCCCTCTCCTCTCTTTTATCTTTCCCTCTCTCTCTCTCTCCCTCACTCTCCGAATAAAGGAAAACCAAGCCAATAAATACCACTGACCGGTAAAGCAAACGCATTTTGGCGAGCCATTTGTACCGAGACGCCTTGCTTTGCGTTTGGGAGAGAAATAAGTTGTTTTTTTTTCGAAATATTTTGTTTGATTTGTTTTTAATTCAGGTCCTCGAATTATGGATACTTGTTGTTGTTTGTTGATTCCTTGCAAAGAGGCAAAAGCGCATTTTGACGAGCGATTTTTTACCGACGCGTCTTGCTCGCTTTGGAAATACATTTTTTTTTCGCAACTTTTAATATATATTTTTTTCTTTCTCATTCCTGGAAATATATATTCGCTGTTAATATCTTACTTCTTTCCTTTTTTTTTTCTTTTTGTTACAACATTTCTTTCCTCTAGCTTTGTTTATGTTCCAGGAGGGATTTCTTTTTACGACGAGCTGCATCAGGAAATAAATCCTGATTAGGGTTGCTCTCGAGAATTCCTCCAGCCGAGTCGGAACAGAGAATTTTCGTAGCGTTTCTTAGTAAGATTTATATACTTTTTTTATATGTGTGCAATAATGCAAATCCGCCTAAAAAGTTCACAATTAGATCATAAAAAAGGTCATAGCATTGTTATGTTGATCATCATTATTTTCAACAACATTATTACCACTTCATCATCAACGCCATACCACTACCACAAATACAAAAATAAACACAACGGAATACCCAACACAACCCAGCCACACCGTATCTCACGTTTCCACAAGAGAACATCAACCCCCCCCCCCCTATACACACACACACACACAAACACGCACCTACCCTACCCCCTCCTCTCCACATACACACACACACACACACACACACAAACACACACTCTGACACACACACACACACAAACACACACACAAACACAAACACACACTCTGACACACACACACACACAGACACACACACACACACAGACACCCCCCCCACACATACAAACACACAGACACCCCCCCACACACACAAACACACACTCTGACACACACACACACACAGACACACACACACACACACAGACACCCCCCCCCACACACACAAACACACAGACACCCCCCCCACACACACAAACACACACACACACACACACACAGAACCCCCCCCCCCCACACACACACACACACACACAATCTGACACACACACACACACACACACACACACACACACACACTCTGACACACACACACTAACACGCGTGAGGCAGCGAGTATCTCGTGGTCGGTCTTAAGCTCAGCCCAGACAACTTTCTCTCTCCCACCCTGGGCTACAACGGACCTCATTTCCTAAGCCTCATGTTAACCTGCTTACCCACACGAATGATGTCTCTCCTGCTCTATCTCGCTCGCGTTTCGTTCTCTCTCTCTTAATCTCTTTCCCTCTCTCTCTTTCTTCTTTCTATCTCACTCTCTCTTTCTCTTTCTTCTCCTTCCTTTTCTTTTTCTCTTTCTCTCTCTCTTTTTCTTCTTTTCTTTCTCTTTTTTCTTCTCTTTCCCTTTCTCTTTTTCCTTCATCTCCATCTCCTACTCTTTTACTCCTCTCTCCCTTCCCTCTCCCTTTCCCACCTCCACTTCCCCTCCTCCTCCCTACCTCCCCTCCTCCCCTTCCCCCCTCTCATCTGCCTATCTTCTCTTCACTAACAAAGTACCTCACAACCCTCTCACAATACAACCACCACCTTCCACCACCATCAAAACACCACAAGTCACCATAAGCGCGGTACCATGGAAACACCATAAGCATAATAAGAACATTTTTTTTTTTTTTTGCATATAAATAGACACAAAATGAGGTAGACAGAGATATGCATATATACACACGAGTGAGATGTAATGCTGTTTCTATGCAAATTGTGTTGCGGATGTTGATGAAAAAATAACACTAATAGATAGCCCGTAAGTAAATATGGAGCAGAATACATGAATACGCAAAGAGACTTGTATGTATGTTACTTTAAATATGGTATGCCCAGATGTTAACAGAGTAAATCTTTGTAACAAAGTGACAGGGGTCGTAACATTTATGCAAACAAAATCATGCAGAAAAACACATACACATATATACACCTACATCTACACACACTCACACACACACACCGTAACCGCTAAGGCGCACACACAAACAAACACACACACACACACACACACACACACACACACACACACACACACACACACACACACACATACACCCATACCCACATACATACTCCAAACCCACACCCACAAATCTCCCCCCCCCCATCACACCCACCACACCCCTCCCCCCACACCCCTACACACACATCCTTTCCACACAATCACAATCACAATCACCAAATCCACATACTTGAGGCGAGATAAAAGCTTTATTCATAAGGTCTTTCCGTGTGTTTTGCCGTTCCCTTTTCTCGTCTTTACAATGCACATTCCCGGAAGCTGTTTTGTCCCTTTTCTTTTTTCTTCTGCTTCTTATCATCATTATTTTGATGGTTTTTGTTTTCTTTTTTTTTTCTTCTTTTATTTGTCTTTATTTTTTTGTTTTTTCCTTTCAATATACTTTCCTATTTATTATTTTTATCATTACATTATTTTCTGTAATTTTCTTTTTCTTCTTCCATTTCTTCTTATTATTATCATTATTATTAATATTATCATTATTATTATAATTATCATTATTATTATTATTATTATTATTATTATTATTATTATTATCATTATTATTATCATTATTATTGTTGTTGTTGTTGTTATTATTATTATTATTATTATCATTATTATAATCATTATTATCATGACTGTTATTATCATTATTATCATTATCATTTTTCTTCCTCATCTTCCCTCTTGTTTATCATAGTTTCTTATCTTCATACACTCAATCTTTTTTATCTTAATTTACCTTATCTTTCTTCCTCATTTATCTTTATCTTTCTATCCCTATCACCTTCATCATTTTATCCACATTCACAGCTTTCCATTCCTATCTACCGTTTCTCTTATCAATCTTACCTCTTTATCCTCAATCATTCCATCTTTCGAATCCTTATTTATTGCTAATCCTTGTCCATCTTTATACCTCACCCTTTTATTCATTTTTTTCTCGTTCCTCTTCTTCCTCTTTTCTCAAGGACTAACAATAAACGAGGGAAATGGAGAGAATGAAGTGCTCTTGTTCCCATCGCGTGTCGTGCGGTAATGGCGAGCTGTTTGTCCTCTTTCTCGTTCACTCATGATTCATGGGGGTTGACTCACTCTCACTCACGAGATTACTCTCTGTTTCTCTCTCTGTTATTCTCTCTGTCTCTGTCTCTCTCTTTCTTTCTCTGTCTGCCTGTCTCTCTCTGTCTCTCTCTCTCTCTCTCTCTCTCTCTCTCTCTCTCTCTCTCTCTCTCTCTCTCTCTCTCTCTCTCTCTCTCTCTCTCTCTCTCTCTCTCTCTCTCTCTCTCTCTCTCTCTCTCTCTCGCTCTCTCTCTCTCTCTCTCCCTCTCCCTCTCTTTTTTTAATCTGTCTCTTTCATTTTATCTTTTTCCATTCATTTGGTTGGTCTATTTATCGATTCGTTTTTTTATTTGTTTTTTTCTTTATCAATTTTTCCTTTTCTATTCCTTTTGTTTTTCTTTCTTTCTTTCTCTAATATAATAACAATGATAACAATAATAACAATAATAATAATAATAATAATAATAATAATAATAACAACGATAATAGTAATAATGATAATAATAACGATGATGATAATGATAATAATGATAATAATAATAATAATAATAATAATAATAATAATAATAATAATAATAAACACAAAACAATGATAACAATAGAACTAACAACAACAATACTACAAATACTAACAAAAAAAACAAAAACAACAACACCACGAAAGCCTCGACCATGACCAATCCCCAATCCCGATCGCGAAACCCTCGTACGATCGCGGTCCCAGCCATCCATCCATCCGCGGAAATACGTCGTGTCCCTGATTATGCAGATGATGGAGAGGCAGAGGGGGGGGGGTGAAGAAAGGGGGGGAGGGGATGGAGGAGGAAAGAAGGGTATGGGGGTATAGGGGGGTATGGGGGGGAAGGAGGTGGATAGGAGGGGAGGGGGACGAGGAGGTAGAGTGAGAGTAGGATGAAGAGGAGGAGGAGGAGAAAAAGGAGGAGGAGGTAATGTGGGAGGAGGATGAAGAGGAAGAGGAGGAGGAAGAATAAGAAAAGAAGGAGGAGGAGGAGGAGGAGGTAATGTGGGAAGGGGATGAAGAGGTAAGAAGAAGAGGAAGAGGAGGAGGAGGAAAAGGAGAAGAAAGAGAAGTAGAGGAAGAGAAAGAAAAAAAACAGAGAAGAAAGAG
>NW_028234441.1:22081761-22091761 GCF_977035675.1 Penaeus japonicus
TGATATAAGAAACCAAGAGATGCATGAGAGAGAGAGAGAGAGAGAGAGAGAGAGAGAGAGAGAGAGAGAGAGAGAGAGAGAGAGAGAGAGAGAGAGAGAGAGAGAGAGAGAGAGAGAGAGAGAGAGAGACAGAGTGAGAGAGAAATTAAGAAAGAGAGAGAGGGAGAGAGAGCGAGAGAGCGAGAGAGAGAGAGAGAGAGAGAGAGAGAGAGAGAGAGAGAGAGAGAGAGAGAGAGAGAGAGAGAGAGAGAGAGAGAGAGAGAGAGAGAGAGAGAGAGAGAGGGAGAGAGAGCGAGAGAGAGAGAATAAAACCAGAAAGACCCTCACTCGTCCCAAGTTAGGAGCAGGAGGTAGAGCTGTAAAAAAAAAAAGATATCCGTGATTTTACGACAAGAATCTACTCCGCCCGTCCCCTTCCCCCTCCCCCTCCCCCTCCCACCCTCTTCCCCTTCCACCTCCTCCTGCACCGCTTTTGACTGCCCCCCCTCCCCTCCACTGCCCCTATACCCAACCCCCTCCCGCATTCGATACCAAGCCCTTATTCATGCATCCCTCACGGACAGTCTGGCACAACTATTTCCCTCTTACTCACGCTGAGACAGTTAGCCATTTCCGGAGAAAATTTTCAGGGAGGCTGACATTCTCCTCATGGCCTTCCACCTCCCTCCCCCTCCCCCTCCCCCTCCCCCTTGCCACACTCTCTCACTCCCTTCCTTGCTCCCGATCTCGCTCCCTCCTTATCTCGCTCCCTATCTCGCTCCCTCTCTCACTCTCTTCTTCGCTCCCTCCCTATCTCGCTCGCTCCCTCTCTCACTCGCTCCCTCCCTCTCTCACTCCTTTCCTCGCTCCCTCCCTCCCTCACTCGCTCCCTCTCTCACTCCCTTCCTCGCTCCCTCTCTCTCTCTCTCACTCGCTCCCTCGCTCCCTCGCTCCCTCTCTCTCTCTCTCACTCCCTTTCTCGCTCCCTCCCTCTCTCTCTTTCTCACTCGCTCCCTCCCTTTCTCTCACTCCCTTCCTCGCTCCCTCCCTCTCTCTCTCACTCGCTCCCTCTCTCCCTCCCTTCCTCGCTCCCTCCCTCTCTCTCTCTCTCCCTCTCTCACTCCCTTCCTCGCTCCCTCCCTCCCTCTCTCACTCCCTTCCTCGCTCCCTCCCTCTCTCTCTCACTCCCTTCCTCGCTCCCTCCCTCTCTCTCTCACTCGCTCCCTCGCTCCCTATCTCACTCCCTTCCTCGCTCCCTCCCTCTCTCTCTCTCTCCCTCTCTCACTCCCTTCCTCGCTCCCTCCCTCCCTCCCTCACTCCTTTCCTCGCTCCCTCCCTCTCTCACTCCCTCCCTCTCTCACTCCATTCCTCGCTCCCTCCCTCTCTCACTCGCTCCCTCGCTTGTTCCCTCTCTCACTCGCTCCCTCGCTCGCTACCCGCCGACCTTGGTGAGCCGCCGGGTTTTTACTCCTAACGGGTTTATGCTCTCTCTCTACTGCGTCGCTCCTGCGCCTTGGCCCCGGCTCGGCTCCCTCTGACAACTTGCAACGATGATATATATGTATAATGTATTTAGATAGATAGATAGATAGATGGATAGATAGATAGGTAGATAAATAAATATATATTCATTTATATAAATAAATTAATATATATAAATGAATAAACATATATATAAATAAATATAAATAAATATATATAAATATATATATAAATATATATATATAAATGAATAAATATATATATATATATATATATATATATATACATATATATATATATATACACACACACATATATAAATCACCTGCGACCCTTCCTCCCCCTCCCTTCACTTCCCCTCCCCTTACGCCCCGCCCCCATCCCCCCATCCCCCCTTCCCTCCCATCCCCCCCCAAAAAAAAGCACCTCGACCAGTGTAACTTGTAGCCCGATAACCAATATCAATAATCACGGCGGCGCTATATAGGTATCGCCAGGAGCAACGTATATTGAAAACCAATAAGAAGGCTGCTCTGTCTTACTGATTGGCTGTTTAAGTGGGATGGATTGGGGTGGATTGGGGTGGACTGGGTGGGTAGGTGCCGGGCCTTGAGGGGGTTAAGCGGGTGGGTTCTATGGGTGGGTGGGTGAGTGGGGTTTAGAGGGGGTTAAATGGGGTGGGGCTTGCAGACAGACAGATCGCTAATCCCTGTCTAACTCCCTGTCTGTCTCTCCAGCCCCCTAGTGAGTGGGGTTCAGAGGGGATTAAATAGGTGGGGCTTACAGACATACAGACAGGCAGACAGCCAATTACGCTCTCCCAGTCTGTCGCTCCAGCCCGCAATTCATAAGGTTCAGAGAGGGTTAAATAGGTGAGACTTACAGACAGAAAAACAGACGAACAGACAGTTAGTCAGACAGTCAGACAGTCAGACAGCCAGCCAGCCAACCCCGCTCTCCCCTGTCTGTCTCCCCCGCCCCCCGCCCCCCCCAGACAACTCCGCGGCAGTTCACCTTGGCGCCAGGGGACCGAAGTCTGTCATCAGCGATCCAGTTCTGAACAATTTCCTCGCTCTTTCTGCCACGCGCTCCTTGCTACATCACGAGAAGCCGTTCGCTGTCCTTATTCTTACACCCACATCACGCCCATTGCGCTCAAGGCTTTCGGCGTTTGATGGCTCGGGAGCTTATTCAGTGGGAATTCTGATTTTAAACGTGTGGACGTGAGAGAGAGAGAGAGAGAGAGAGAGAGAGAGAGAGAGAGAGAGAGAGAGAGAGAGAGAGAGAGAGAGAGAGAGAGAGAGAGAGAGAGAGAGAGAGAGAGAGAGAGCGGTAATGTGTGTGTGCTTGGTTGAGTATAGATATGTTTCCACGTCCCTTTCTCATATGTACTCTCATTATATTTTTCCTCCATATATAATTTCTTCCTTTTCTGAAATTCGTATTTACTAACACTGTTAATACCTAATACAAAAAAATAGTGATAAATGAACACCAACTTTTCGAATAAAAATAATAATATAAACAATTAATACTTACCTACAAATGAGGAAGAAAAAATACAGGGGGAGTGGAACAAAAGAGGAAAGAGAGAGGGAGGAGAGAAGAAACAGAGAAGAGGTAGAACTAGGAGAAAGAAAGAAAGAAGGAAGGAGAGAAAGAGAGAAGAGAGAATAGAACGAGAGTAGAAAGAACTAGAGGAAAAAAAGAAAGGGGAAAGACAGAGAGAGAGAAAATAGAAAAAAAGAGAAGGGAGAATTACAAGAAAGAATGAAAGAAAGAGAAAGGAGAAAAAAAGAAAGAAACAGAAGACGGAAAGGTAAAGAAAGAGGAAGTAGGAGGAAAAAAAAGGGGGGGGGATTGAGTCTGCTTTGTGAGGTCAGCTTTTAACATTTACTGCAGTGGAGAGGGTCCAAAGGAGGAGGAGGAGGGGGGAGGGGGAGGGGGTCCAGTCTAACCGTCCACCCAATATTGACTTCGTGAGAAAAAAAAAATATCTGCAATACGGAACAGACACACACAGACACAGGCAAGGGAAGGAAAGAGTAAAAAAAAAAAGAGTTATTCCAAGATAAAGACGAGTAAATGATGACCAAAAATATAGATATCAAAGATTATGATCACTCGCTGTGCAATGCCCATTTCCCCCTTTCCTCTTCCTCTCGATCCCTCCACCCCCCTCATCTTCTCCCAATTTTTCAACTCTCTATTCAACCTTTCATCTCCATATCCTTCTTTCTCTTATCTTCTCTTCTCTTCTCTTCTCTTCTCTTCTCTTCCCTTCCCTTCCCTTCCCTTCCCTTCCCTCCCCTTCCTTCCTTCCTTCCTTCCTTCCCTCCTTCCCTCCCTCCCTCCCTCCCTCCCTTCCTCCCTTCCTCGCCCACCTCCCTGCCCCACACCTTTCTAGTTACCACCACCTCTCTCCCTCTCCCTGCTCCTACCCCTCCTCAAAATCAAGAGAACACGAAGCAAAGAGAGAGAGACAGAGAGGATAGGGAAGGAGAGGGGGAGGGCAGAGAGGATAGAGGGGAGGGGAGGGGGTGAATAGGGGATAGGGTAGACGAAAGGGTGGATGGGAATGGATAGGGAAGAGGGGAGGCGAAGGGGAGAAAGGAGGATGAGGGTGGATAGGGAATAGGGGAGACGAAGGGGAGGAGAGGGGAGGATGAGTGTGGATAGGGAATAGGGGAGACGAAGGGGAGGATGAGGGTGGATAGGGGATAGGGGAGACAAAGGATAGGGTAAAGCGAGGAGGGTCATCTCGCACCTCCCGTGATGGCTTGGCAAACGCCGTGGACAAATAGCGTGTCCAGTGGCGTTCCATTAGAGGGAGACCGAGCTGGTTCGTCTGTCAGGGGAGGGGGAAGGGGGGGAGCGGGGAATGAAGGAATGAGGAGGGGGAGAAGGAAGGGAGAGGGGTGGATGGGGAAGGTAGGGGGAGAGCAGGGGGGGAGGGAAGGGAAGATGATAAGGGGAGAGAAGGGGGGGGAGGGAGGAGAGGGAAGAGATTAAGGGAGGGATCTGAAGGGAGGGACAGGGAAGTCGAAGGGGAAGAGATGAAGGTATGGGGGAAAGGGGTTTTGATGGGAAAGGGAACAGGTAGGGGAGAGGGAAGGAGAGAAGGATCGAGGGGAGGAGGGAAGAGAGAGACAGAAGAAGGGAAGAGAGAAGAAGGAAGGGAGGAGGGAAGAGATAAGGGGGGAAGGGAGGGAAGAGATAAGGGGGAAGGGAGGGGAAGAGATAAGGGGGGAAGGGGAGGGAAGAGATAAGGGGGAAGGGGGGGAGAGAAGGGGGAGGGGAAGGGGAGAGAGCAGGGGGAAGGGGGGGAGAGAAGGGGGAGGGGGAGAGAATAGGGGGGAGGGAAGGGAAGAGATAAGGGGGGAAGGGGAGGGAAGAGATAAGGGGGAGGGGAGGGAAGAGAGAAGAGGGGAGGGAAGAGAGAAGAGGGGAGGGAAGAGATAAGGAGGAAGCGGAGAGAAGAGAAAAGAGGGAAGGGAGGAGGGAAGAGATAAGGGGGGAGGGGAGGGGAGGAGAGGAGGGGGGAGGAGGGAAGAGAGAAGAGAGGAGGGAAGAGATAAGGGGGGAGGGGAGGGAAGAGAGAAGAGGGAAGGGAGGAGGGAAGAGATAAGGGGGGGAGAAGGGGGGAGGGAGGAGGGGAGAGAGGGGAAGGGGGAGGGGAAGAGAGAACGAGCGGAAAGGGGAGGAGGGAAGAGTCGGGGAAGGAAGGGAGGGAGGGGAGAGAAAAGGGGGGGGAGGGGGAGAGATAAGGGGGGAAGGGGGGGAAGAGGAAGAGAGGAAGGGAAGGGAGGGAGGGAAGAATAGAGGGTGGGAAGGGGGAGGGAAGGAGGGGGTAGACACGAGAAAAAAAGGGAAGGAGGGAAGAGATAAGGGGGGAAGGGAGGGAAGAGAGAAGAGGGAAGGAGGGAAGAGATAAGGGGGGTAGGGAAGAGATAAGGGGGAAGGGAGAGCAGAGAGAAGAGGGAAGGGAGGAAGGAAGAGATAAGGAGAAAGGGGAGGGAAGAGATAAGAGGGAAGGGAGGAGGAAGGAGGGTGGATGTTGGGGGTGTGTGGGTAGGGTTAGGAAGGAGAAAGGAGGGAAGGACGAAGGGAGGTGGAGAGTCTATCAGGTGGGGAGGTGGGGCGAGGATGAGGGGGGGGGGGAGATGTATCCAATGACGAGAGAGAGAGGGTGGTGGTGGGGTGGGGGGGGGTCTCAGAGAAAGGTGAGGAAGGGTCAATTTCTTTTATTTACCTCATGCCAACAGCACTTCCCACCTTGCATTTATTGAGACGGTTATTGTCCGAAGCAACATGCAAGCAATACTAAAAGATCTGCTATCATCATTATCAAAATTATTACATCAATAAAAAAAAAATAAATAAATAAAAAACGGTGTCATCACATCATAAAAATAAGAAAGAGGAAGGAAAAAAAAAGAAAAAAAAAAAGAATTTTATGCTGCTCAAAAAGATATTCTATTTGCCTTAATTTCAAAAGTTCGTCAAAAACTTATATTGAAAGAATACTTAAAAAAAAAACTTATATCGTACATATCATTGAAACTTCCCAGGCCTTATTTGTCTAACGTTGAAGGATGTCACACTGTTGCAAAGTTGATGTTGAAAGGGTTCCGTTGTTACTTTTTTATTTTCTTTTTTATATAATCATTAACGAATGGTCTTATAAATCTAATCAGATGCTACATGGAAAATTATGAATATACATTTTCTTGCAAAATTAAGTTTGGGAAATATAAAGTTTTGCTCATCAATTTTCCATGATATTGGTTATGTATATCTATAATTAACTTTTCTTTCATTAAGAACAACGCAGAAAAAATATCATATTCGTGCAATTACAGAATATTTTCTCCCAAACGTTATTAATTAATCCTAAATGACGAGAATTCTTCACCAAAATTAAACACGCACTGGCAACTGTCATCAGTGTTGCCATCTAGCCATCACACACTTTCTCTCGTCGGAAATCACCTATCAACCGATCCACTGGAATTGTAAATAATGAAATCACAATTACACCTAAAAATTCATCTTGTTACATCACATACTGTCAGATTTCGTCTCGATTGAAATCAGGATAACTAGAATTTCCAAATTAATCTTGCTCCTTTTTTTTTTCTTTCTTTTTTTTCTTCTTCTAATCATTCGCTCGTCAATTCGTTTTATGGAAATGTCTAATCATGAAAAGCATTTAATTGGGCGACCTGCAATATTTTTAAATTCCGAGATTTTTCAATCTTCCGGACATGACGAGACAGAGAGAGAGAGAGAGAGAGAGAGAGAGAGAGAGAGAGAGAGAGAGAGAGAGAGAGAGAGAGAGAGAGAGAGAGAGAGAGAGAGAGAGAGGGAGAGAACATTCCAGGATCTTAATTCCAAGAAAATTAAGAAAAAGGAAAATGATTGCAATGCACGATTAGCGGGATCACGTCATTCTATTTCTTTTATTTCTTCGGTGCTACGCTATTCTTTTCTATTAGTGTGTGTTTACTGTGCTCTCGCTCTCCTTCATTGAGTGATAGCCACTTCCTCCTCGAGGTCCGGGCCGACCTCTCGTTCATCCCGCTGCTCTCCCTTCCCTCCCTCCCTCTACGCCCAGCCCGCATCCTCTTCCCTCCTCTCCCTCCCATCCCTCCCTCCTTTCCTCCCCCCCCTCCCTCCCTCCTCTCCCTTCCTCCCTCCCCCTCCCATCCCTCCCTTCCTCCTCTCCCTCCCTCTCTCCCTCCCTCCCATCCCTCCCTCCTCCCCCTCCCTCCCCTCCCTCCCTCCCTCCCTCCCTCCTTTCCTCCCACCCCTCCCATCCCTCCCTCACTTCCTCCCTCCCTCCCATCCCTCCCTCCCTTCCTCCCTCCCTCCCTCCCTCTCTTTCCTCCCTCCTTCCCTTCCTCCCATCCCTCCCTCCCTCCCTCCTTTCCTCCCATCCCTCTCTCCCTCCCCCCCATCCCTCCCTCCCATCCCTCCTTCCCCCCCCTTCCTCCCTCCTCTCCCTCCCTCCCTCCCTCCCTCTCATCCCTCCCTCCCTCCCTCCATCCTTTCCCTATCAGATCCCTACTCCTCAGGATTTCAGAGGTGCCACTAATTAATCTAAATCGCACTGTGATGAAGGAGTAGTACCCCCAGAGTGCCACTGGGCCCCCCCATCCCCCCCCCCGCCCGCCTACACCCCCCCCTCCCCCCCTACTTGCAGCGGGCGAAACATCAGCTCGCATGCGTTGAGAAAAGAGGTGGAGGAGGAGGAGGAGGAGGAAGTGGAGGTGGAGGTGGAGGTGGAGGTTGAGGAGGAGGAGGAGGAGGAGGTAGTAGTATAGGTGGAGGAGGAGATGGTGGTGGTGGTAAAGGTGGAAAAGAGGTGGAGGAGATGGTGGTGGTGGTAAAGAAAAGAGAAAAAGAGGTGGAGGAGATGGTGGTGGTGGTAAAGGTGGAGGAGGAGGAAGGAGAAAAGAGGTGGAGGAGATGGTGGTGGTGGTAAAGGTGGAGGAGGAGGAAGAGGAGGAGGAGGAGGAGGTAGTATAGGTGGAGGTGAAGGAGGAGGAGGAGGAGGAGGAAGAGGTAGTATAGGTGGAGGTGGAGGTGGAGGAGATGGCGGTGGTAGTAAAGGTGGAGGAGGAGGAGGAGGAGGAGGAGGAGGAGGTAGTATAGGTGGAGGAGGTGGTAGTATAGGTGGAGGTGGAGGAGATGGTGGTGGTGGTGGTAGTAAAGGTGGAGGTGGAGGAGATGGTGGTGGTGGTAGTAAAGGTGGAGGAGGAGGAGGAGGAGGAGGAGGAGGTGGAGGAGGCGTGGAGGGAGATGGTTAGGTGGTAGTAAAGGTTGGGTGGATGGAGGAGGGGAAGAGGAGGAAGAGGGGGAGAGAGAGGAGGAGGAGGAGGAAAAGGAGAAGGCAGGAAAGGGAGAAAGAGAGGACGAGGAGATGAGGGAGGAGGAGGATAGGGAAGAGGAAAAGGAGGAGGAGGAGGAGAGAAGGAGGAGAGAGAAGGAAGGAGAGAGAAAGGAGGAGAAAGAGGAAGGAAAGAGGAAAGAGAAAGGGAGGAGAAGAGGAAGAGGAAGGAGAGAGAAGGAAGCAGAAGAGGAAAAGGCGGAGGAAAAAGAATGGAAGGTAGGGAGAGGAGGAGGAAAGGAGGGAGTAGGAGAGGGAAGGAGAGTAGGGAGAGGAGCGAAGGAGAAGGAGAGAGGAGGAGGGAGAGGAAAGAGAGGAGAAGAGGGAGAGGAGAGAGAGGAGGAGCAGGAGACGGAAAAGGAGGAAGAGGAGGACGAAAGGAAGGAAGGAGAGAGAGGACTAGGAGGAGAGGCGAGAGGGAGGAGAGGGAGAGAGGAGGAAAGAGGAGGGTGGAAGGAGAAGGAGGGGAGGAGGAGGAGGAGGAGGAGGAGGAGGAGAAGGAGGTAGTTCAGGTGGAGGTGGAGGACGAGTAGCAGGTGGTGGTGGAGGAGGAGGACGAGGAGGAGGAGGACGAGGAGGAGGAGGAGGAGGAGGAGAAGGAGGAAGAGGAGGAGGTGGAGGAGGACGAAGAAGAGAAGTAGTAGTAGGAGGAGGAGGAGGCGGAGGATGAAACACTGAGGATAAGGTGAGGAGGAAGAGGAGTACGAAGAAGGAAGCAGAAGAAGAAGAAAAAAAAGAGCAAGAAAAGACCAAGAACGCAAACAGCCAGAAGGCGAACAACAACAACAACAACAAGAGGATAAGGAGCAAGGAGACAAGAGCGACCGGAAGGAGACCCGACCCCGTGCGGCGAATACAACTCCCGCTAATGCAACGACCCACCTACCCACCCACCTACCCCTACCCCACCCCCACCCCTCACACCCCACCTCAACCCCACCCCTCACACCCCTACCCCACCCCAACACCACCCCACCCCACCTCAACCCCACCCCTACCCCTCACACCTCACACCCCACCTCAACCCCAACCCCACCCCTACCCCCACCCCCAACCCGCGGCCTAATGTATGCACAAATCCGCAATTTTTCATTAGTCTTCGTTATGGCGATCATTAAGGTGTTTTATGCCCCCCCTCATCCCCCCCCCCTTAGCACCCGAGGCCATATCTGTCCGCCCGCTTGTTCTTCGCTGAGGCCGGAGGAAGGCGGGGATAATGGTGGGAGGAAGGACGGGATGTGTGCGGAGAAAAGACGGGAAGGAAGAGAGAGAGAGAGAGAGAGAGAGAGAGAGAGAGAGAGAGAGAGAGAGAGAGAGAGAGAGAGAGAGAGAGAGAGAGAGGGGGGGGGGGAGAGGGGGAGGGAGGGAGAGGGGGAGGGGGGGGGAGGGAGAGAGAGGGAGAGAGAGAGGGGGGGAGAGGGAGAGAGAGAGAGAGAGAGAGAGAGAGAGAGAGAGAGAGAGAGAGAGAGAGAGAGAGAGAGAGAGAGAGAGAGAGAGAGAGAGAGAGGGGGGGGGAGAGGGAGGGAGGGAGGGAGGGAGAGAGGGAGAGGGGGAGAGAGAGAGAGAGAGAGAGAGAGAGAGAGAGAGAGAGAGGAGAGAGGAGAGAAAGAGAGAAGAGAGAAGAGAGAGAGAGAAAGAGAGAGAGAG
>NW_028234441.1:22106761-22109261 GCF_977035675.1 Penaeus japonicus
CTAACATTTCGTCTGTTAGCTATTGTCTGATATATAATATTTGTTTTTTTCTGTCTCCCTTTTCTTTCCTCGTGTTGATTAGTTGTTGTTTTCTTTCTTTTTTCTTTCTCTATTAACTTCATAGTTGTTGTTCTTTTGTTATACTCTTCACTTATATTTTTCTTTTATTCTCCATTCTCTTTTCGCGTTTTCTTATCCCCTTTCCCTCCTCTTCTGTCTCACCCTCTTTCTCCTTCTTCTCTTACTTCCACCTCCTTCCTTCCTCCTTGTCTTTCTTCTTCTTGTCCTCTTCTTCTTTTTTCCATAGATCTTCTCTTTCTCTCTCTTTCTGCTGCTCCTTTCCCTCTACTTCCGACCCTCCTTACTCTTCCTTCTCTACACTACCTCATCTCCCCATCCCCCATCACCTACCTCACCTCCACTCTCCCTCTCCCTCTCCCCCACCCCCACCCCCACTTTCCCTCTCCCCCACCCCCACTCTCCCTCTCCCCGCCCACAACCCGCCCCAGGGGTTTCCGAGTTCATCCGCCAGATATTAAACTCTCAGCTCTGACCTCTGCAATCAATCCACAATTATGAAATTAATTATGGCCAATTTCGCAACATTTCTTCTTTTTTTTCCCTCTTTGGCCAATCCCGCTCTTTAAAAGCAGTTCCTAGGGAGGCTGGGAGAGGCCACCGCACTTCTAAGGGGCCAGCTGGAGGAAAAGAAAAGTGCAAATATTGGTTCGTGATGATGATGAAGAAGAAGTGCGGAGAGGAGGGAGGGAAGATGAGGAGGAGAAGGAGGAGGTGGAGGAGGACGAGGAGATGGTGGTGGTGGAGGGGAAGGAAGAGGAGGAGGAGGAGGAGGAGGAGGAGGACGAGGAGATGGTGGTGGTGGAGGGGAAGGAAGAGGAGGAGGAGGAGGAGGAGGAGGAGGAGGAGGAGGAGGAGGACGAGGAGATGGTGGTGGTGGAGGGGAAGGAGGAGGAGGTGGAAGGGAAGGAGGAGGTAAACTAAGAGGAGGAGTAGGAGGAGGACGAGGAGGAGGAGGAGGAGGAGGAAGAGGAGAGGGAGAAGGAGGAGGAAGAGAAAGGGAAAGAGGACGAGGAGGAAGAGAATGAGTAATAATGGGAGAGGGAAGGAGGAGGATCAGAAGAAGAGGGAGAGAGAGGGAAGATGAGGAGGAGGAGAACTAGGAGGAAGTGAGAAAAGGAGGAGAGGAGGAGGAGAAGGGAAGGAAGAGAAGGAGGAGAAGGGAAGGAAGAGAAGGAGGAGGAAGAGAAAGAATGATAAAGGGAGAGGGAAGGAAAAGGAAGGAGAGAGAGAGGGGAGAGGAGGAGGAGAAGGAGAAAGAGTAGGGGGAAGAGCAGAAGTAAAATAAGGAAAATCAGAAAATAAAAGTAAGAGAAGGCTTATATGATGAAAAAAAGACTGAAGGACGACGGAAAAATTATGCGAGCGCGTGTGCTTGTGTGCGTGCGATTGCTCGTGCTTGTGTGCGTGAGCGTGAGTAAGCGTGGTCGTTTGGTCGTGCATAAGCAAAGACACGAAACCCGAACGACCGCGTCCTAACTTCGCCCATTCGAAAACACGTGGACTCGTGGCTACGGAATACTACCAACCATACGCAGGAATGCCAACCTTTCCGACAAACTCCACGGCGACAGCGTTACGAAACTCCCCCCCCCTCCTCCCCCCTCCTCCCCGTCGCAATCGCATCCGGCAGAAGGCAAAGTCAGTCAGTCACCCTTGACACGTCGCCCGCTGCAATCACATGCAACATCCCTTGGCTTCCTTCTCAGAACTTATTCATTTCGTGGGATTTTATTACCGTCTCTTCCCTTACTTCCTTCTGCAATTGCATATTCTAACAATATCTCTCTCTCTCTCTCTCTCTCTCTCTCTCTCTCTCTCTCTCTCTCTCTCTCTCTCTCTCTCTCTCTCTCTATCTATCTATCTCTCTATCTCTCTTCCTATCTTACTTCTTCTTTCTCTTTCTCTCCCCTCCCACAACCTCCTTCCTTCCTTCCTTCCTTCCTTCCTTCCTTCCTTCCTTCCTTCCTTCCTTCCTTCCTTCCTTCCTTCCTTCCTTCCTTCCATCCTCCCTTCCTCTCTATCTCTCTCCCCTTCTATCCCCCTCTCTCCCTCTCCTTATCCCTTCCTATCTCTCTCACTCTCTCACTCTCAAACGTGTTGCATAACCATTGCATATTGTTTTGAGCCTAAGGGAGGTCGAGCGGGCGAGAGCAATAGAGAGAGAGAGAGAAAGAGAAACAGAGAGAGAGAGAGAGAGAGAGAGAGAGAGAGAGAGAGAGAGAGAGGAGAGAGAGAGAGAGACGAGAGAGAGAGAGAGAGAGAGGAGAGATGAGAGAGAGAGAGAGAGAGAGAGGGAGAGACTGAGAGAGAGAGAGAGCGAGAGAGGAGAGGTTAGAGAGAACATGAGATTGGAGATCGAGAGAGAGATGAGAGAGAGAGATGAGAGTGAGAGAGAGCAGAGAGAGAGGAGAGAGGAGAG
>NW_028234441.1:22118680-22126180 GCF_977035675.1 Penaeus japonicus
AAAGAGAGAGAGACGAGAGAGAAGAAAAAGAGAAGAGAGAGAGAGAGAAGAGAGAGAGAGAAAAGAGAGAGAGAGAGAGAGAGAGAGAGAGAGAGAGAGAGAGAGAGAGAGAGAGAGAGAGAGAGAGAGAGAGAGAGAGAGAGAGAGAAAACAAAAAATCTGAAAAAAAGATAAAAACAGATAAAGGAAAAAAACAGAAAAAAAACATAATACACAAAGAGAAGAAAGAGACATAAAGCTAGATAAAGAATTAGATCAAACAGACAAAGGAAAACCGACATAGAGAGAGACAGAGAGGCAAGAAAAGTGAAGCGAAAGATGCCAACATTCTCCTCTCGCGGGAAAGGGACAAGAACGAGACGGGAAAACTGACTGACTCACTGACTCACTGACTGACTGATATAAGAGACGGGAAGAAAGAGAGCGAGAAGCAAGCGAGAGAGAAAAGGGGGAGGAGGAAAGGGGGAAGAGGAAGGGAGATGGGGAAGAGGGAGAGAAAGAGAAAGAAAAAGAAATAGAGAAAGAAAAAGAAAGAGAAAAAGCGAGAGAGAGAGAGAGAGAAAGACAACAAAAAAATAAGAACGAACAGACACATATAACAAAAAAACACTAATACCATTGAAACAAAGACAAAAAAAACTATTACTAAAACACAAAAAAATAATTCAAACACCACACCACCCTCTCCCTCGCTCCTCACGCGCACGCAAACACACACTCCCAACAACAAAATATCAAGCCGCAAATGGAAACATTATGCGCCTCAAATCCCCATCACATTTGCCCCGCGTCTGGGCCCTTTTATAAGAGTTTCTGATTCCCGGGAGAGAGGGGAAGGGAAAGAGAGAGAGAGAGATGGAAAGGGAGAGGGAGAAAGATGGAAATGGAGATGAAGAGGGAGAGGGAGAGAGATGGAAATGGAAATGGAGATGTAGATGGAGAGGGAGAGGGAGAGGGAGAGGGATGGAAAGGGAGAGGGAGAGAGATGTCAATGGAGATGAAGGGGGAGAGGGAGAGAGATGTCAATGGAGATGAAGGGGGAGAGGGAGAGAGATGTCAATGGAGATGAAGAGGGAGAGGGAGAGAGATGGAAATGGAGATGTAGATAGAGAGGGAGAGGGAAAGGGAGAGAGGGAGAGGGAGAGGGAGAGGGAGAGAGAGAGAGAGAGAGAGAGAGAGAGAGAGAGAGAGAGAGAGAGAGAGAGAGAGAGAGAGAGAGAGAGAGAGAGAGAGAGAGAGAGAGAGAGGGAGGGAGAGAGAGACGAAGAAGCGAGAATTCCCTACCATCCAGCCACGTGGAAAGAAAATGGCGCCGGTCATCCCTGGTTGTGACACTTTGGCGCGAAAACATACTGGATTAAGAGACCGCGAGGTCAAAGAACTAAAAGGAAGTGTGTGTGTGTGTGTGTGTGTGTGTGTGTGTGTGTGTGTGTGTGTGTGTGTGTGTGTGTGTGTGTGTGTGTGTGTGTGTGTGTGTGTCCTTACATAAAGGTACATACGAGAAGCAAGGGATGCTAGAAGTAGGGTATACAGAGAAAATATTGTGCTGGGGGAATATAAGGTCGAAGGCGATCATGTTATATCCAGGAAAAACGAGGGGAGGTAGTACATAAAAGCCTTCTCTGGGAACAAGAGGGGAAATGAGAAAATAATCATGATAAAAAATAGAGAAAGAGACAGGGAGACAGACATAAAAATATTGTGTGTGTGAGAGAGAGAGAGAGAGAGAGAGAGAGAGAGAGAGAGAGAGAGAGAGAGAGAGAGAGAGAGGAAGGGAGGGAAATGAAAAGAGAGAGAAAGGGAGGGAGAAAATGGGAGGAGAGAGAGGGAGGAAAAAGGAGGAAAGGAGGGAGAAAAAGAGGAAGGGAGGAAGTGAGAGAGAGAGAGAGAGAGAGAGAGAGAGAGAGAGAGAGAGAGAGAGAGAGAGAGAATCAAACAGACACCAATAGGAAAGAAAGAGCAAGAGAAAAAAAAAAGAGAAAATGAAATAAAAATGGTGAGCATTCGTACTCAAGAGAGCGCGAAGACAAAAAAAAAAACAAAATAAGCCCAAAACATTAAAATGAAAGCGCACAGCTAAAAGCCAAGCAGCACAAGTGCTCTTTCTCCAAAGCTACACAAACATAGGAAAAAATATAAAATAGGTGAATAAAGCAGAGACGAGCGAAAAACACGGATAAATAGAAGGGTGAAAAGACATGGAAAAACATGTCGAACAAGATGGGGTTTCTGAAAGCGATAGGGAAGGTTAGGCGAGTGTTGTGAGAGTGGGAGAGGGAGGGGAAGAAAGGGGAGGGAGGGAAGAAAGGGGAGAGAGGGGAAGAAAGGGGGGGGGAGGGAGGGAGGGAGGAAGGGAGGGAGGAAGGGAGGGAGGAAGGAAGGAAGGCAGGGAGGGAGAGAGAGAAAGAAAGAGATAGATAGATAGATAGATAGAGAGAGAGAAGAAATACAGAAAGAGTGGGGATGGGAGGGAAAAGGAGAGGAAGGAAGGGAGAGAGGGAGCGGGGGGAAGGGAGAGGAAGAGAAAGAGAGAGATGGAAAGGGCTAAAGATAGATAGATAGAGAAAAGAGAGGAAACCAATTCCGGTAATCTTTAAATTCAATTCCTAAAATTCAACAACCCTTAAACTAAACTTTTGTCACTTTTCCCGATAATCTCGATAATGTTAATTTTCAAAAATCGTTGCATTCTTTTTATTTCTTTTCCGTTTTACTCTCTCTCTCTCTCTCTCTCTATCTATCTATCTATCTATATCTCTCTCTCTCACCCATTAAATACCCCAACCCCCTCTCCCCTCCCCCATCCCAACCCCCTCACACCTCTCCCATTCCCCACCCCACCCCCCCAAACCCTCCCCCATCCCACCCCCCAAACCCTCCCCGATTCCAACCCCCCCTCACCCCTTCATCTTCCCAACCCCTCACCGCTTCCCCTCCCCTCCCCCCGCCCACCCCACCCAATAGCGACCGGCAAACTTCTCTGCTAAACGAATATTGCCTGTTAACGCGAATAAAATAGCCAATTACCCGTGTATGCGATTTCCATCCGCCTGCCGTCCCTCCTCCACCCGAGGGGGAGGAGGGAGGGAGGGGAGGGGAGGGGAGGGATGTGGGAGGGAAGGGAGGGAGGGAGGGGAAGAAGGGAGGGAGGGATGTGGGACGGGAATGGGAGGGGAGGGATGTGGGAGGGAGATGGGGATGGAGAGGGAGGATGGGATGGGGATTGGGGAGAGAGAGAGGGAGATATAGAGAGAGAAAGAAAGAGAAAAATGCAGAGAGAGAGAGAGAGAAAGAGAGTGAGTGAGTAAGGGAGGGAGGGAAGGAGAGAAAGAGAGAGAGAGAGAGAGAGAGAGAGAGAGAGAGAGAGAGAGAGAGAGAGAGAGAGAGAGAGAGAGAGAGAGAGAGAAAGAGAGAGAGAGAGAGAGAGAGAGAGAGAAAGAAAGAGAGAGAGAAAGAGCAACAGCAATAGCAACTTCGAAACAGAACTACCAAGAGAGGGAAAGAGAGACAGAGAGACGGCGAGCGAGAGACAAGATCCTGCAGCGACGACCAGGCAGGCGAGCAGGTCCAGTCATGGCCGGTCGTCCATGGCCTGCATAAGACCTGCTCCTCTGCTTGGTCGCTCCGACATCTTTCACTTCACTTCACTTCAGCTTCCCGCTCTTTCTCTCTCTCTCTCTCGAACTCCCTCTCTCTTTCTACCGCTCTCTCTCTCTCTCTCTCTCTCTCTCTCTCTCTCTCTCTCTCTCTCTCTCTCTCTTTCTCTCTCTCTCTCGCCCTCCCTCTCTCTTTCTACCGCTATCTCTCTGTCTGTCTGTCTATCTGTCTCTATCTCTCCTTATCCTTCTCCCTCTCCCTTACTCTCACCCTGTCATTCTCCTTTCTCCTTCTCCCTCTACTCTTCCCTCTCCTTCCCCCTCCTTCTCTCCCTCTCCTTCCTATCTAATTTCTCTTGCCTCTTCTTTCATCTCTATCTCTGTGATTTTCTTTCCATCCGTACTATGTGTTTGTTTCTGCAAACACAGGTGTGTGTTTGCATGAACAGGTGTGTTCTCGTGTGTGCGTGCATGTTCGTCGTGTGCATGCGAGTTATATGTAAATGTGCATGTCAGAGCACGTGACATCTCACCTTGTATGAAGTTTCCATTCTACCCCGCCTTCCATTTCCCTTCCTACTTCCTAATATCCCCCTCCCCCCTCCCCCCTTCCACTTCCCTCATCCTACCCTTCTCCCACTTCCACATGCATCCGCCTCCGCCCAATCTCGCTGACCTTACTCCACATAGATTATAGTTGTACCTTGATGACCTTGCTATCCTAGGTCAGATATGAGGGATTTTTCTTGAAGGGAGGGGGAGGGGGAGGTAGCAGAGGGTGGGTAGAAAGTAGTGGTGAACTCAGTTGAGTTTTAGACTTCTTCTTTTTTTCATTCGATTTCGTTTTCATTTGTTCTCGTTTTTTTCTTCTTCAGTCTAGTTTCATTTTCTTTTCTTTCTTTTTTTTGTCATTTTTTCTCTTTATTTAGAGTTTATTTTTTGTTTGTTTTTTCTTCACTTAATATACCTTCATCCTCCGTAAAATGGCTGCAATCCCGCAAAGGAGAAGAAAATTACGAAGGAGGAGAAGAAAAAGAAAAGGAAGAAGAAGAAAAGGAAGTAGAAAAAAAGACGAGGAAGAGGTACGAGAAGCAGAAGCACAAGAAGCAGAAGCAAAACGAGAAGAAGAAGAAGAAGAAAAAGAAGAAGAAGAAGAAGAAGAAAAAGAAGAAGAAGAAGAAGAAGAAAAAGAAGAAGAAGAAAAAAGATGAAAAAAAGAAAGTGACAGAAAAAACAAAAAAAACGATAAGAATAATAGGATCAGGCCGAGGTCACAACCCAAGGTTTCGAACGCGTCCCCGTGTTCGGATATTCCTGATTGATCCCGTCTTTGTGAATTCCTTCGACAGTTTTTCAATCTGCAAATCTTGACTGGAATCCCCGCATCTCATCTGCCAGCCCGCGCAATCCACCGGCCGTATGTCTGTCTTGTCTCTCTGACAGCCTGTCTCTTCGGCTATTTTGGGCTGTCTCTGGCTGTCTATTTGTCTTGTCTCTCTGATTGCCTGTCTCTTCGGCTATTTTGGGCTGTCTCTGGCTGTCTGTCTGTCTTGTCTCTCTGGCTGCCTGTCTCTTCGGCTATTTTGGGCTGTCTCTGGCTGTATGTCTGTCTTGTCTCTCTGGCTGCCTGTCTCTTCGGCTATTTTGGGCTGTCTCTGGCTGTATGTCTGTCTCTTCGGCTATTTTGGGCTGTCTCTGGCTGTCTGTCTGTCTTGTCTCTCTGGCTGCCTGTCTCTTCGGCTATTTTGGGCTGTCTCTGGCTGTCTGTCTGTCTTGTCTCTCTGGCTGCCTGTCTCTTCGGCTATTTTGGGCTGTCTCTGGCTGTATGTCTGTCTCTTCGGCTATTTTGGGCTGTCTCTGGCTGTCTGTCTGTCTTGTCTCTCTGGCTGCCTGTCTCTTCGGCTATTTTGGGCTGTCTCTGGCTGTCTCTGGCTGTATGTCTGTCTCTTCGGCTATTTTGGGCTGTCTCTGGCTGTCTGTCTGTCTTGTCTCTCTGGCTGCCTGTCTCTTCGGCTATTTTGGGCTGTCTCTGGCTGTCTCTGGCTGTATGTCTGTCTCTTCGGCTATTTTGGGCTGTCTCTGGCTGTCTGTCTGTCTTGTCTCTCTGGCTGCCTGTCTCTTCGGCTATTTTGGGCTGTCTCTGGCTGTATGTCTGTCTTGTCTCTCTGGCTGCCTGTCTCTTCGGCTATTTTGGGCTGTCTCTGGCTGTCTGTCTGTCTTGTCTCTCTGGCTGCCTGTCTCTTCGGCTATTTTGGGCTGTCTCTGGCTGTCTCTGGCTGTCTCTGGCTGTATGTCTGTCTCTTCGGCTATTTTGGGCTGTCTCTGGCTGTCTGTCTGTCTGACTGGCCGTATGTCTGTCTTGCCTCTCTTACTGCCTGTCTCTTCGGCTATTTTGGGCTGTCTCTATCTGGCTGTCTGTCTTGTCTCTCTGGCTGCCTGTCTCTTCGTATATTTTTGGCTGTCTCTAACTGTCTGTCTGTGTGACTGGCCATCTTTATTTTTTCCCTCTCATATACCGATCACTTTCTCTCCTCCCACCATGTTTTTTCCTTTCAAATTCATACATTCCTTTAAGATCGATTTTTAAAAAATCGATTGAGGCAAAAACGCTTAAATTTTGGGATTCTTTGTCCTTGAGAAACGGATTCTCTATAAAAGCAAGCATCAGTCAGTATCACGACATCAGTGTTAATTCATGTCAGCTTTTAAAAGTCATATCAATTCATATCCTATTTATCATGAATCTATTTCTTATGAATCTCATGTAAATAATCCTTAGTTTACGAATCTCATTTCAGTTCATATCATTTACGAATCTTATTTCAGTTCATGTCAGTCTACGAACACCACATGAATTCACATCAATTTATCAATTTACATCAATTCATCGGTTTCATATCAGCACATCAATCAGTTAACCAATCGCCCTTTAATATCCAGCCATCCTAATCAGCACCTTTCCCGGGAAGGTATTTGCAATAGGTCTACGTGCAACATTTTCGAAAGATATATCGGGTATATATGCCTATAACCTCCTATAACCTCACTTTTGAGGTCATAGGAGTAGATTCGATTTCAGTCATCTGGACATACACATACGCACATTATACAATCATACGCAGACACATACAAGTACACAAACGAACATGCGAACACACAAAATATAAAAAAACATATATATATATATATATATATATATATATATATATATATATATATATATATATAACCGCAGTCATACAACAAACAATCAAACACACAAAAACATGTCGGCGAGGAGAGGAAAAGAGTCACAGATCAATAGATGGAGAAAATGAGGTCATATCATTCCCCCTCACATAAATAGACGGAAATATAGATTCTGATCCTCTTTACAAATGGTGACAGGTTGCGATCCCCTCTGTAAATGGGTCACCTCGTGTATAGAGATGAAGAAATGGGGTTTTGAGCTTGTATACGCATCTAAGGGAAAATTGGGTAATGGCTTGCGCAGATATGATAAGAAAATAAATGAGATATTGTTTAAGGAATGATACAGTGTCTTGCAGAACATTAACAACGTTTAGAATACTAATCATACCTTTATATCTCCTAATACCATCAACCTCCATCCTAAACCTTCTTTTTCTCCATCATCACCACCACCTCTTCTTCTTCTTCTTCTCCTTCTCTTTCTTTTTTCTTTTTCTTCTTCTTCTATTTGTTTTTCTTCTTCATCTTCATCTTCTTCTTTCTTCTCCTTCTCCTCCTCCTCTAGTTCCTCCTCTAGTTCTTCCTCTTCCTCTTCCTCCTCCCCCTCCCCTAATCCCTCTTTCCGTCTCCCTTCCTCCTCCTACTCCCCCCCCCCTCCCTCCATCCCATCCATCCCATCTCCCGCTCTTCTCCCTTTCTCCCTAATAAAGCC
>NW_028234441.1:22139445-22148154 GCF_977035675.1 Penaeus japonicus
CCCGTCCTGCCCAAAGGGGGTGGGCCCCGTCGCAACGGCAGGGCCCCTTCCCACCGCAATGAAAGAAGCGAAAAGTAGTTTTTAAGGCGATCTTTTTAAAAACTTTTTTTTTATGTCTCCTACTTTCTTCCCCTTTGCTCTCTTTCCCCTTTTTACTTCTTTTTTTTTTTTTTTTTTTATCTTAGGGCTTAATCGTTTTTGTCTGGTATTCTTTGTTAGTTCTTCTTTTTTCATAAGCCAATATCCCTGAATACGCACACCCACACAAAATACATAAAAAGGCCCAAATGCAAGCACAAAAATACAATTTCGACACCCGACAAGCGAAAAAAGGGTTTTCCCAAAGCCACAAGGGAAGATTTTTGGCAGCATCCCCAGAGTCTCCGAGAACCCCTTTTACGAACCCCCTTTTAAAAGCCCCCTCTGAAGGGGAATTGAAAATTGTTTCTGTCCATCCCATAAAAATAGTTTGCAACGTCGGAACGGCCCTCGGGCGGTGAAACGCTGGCTTTCGAAATCGGTATTTTCGAAATTTAAAAATTTTTCCCGAGTTATTTTAAATCCTACCATTACGGGACTGAGTTTTTGGTTCCTCTGCTGAACATATGATAAACAAAAATATAGATAAATAAATAAATATATATATATATAAATATTATATATATATATTTTATTATATTAAAAGATACACAAACACACCAAACAAAACACATATATATATATTATATATTATATATAATAATATTTTTTATATATATATGTGTGTGTGTGTGTTTGTGTGTGTGTGTGTGTGTGTGTGTATGCATGTATGTACGTATTTATGTATGAATATATATATGTATATATATATACATATCCACACCAAAACGACAAGAAAATACGAAACCGTCAAAATAATAGAAAAAAATATTCGTCTGTTTTCATACAGACCGACTAGTTCGTATAAAAAGTAATTTCACATCCATCGAAACGAGTAATCATTCCATCAATCTGGTTTTAATCATTACTGGGAGTTCTACATTACAGGGCATATTCAGTTTGCAGGTATCATGAACCCAGTAGGAGGTGGAGAGAGACGGCAAGGGAGAGAGAGGAGAGGGAGAATGAGAGAGAGGAAGAGGAGGGGAAGAGGGAAGTGGAAAGGGGAAGAGGGAGAGGAGGGGTGAAAAGCTGAAGGGGGTGGGCGTAGGAAGAGAGAGGGAAAGAGGGAGGGAGGGAGGGAAAGAGAGAGGGAGGGAGGGAAGGGAGGGAGGGAGGGAGAGAAAGAGAGAGAGAGAAAGAGAGAGAGAGAGAGAGGAGGAAGAGGCGAGAAAATAAAAAAAAAAAAATAAGGGGGCGAGAGGACAGAGAGAGATGAGAGAGGGGAGGAGGAAATTTTTTTTTAAAAAACAGCTCCAAGTTTATGGAAAGATATTTACCTGATTGTTCATGTTTTTAATATATATATTTATATAAATATTGCAGTATATCATTTCCAATAAAAACTTTTTTAACGCTACAAAGGGAAAAATTTAAAAAAAAACACTATAAATTTTTGTTACTGTTAATCTCAACTCTCGATATTTGGGTAAATAATCATAAACAACAACACTAACAAAAAAAAAAAAAAAAAAAAAAAAAAAAAAAATTACTATCATTATTACTTTCTATAACTGACCATTAAATTGAAATATCAAGACCATCATTAAACACCCATTATAGCTACCATAAACCACAACAAACAATAGTAACAAAAAAATAATTTAAAAAAAAGTAACGACATCAATTGATCCACATGGGTCCCAAAAAAATCCAAACTACAAGATCTAATTCATGACTAAAAAGAAATCTTGATCCATCGAATAGAACCGAAGAAGAGGAAAAAGTTTCGGAAACCATTTGAAAATTGGCCGAAAGAACCAGTGTTGTTTAGAGGACTCACATTTGTGGTTTTCTTTCTTTCTCACTCTTTCTTTCTCTCCTTCTCTCTCTTCCTCTTCCTCAAACTCACTCTCATTCTCTCTCTCTCTCTCTCTCTCTCTCTCTCTCTCTCTCTCTCTCTCTCTCTCTCTCTCTCTCTCTCTCTCTGCGCTCTTTGCAGGTGCCGTGTCACCAGTAAACCCCAGGTCGGAAGAGAAGGCGTTGAAAACTTACTGTGCGAGAGCAGAGGGGGGGAAAGGGGTGAGGGGGGAGGAAAAAAGTGGAAGGAAAGGGGGGAGGGGGGGGAGAAAGGGGGAGGGAGGGGAGAGAGAGGAGAGAGAAGAGAGAGCGAGAGAGGAGAGAGAGAGAGAAAAGGGGGAGGAGAGGAGAGGATAGAGAGAAGGAGAGAGGAGAGGAGATAAACAGACAAAAACAACCCAAAAGAACCATAAAAACGAGTAAAAAAGGGAAAAAACACAGCTAAAAAAAAAAAGACAATAAATAAGACCAGACAACAATAAACAGAAAAAAACTGAAGATTTACGGGGTGTTCCCCGCCCAAAATTTCGACCTGAGATCGCGGGGGGGTGGGGGGAACACCACGTTGTGGGTCAAGTAAAAATTGGAAAAAGAAAACGGGTTTTTTCGTAAAAAAAGAAAATATATCATTTTTTTCCTAAAATTTTCTTTCTCTCGCTTGGGTTTTACCCTCTACAAGGAAAGTATAAATAAAAAGATTTTATGTTTTGCAATTAAATTATAAACATTTTCAATTGACATTAAAAATAAATGTTTTTGTAACCAAGCTTAGTGTTATCAAGTATATACGAAACCTCACAATTATCGTTATTTTTACATGTTTATGTCAAGTTTCATATAGGCTACTCACAAACTTTTTTTTCCTACCCCCTTTTCCGCCTTCGATGAATAATCAATTAGCAATGAAGATAGCGATTATTCAAAAAATGCAATCTTTATTTTACCGTTGAAAAAGGGCCAAATATTTCGACCTCCACTATCAAAACTTTTCGGGAGAAATATGAAAAAATGATAAATGGCGAGACAGGGAGGGAGAGGGAAGGAAAGGGAGGGAGAAGAATGGAAAGGAAGGGAGAGGGAGGGAGAGGGAAGGAAAGGGAGGGAGAGGGATGGAAAGGATGGGAGAGGGAGGGAGAGGGAAGGAGAGAGAGAGATAGATAGATAGAGAGAGCTAGAGAGAGAGAGAGAGAGAGAGAGAGAGAGAGAGAGAGAGGAAGGAGAGAAAAGGAAGAGAGAGGGGTAGAAGAGAAAAGAGGAGAGAGCGAGAGAGGGGGGGGGGGGGAGAAAGAGGGGGAGAGAGAGGGGGGGGGAGAAAGAGAGAGAGGATGGGAGAGATAGATACATAGATCGATGGATAGAGAAAGAGGCAGAGAGTGAGAGAGAGAAGTCAGACAGACGAAGCAGACAGGCAAGCAGGCAGACAGACAGTCAAAACACAGAGGTAAAAAACAACATAGAAACAGAAGAAGAAATAAAAAAGAAAAAAAGAAAAGAAAAAGAGAGATAAGCAGAGAGATAGAGAGAAGCCACTCCCCGTCCCAGGATAAAGTGACCACACGCAAGATAAACGTTTGGGGGTATGAGTGAAATGTCCAATAAACATGAAGGACGATGCAGGCAGAGTGGGGAGGGGAGGAGAGGGGGGAGGGGGGGAGAGGGGGGGGGAGGAGAGGGGAGCGGGGGAGCGGAGGGAAGAGGGAAGAGGGGAGGGAAGCAGATAGGAGTAGGGAAGGGGTTCAGAGATGGGGAGGGAAGAGGGAAGAAGAGAAGAGGGTGAGAGGGGAGGAGAACAGATAGGAGTAGGGAAGGGAAGCAGATATGGGGAGGAAAGAGGGAAGAAAAGAGGACGGCGAGAGGGGAGGGGAGCAGATAGGAGTAGTGAAGGGGAGCTGAGATGGGGAGGGAAGAGGGAAAGAAGAGAAGAAGGTGAGAGGGGAAGGGAACAGATTGGAATAGGGAAGGGAAGCTGAGATAGGGAGGGAGAAGGAGAGAAGAGTGGGAAAAGGGAGAACGGAAAGAGAGGGGGAGGTAGGGAGGGGAGGGAGTGGGGGATAAGGGAGGGAAATGAGACAGAGAAATGAAGTTTGAAGCAAAAAAAAAAAATAAAACGTAAAAAAAAATAAATATAAAATCCCAGAATACATTAGGAAATATGAAAAGTAATGATGGGAAATAATTTTTAAAAAACGATAAAAATAAAAGGAAATTATTTCCTACCCCTTTTTTTCTCCCCCCCCATAAACCCCCCACCTTACAGTGTTTTCCCCCACTTTATCCTTTCATTTCCTCCTAATAAAATCCCACTGCCCCCTTTCTTCCCCTACCCCTCTTTTCCCCCCCAACCCCACTTCCTACCTCTTACCCCCCCACCCTCTTTCCCTCCCCCACGCCCTATCCCACCCCCACCCACCGCCTACCTTCATTTAGCTACCCGAGCACAGTCCACCCCCGCCCCCCTTTATTAAGTGATTAAATTAAACCGAATTATCGCTTCCGTGTGAGCGCCGATACAATCTGCCGGGTTTGAGCAAAAAAGCGAAATTAAATACCTGCCTAACCTTAATCACGCCCCCGCCTTCGATTCGATTGCGTGGGTCTGGCTTCGACTTCGAAGTATAGGCGGTGGTGGTGTGATGTGGGAGGGTGGGAGGGAGGGAGGGAGGGGGGGAGGGAGAGAGGGGGGAGGAAAAGTGGGAGGGAGGGAGGGAGGGGAGGTAGGAGGGAGGGAGGGGAGAGGGGGGGAGGGAAGGAGGGAGGGGGGGAAAAGGGAGGGAGGGATGGTGGAGGAAAGGAGGGAGGAAGGGAGAGAGGGAGGGAGGGAAGGTGGGAGGGAGGGTGGGAGGGAGGGCGAAGGAGGGAGGGAGGGAGGGGAGGGGAGGGAGGGTGAGGAAAGGAGAGAGGGAGGGAAGGCGGGAGGGAGGGAAGGAAGGAGGGAGGGAGGGGGGGAGAGAAGGTTGGAGGAAAGGAGGGAGGGAGGGAGCGATGGTGAGGAAAGGAGAGAGGGAGGGAGGGTTTTGGAAAAGGGGGAAGGAGGGGGAGGGGAAGGGGAAGAGATATAAGATGAGATTATTGGAAAGAGACAGAGCAAGGGGAAAGAAGGAAGACACCAAAAACTTGACTATATACGAAATAAACACAAAGAGAAAAGAGCCAAAAAAAACAGAAAGGACACATAAAACAAAATCGAAAAAAAAAGGACAAGAGATAAAAAGGAAAAAAAAAGAGAAAAAAGGTAAAAAACCCCCCCCCCAAAAATAAAAAAGCCAAAGGCTAAATCAAATTTTCAAACCCAGCATTCTTTTTCCCAAAAGGGCCGCGACATCTGGGGATGGAAATTTTAAACCCTCGACAACAAGGGAGAGAGAGAGAGAGAGAGAGGGGAGAGGAGAGGAGAAAGAGAGTGGAGAGGAGAGAGAGATGGGGAGAAAGAAGGGGAAAAGAGAGAGGGGGGGAGAGGGAAGAGGGGAGGGGGAGGAGAGAGGTGGAGGGGAGAGAGAGAGGAGAAAAGAGAGAGAGAGAGAGAGAAGGGAGAGAGAGAAAGAGAGAAAGGAGAAAGAGAGGGAGAGGAGAGGGGAGAGGGGAGAGAAGAGAGGAGAGAGGAGAGAGGAGAGAGAAGAGAGAGGAGAGAAGAGAGATGAAAGAGTGAGAGAGAGAAAAGAGAAAAAGAGAGTTAAGGACAGAGAGAGAGTGAGGATAGAAAGGAGGAATAGAGAAGAGGAGAGACGAGGAGTGAGAGAGAGAGAGAGAGAGAGAGAGAGAGAGAGAGAGAGAGAGAAAACAAGAAATACATTCATAAAAAAAAAAAACAGACCAATTCAATCTCCCAATACTTGTCATGGATACCCCCCCCCTCTCTCTCTCTCACACTCTATATCTCTCTCTCTCTACCGCCTACGACTGACTGCAAAGCGAAGCCCATCCGACACAGTTCGGGGATAACGGCGCCAGTTGTGGAGAGATACGTGGAAATTGGCACGCCTGTTTACCTCGGCTGTTCTGCGGTGGGGGGGGGAGGGGGGGTGAATGGAAGAGAGGTAGGGAGGAGGAAGAGAAAAAGGGAGGGAGGAGGAAGAGGAAAAGGGAAGGAGGAGGAAGAGGAAAAGGGAGGGAAGAGGAAGAGAAAAAGGGAGGGAGGAGGAAGAGGAAAAGGGAGGGAGGAGGAAGAGGAAAAGGGAGGGAGGAGGAAGAGAAAAAGGGAGGGAGGAGGAAGAGAAAAAGGGAGGGAGGAAAGGAGAGGAAGGGAGGGAGGAGGAAGAGAAAAAGGGAGGGAGGAAAGGAGAGGAAGGGAGGGAGGAGGAAGAGAAAAGGGGAGGAGGATGAAAAGGAGGGAAGGGAGGGGGAGGAAAGGGGAAAAAGGGGGGGAGGAGGAAGAGAAAAAGGGAGGGAGGAAAGGAGAGGAAGGGAGGGAGGAGGAAGAGAAAAAGGGAGGGAGGAAAGGAGAGGAAGGGAGGGAGGAGGAAGAGAAAAAGGGAGGGAGGAGGAAGAGAAAAAGGGAGGGAGGAGGAAGAGAAAAAGGGAGGGAGGAAAGGAGAGGAAGGGAGGGAGGAGGAAGAGAAAAAGGGAGGGAAGGGGGGGAAGAGAAAAAGGGGGGGGAAAGGGAAGGAAGGAGGGAGGGGGGAAAGAAAGGGATAAGGAAGGGATAGGGGAAGATAAAGGGCAAGGAGGAGGGAATCCAACCTACTATTCCCCTCGCCCTTCTGTACACGTGTCGGGTGTGAAGCGAATTTTGTATCAGCGTTTTCAAACAGGTGCCGTCATGGTGTCATTTTGATGGTACTTTATTCCCGGGCCCCAATGGGTGCCTCTCTTGTGTATATTTTACAGATGTACATTACACAACCACACACCACCACCCACACACACACACACACTCATATATTATATATATATATTATATATATATATATATATATATAAAATATATATATATTTTATATATACATACATTATTTATATTTATAAATATTTATATATATATATATATATACAAAACATATATGTATATATTTATATATATATTTATATATATATTCTATATATAAATTATTTGATTATATATATATATTTAAACACCTCCCCACTGACCTCCCCCCCCCCCAAACCCCAAACCATCCAGCCACCCACCACACGATCGCAAGCCTCCCAGACACGTCGCTTCACAATCAGCATTCCGCCTCGACATCCCCTAACCCCTCCGAGAACCCCCCACCGGGAAACCCCTACCCCCCACCCCTCCAAAAAAATCCTGAGGGCTGACGTTTTATAACAGCCTAATCCTCGTCGCAGCCCCCCAAAAACCTGCCCAAAGCCTGCCAGAGCCTGCCTGACCTGCCTCGAGCCCGCCTTTGAGCTGCCTAAGCCTGAACCGAATCGAGGACACGACCCGCATCCCAAGACACACACTCGGGATCAGCAAGCAGATGCTCAGCACAAGCGGACGGATACTTGGGCCAAGCAAGCGACTGGACACTCACGATAAGCTACTGGCTCTTCTATGAATATTGATACATAGAGATGGATAGATGGATGGATAGATAGATAGATAGATAGATAGATAGATAGATAGATAGATAGATAGATAGATAGATAGATAGATGGATAGATAGATGGATAGAAAAATAGATGGATAGATAGATAGATAGATAGATAGACAGATAGATAGAGACAGACTGGCTAATAGATAAAGTAGATAAAAAGATTAACAGACACAGAGAGGCCCGTCGGTTTGGAAGTAGAAGAAAGAAGAGATACTAGAAAATATATAGATAAATATACAGATAGATAAATAGATAGATAGACAGAAATATACAGATAGATGAATAGATAGGTGGACAGAAATATACAGATAGATGAATAGATAGGTAGGCAGAAATATACAGATAGATGAATAGATAGGTAGGCAGAAATATACAGATAGATGAATAGATAGGTAGGCAGAAATACACAGATAGATAAATAGATAGGTAGGCCCGAAATAACAGATAGCTAAAAAGGCCCAAACAGATAGACAGAAATATTACATATGGATAAAAAGAATTTGATCAACAGAATATACCGATTAGAACGACAGCCAGACAGAGACCGAAACAATACAGACAAATCGAAAAACCGCACAAGCAAAAAAGCAGAGATAAAAACAAACGACCAAAAAAAAGTTTACACAGGAAACCACTTGCTCATTCCGACGAGCAAGGCGAGTAAGCAAGACCGTTACTTATTACTCTCGGGGAGGAAAAAAGTGACGGAAAGCCGGACACCCCCCCTTCCCCTACCTCCCCTTCTCAATTTACCCTTTCACCCCCCCCCCCTCACCCCCCCTCGCCCCACGTACCAAGGCCGCAGTTTCACCTACGCCGACGCACCGCACCGCCGCACCGCCGCACCGCCGCACCGCCGTCCCGGATTCGCTGCGGTGACGATCGTACTCAAGTCCTCTCTCTCGTTCTCCTTTCAGGTCTTCTCTTACTTCTCCTTTCATCTCGTCCTTCTCTTTCTCTTTCTCCTTCTCTTCCTCCTCTTTCTTGGGTTTGGTTCTCGTTCTTTGTTTTCTTCTTATATCTCTCCCTTCTCCTTCTCTTCCTCCTCTTTCTTGGGTTTGGTTCTTGTTTTTTTTTTTTTTCTTGTATCTCCCCCTTCTCCTTCTCTTCCTCTTTCTTGGGTCTGGTTCCTGTTCTTTGTTGTCTTCTTATATCACTCCCTTCTCCTTCTCTTCCTCTTTATTGGGTCTGGTTCCTGTTCTTTGTTGTCTTCTTATATCACTCCCTTCTCCTT
>NW_028234441.1:22148254-22163254 GCF_977035675.1 Penaeus japonicus
TGTTTGTTTCATTCTATTCTCTCATACATATTTGTTGAATTTCTAGCTCTTTTTTTATTTTCTTCTCTCTCTCACTTTCGGTAGACTGATTAATTGATTGAGATAGAGAGAGAGAGATAGATAGATAGATAGATAGAGAGAGAGAGAGAGAGAGAGAGAGAGAGAGAGGCAGAGTGAGACAGAGAGAGAAAGAGAAAGAGAGAGAGATAGAGAGAGAGAGAGCATATTCTATCATGTCAGTTCAGAACGAAGTAGGGAGGCGAGTGGGGGTGGGGGTGGGGGAGGGGGGAGGGGGGAGGGGGACTAACCACCATTCGGTATCTGTCTCACGTCACAAGGATATTGGATGAGGTGTGCGTGTGCGTGTGCGTGTGCGTGTACGTGTGTGTGTGTGCGTGTGTGTGCCTGGCGTGAGGTGAGCAAGCCAAAGCAAGGAAAGAGGAAAGTAGGGAGAAGAAGAAAGAAAAGAAAAGAAAGTAAAAATGAGAAAAAAAAAAGGAAAAAAGAAAAAAAAAGAAAAAGGAAAGGAAAACAAGAAAAAGAAAAAAAAGAAAGAGAAAAGAAAAGAAGAAAAAAAAAAAAGAAAAGAAAAGAAAAAAGAAAAAAAAAGAAAATGAAGAAAAAGAAGAAAGAAAAAAGAACGAAAAGAGGAAAAAGAAAAAGAAATAAGAATAAAAAATAATCGAATAAGAGGAAAGAATAGACAAAATGGACTAAAATATTATTTAAAAAAATGAAAAAGATAATGAAAATAGAGATACGAATGGAGCTAGGAGAGAAAAAAAAGAAGAGAAAGTACCACAACAAATTCCTCTCCCCCCCACCTCTCCTTCCCCCTTCCCCCTTCCCCCTTCCACCCCGATAAAGCCCCGCGAACAGCAAGGGGAATGAAAGAATTAAAAGCTTCACCCCAAGGACGTGCGAAGGATTAAAGGACCGACGACCACGACTTAGGCTAAAGGGAAAGCCTGCATCCTCATCCTTTGGGGCGGGGAGTGATTTCCTCTCTCTCTCTCTCTTTCTCTTTCTCTTTCTCTTTCTCTTTCTCTTTCTCTTTCTCTTTCTCTCTCTCGCTCTCGTTCTCGCTCTCGCTCTCGCTCTCTCTCTCTCTCTCTCTCTCTCTCTCTCTCTCTCGCTCTCTTTCTCATCGTCCTCTAACTCCCATCACCATAGAGAGAGAGAGAGAGAGAGAGAGAGAGAGAGAGAGAGAGAGAGAGAGAGAGAGAGAGAGAGACTGGCAGATGAGCGCGGGGGCGGAATGGAGGAGACGAGCGAGGGGAGGACGATAGAGGGAGAGAGGGAACCGTGGGGAGAGGGAGTGAGGACTGTAGAAGAGAGGAGAGGGAGAGAGAGAGAAGAGGATGAAAGAGAGGGGAGAGAGGGAGAGAGAGAGAGAGAGGGAGAGAGAGAGATAGAGGGAGAGAGAGAGATAGAGGGAGAGAGAGAGAGAGAGGAAGAGAGAGAGGGGGAGAGAGAGAGAGAGAGAGAGAGAAAGAAAGAAAGAAAGAAAGAAAGAAAGAAAGAAAGAGAGATCCAGACAGAGAAAAGGAAATGAAAGAGTGAGGCAATTGTGAACACAGTCCCGACCAATCTTTTCCCCTCCTCTCCTCCTTTTCTTTCCCATTCTTGCAACTTCTTTGCATCATTATAATCGCATTTATCTCTCCTTCCTCATTTCCTCTCCGATTCTCCGACCTCCCCCCACCTCCCCTGACACTATTCTTCTCCTCTTTGCTTCCCCTCTTCGCCATTCTTTCCCTTCCTCTCCCTCTCTCTTTCGTACTGTTCCTTCTTTCTACTCCTTTCCTTTCCTACTCCTTCTTCTTCTTCTTCTTCTTCTCTCCTTCCCTCTCGCGCTCCTTTTAGTTCTCTATATTTGTCTATTACGCTTAACTTTCACTGTCGCCTCCTCCTTCCTCTTCTCTCCATTTCCTTTGCGTTCTCCATCATCATCTTCTCTTCCTCCATAGCCACCACTTTCCTTCCATCCATCCTTCGTTCCTTCCTGTTCTTCATGGTTTATCTTCCTCCTCGTCCACCACCATCCTTTCCTCCCTCCTTCCCCATTTCTCCCCTCACTCCATTCCTCCCTATTTCCCTCTTTCCTCCTTCCTTCCTTCCATCCCGCTAATCCTCCCTCTTTCCTCCTTCTTTCCTTCCATCCCTCCATCTCTCCTTCTTTCCTCCTTCCATCCCTTCCTCCCTATTTCCTCCTTCCATCCCTCACTCCCTATTTCCTCCTTCCACCCCTCCCTCCCTATTTCCTCCTTCTATCCCTCCCTCCCTATTTCCTCCTTCCATCCCACCCTCTCTCCCTTCCTTCCTTCCTTCCTTCTAGTTGTCCATAACCATCCCCACTTACACCCCCCCCCTCCCCCTACCTCCTCCCAAATGACACAACCTCAAACCTCAGTTTCCTACTTTCACCCTAAGCCGTGAGTGGATCTCGCAATGAGAAGGGTGTGTGTGCGTGCGCGTGTGCGTGTGCGTGTGCGTGTACATGTACGTGTGCGTGTGCGTGTGCGTGTTCGTTGTACGTGTGTGTTGGATGTAGGGAGTTAGATGGGAGAGAGGGATGGAAGGGAGGAGGGGTAGAAGAGGGGGAAAGAGGAGGGGTGGGCGAGGGGGAAGGAGGAGGGGAAGGAGGAGGAGATGGGTGAGGGGAAGGAGGAGGAGATAGGTGAGGGGAAAAGATCGTGGACGGGAGGAGGGGGAAGTGAAACTGCAGAGGAAAGAGAGAGACGGAGGGGAAGAGAGGAAACTTTCAATGGAAGGAAGGGAAGGGAAGGGGAGGAGGGCACTCGACGGAGAGAAGAGCGAGAGAGAGAAGAAAAAAAAAAAAAAACTTTCGTGACTCGTGGCGGTAAATGACTTGACCTGACTTCCCTCCCGCATGACCTGGTGTAGCCCGACGACCCGCCATTGTTTCCGGGCCCTCCGTACATACACTCAAACGGGAAAAGGTATAGGCCTATTTAGAACTTAATTGAGGGTTCTGTGTTTGCTTACGTTACGAGTTTTAGTTAGTTCCCCCTGATCTGCTTCTCTTTTTTCATTCTTTTTCTAATCGTCTATTCCTTTCCTAGTGCCCTTTCCTCTCTAAACCTATGTGTTCGTATGTGCGTGCATGTGCGTGTGTGGTGGGAGAGAGGGAGGGAAGGAGGAGAGGGAGAGAAAGAGGGAGATGAAAAAATAGTGAAATATAGGGAGAGGGGCGAGTGCACATGCCCACACATACATGAACGTAAATGTACATGTGTGTGTGTGTGTGTGGTGTGTGTGTGTGTGTGTGTGTGTGTGTGTGTGTGTGTGTGTGTGTGTGTGTGTGTGTGTGTGTGTGTGTGTGTGTGTGTGTGTGTGTGTGTGTGTGTGTGTGTTTGTCTGCATGTGTGTATGCGTGTATAAATCCATATATAAAATAACATACACACCGGTACAACCCCTTAATCCCACCGCCAAATCCCAAAACCCAAGTCAGTTACACCGCCCCATCCCTCCCTCCCTCCCCCCCACCTACCCACCCTCCTTCCTTCCTTCCCTCCCCTCCTCCCCCCCTCCCTCCCTCCCCCCTCCCCCTCCCTCCCACCCACCCTCCCTCCCTCCTTTCCTCCCTCTCTCCCAACCACCCATCCACCCACCCTCCTTCCCTCCCTCTCCCCCTCCCTCCATCCCACCCACGCACCCACCCACCCACCCACCCTCCCCCCCCCCCTTCCTCCCTCCCCCCCTCCCCCCCCCCCTCTCACATCCTCTAACCAAATTCCGGCGCTTGCATCTTGAACCCGCTCGCCCGATCCCTGTTTTGTGCATCAGGGAGTGCGATGATTTGATTACGAAGTTATAATGATATTGGTGGTGGAGGGGAGGGGTTAGGAGGGGGGTGGGTGGGTGGGAGGGGGAAGGAGGAGGGGAGGAGTTAGGAGTGGGTGGGAGGGGTTAGGAGGAGGAGGGTGGAGGGCAGGGGTTAGGAGGAGGGGGTGGGTGGGAAGGGATTGGGGAAGGGGAGGGGGAAGGGGAGGGGGGAAGGAGAGGGGGAAGGGGAAGGGGATAGGGAGGGAAGGGGAAGAAGGGAGGAGTGGAGAGGGAAGGGATTGGGGATGGTGGATGGGGCTAGGGGAGGGGGAAGGGGGAGAAAAGTCCTGAGATGATTAGAAATTAAGAGATTAAGTGAGAGAGAGGGAGAGAGAGGGAGAGAGGGAGAGAGGGAGAGGGGGGAGAGGGGAGAGAGAGAGAGAGAGAGAGAGAGAGAGAGAGAGAGAGAGAGAGAGAGAGAGAGAGAGAGAGAGAGAGAGAGAGAGAGAGAGAGAGAGAGAGAGAGAGAGAAAGGCAAAATTGGGATAGCAACAGAGGGGAGGGGAGGGAGAAGGGGAAGGGGGAGAGAGTGAACTGAAAATAGAGATCGAGAGCGTGGATTTAAGGTGTGAAAAAAGGGAGACGGGAGTGAAAGAGGGAAGGAGGGAGAGATGGAGGGAGAAATGGGTGAGGGAGAAGAGATAAAAGAAGAAGAATAGGCTTAAAGAAAGGAGGAGAAGAAAGAGGGTAAAGGAGAAGAGGGAGAAAAGAGAAAATATGAAAAGAAGAGAGAGGGCTGAGATGACAGAAAGAGGAGATGAGAAGAGAATTGGGAAAGAAGAGGAGAAGAGAAAGAGGAGAGAGGGGAAAAGAGAGAGAGAAGAGTAGAACAAAGATAAAGGCGAAAAGAGAGGGGAAGGGAGAAGAGAGGAAAGAGGGGAGGGGAGAGTAGAAAGGGATAAAATCGATGAGAGAGGAGAGAGAAGGGGAGAGTGGAGAGGGGAGGGGAGAAGAGAAATGAAAATGTGCGAAGAGAGAGGGGAGGGGGAGAGAGGAGAGAAGGAATAAGGACGAAAAGAGTGGAGAGGAGAGAGGAGAGGAGAGGAGAGGAGAGGAGAGGAGAGGAGAGGAGAGGAGAGGAGAGGAGAGGAGAGGAGAGGAGAGGAGAGGAGAGGAGAGGAGAGGAGAGGAGAGAAGAGAAGAGGAGAGGGGAGAGGGGAGAAAGGGTTGCAAAGGAGGGAGAGGAGGGGAGAGAAGAGAAGAGGATAGAGGAGGGGAGAGGGGAAAGAGGGTCGCAAAGGAGGGAGAGAAGACAGGAGAAGAGAAGAGGATAGAGGAGAGGGGAGAGGGGAGAAAGAGGGTCGCAAAGGAGGGAGAGCTTTTCGAGGCAAATCGCGCAGACCGCCAGGCCACTGACTGATCTGAATGGCCAAGATTTCACTTCATTTGTGGATTGAAATTGTAAAAAAAAAAAAGTTATACGGTATTCATGGTGTGTCTCGAACCGTAAGTCTTCATTGATGATAGCGCAATTTCGTATTGGAAATGATATTGGAAGATTGGCAGGATGGAATGGTGGTGGTGAAGGTGGTGGTGAAGGTGGTGGTGAAGGTGATGATAATGGTGTTGATGTGATGATGATAGCGGTCTTGATGTTATGTGGTGATGATGGAGTTAATACGATGTGAGGTGATGATGATGGTTTTGATGCGATGTGATCATGATAATGTTGAGTGATGATGATAGTGATGTGATGTAATGATGATGATGATTAGTGATGATCACAATAAAAATGATGACAACATTCGTTATAGTACTCAAAAAACAGACAAACTAAAAAAAAAAAAAAATCCAGCAACTATAAATACACTCGCACTCGAAAAAAAAGCAAAGCCAAAAATAAAGAAACAAATCTAAAACGAAATTACACAAATCAAAAACAAACAAACAAACAAGCAAACTCATTGCACTCTTTGGTGGTGGAGGAGGAGGAGGAGGAGGAGGAGGAGGAGGAAGGGGAGGAGGAGAAGAGAAAAAAATAAAAAAAAGAAAAGAAAAAAGATGTCGAAAATTCATCAAGTCAACAGCCCCCGTGACAGAGTTTAATCACTGCCCCATTAGCAAGGTAGGGGGAAGGGATGGGGGTGGGGGTGGGGATGGGGTGGGGATAGGGGTGGGGATAGGGATGGGTTAGGGATCGGGGATAGGGGGATAGGGGTGGGGATGGGAGGGGGTGTGGGGATAGGGATGGAGATGGGAATGGTGATGGGGTGGGGTGGGGGGGGGTGAGGGGTGGGGGTGGGCGGGGTGTGGGGGCGGGGGGGTTTAGGGAAGGTTTTGCCGACATCCGTCATAGGGTCAGGGGGAGAGGAATGGGGGTTGGAGGAGGAATAGGGGGAGGAGGAGGATGAGAAGGGAGAAGGGACGGAGAGGAAAAGGAGGAGGAGGAGGAGGCGAAAGGAGGTGGATGGGGGAAGGACGATGAGGAGGAGGAGGAAAAAAAAAAAAAAAAAAAAAAAAAAAAACAAAAAAAAAAAAAAAAAACAAAAAAAAAAAAATAAAAAAAAAAAAAAAAACCAAAAAAAAAAAAAATAAAAAAAAAAAAAAAAAAAAAAGATAAAAAAAAAAAAAAAAAGAAAAAAAAAAAAAAAAAAAAAAAAAAAAAAAAAAAAAAAAAAAAAAAAAAAAAAAAAAAAAAAAAAAAAAAAAAAAAAAAAAAAATAAAAAAAAAAATCAAAAAAAACAAAACAAAAAAAAAAAAAAAAAAAAAAAAAAAAACAAAAAAAAAAAAAAAGAAAAAAAAAAAAAAAAAAAAAAAAAAAAAAAAAAAAAAAAAAAAAAAAAAAAAAAAAAAAAAAAAAACAAAAAAACAGACAGACAAACCGAACATCAATAAAAAAAAAAAAAAAAAAAAAGATGGAGGGAAAGAAAGGAAAAAAGGAGGAGGAGGAGGAAAAGGCGGTGGAGAAGGAGGAGGGAGAGGAAGGAGGATGGGGGAAAAAGAGTGAAAAAAAAAAAAAAAAAAAAAAAAAAAAAAAACAAAAACAAAAAAAAAAAAAAAAAAAAAAAAAAAAAAAAAAAAAACAAAATAAAAAAAAAAAAAAAAACAAAAAAAAAAAAAAAAAAAAAAAAAAAAAAAAAAAAAAAAAAGAGGAGGAGGGAACAGACGGAAGAAAAAGATGAAGAGGAGGAGAAGGAGAAGTAAGAACTGAAATACAAAAGAAAGATAAGGAGGAAAAGGGATACAGGATGGAAGATCAAGAGATAGGGGGTGAGGGAGTAAGAAAGAGTACTAGGAGAATAAGGAAAAAAGAAAGAATCGAAAGAGAAGGAAAGAATAAACAAAGAAACGAAGCAATGAAACATTACGAAAAAGAAGCTGTAAAAACGCAAAAGAAAAGACTCAAGAAACAAGAAACAACAACAAAAAAAAACAGAAGAAACCAAACAAGACAAACGAGAAGGAAATAGAACACATAAAGAAAACGACAAAAAAACAACAACAACCGAAAACGACCCTTAAAATCCCAGGACACAAGGACGATAAAAATGTCAAATTGAGATTAATGCCAAAGAAAGAATCTGTTTCCCTTTTTTCCTTTGAGGTTAAGCTGACCAAAGTTACATGGCGGGGCCTGCCGCTTGCTTCTAAATTGATCATTTCCTTCATCTTTCTTGACTTTTTTTTTGTCTGTCTGTTGCTTCTTCTTCTTCTTCTTCTAGTTCTTCTTCCCCTGCTTCGTTGTTATATCACCACCAACTTTGTGTCTTTCAATTATTTATCTTCTTCTTCTTTTTCTTTTTCTTCTTCGCCGTCGTCTTCGACTTCTTCGAATCATCTTTTTTTCCTTTCGCGTCGCCAGTATTACTATTCTCCCTCCTTTTCTTCTTCTTCTCCCCCCCCCCTCCTCCTCCTCTTTCCTCTCTTTCTACCTCGACCTTTATAATAAAAAAAAATAAAATAAACGCTTGTACGGAACCCCCCCACCCCCACCCCCCCTCTCCCGGTTCCAAGATTCAGTAGTTCACATCTTGAGTCACTTGAATCCTCGGTCGTTAATCTTGGGAGGAGATGCGCCCAGCCTCGAGGAACAAAGTTTTTTTGGGGGGTGAAAGGGGAAGGGGGGGGGAGTGGTAGTGGTGAACTAGGAACTTGAATTTTGTGGGGATGAAGGGGAGGGGGAGGGGGGAAGGGGGGGGATTAGGGGGGGATGTGGGAGTGATTTTAGTTGAAGTGGGGGGCGAGGGGTGAGGGGAGGGGAAAGGGAGGGGGTGCTTAAAGAGGGAGGGGAATAAATCTAAGTGGGGATGAAGGGTGGGGGGAGGGGGAAAGGGGGGAGTGGGAGGGGAGGGGGAAAGGGGAGGGGGTCTATCTAGTGGGATGAAGGGAGAGTGGGAGGGGGAGGGAAGTGGAAAGGGAGGGGAGGGGAGTGGGGATGAAGGGGAGGGGGAAGGACACGTGAACAAAACAGGGGGAGTGGGGGGAGAGCTGGATGAAGGGGAGGGGAAAGGGAGGGGAAAGGGAGGGGAGTGGAGGGGAGGGGAAAGGGAGGGGGAGTGGGGATGAAGGGGAGTGGGAGTGGAGGGGAGTGAGGATGAAGGGGAGGGGAAAGGGAGGGGAAAGGGAGAGGGAGTGGAGGGGAGGGGAAAGGGAGGGGGAGTGGGGATGAAGGGGAGGGAAAAGGGAGGGGGAGTGGGGATGAAGGGGAGGGGAAAGGGAGGGGGAGTGGGGGGGAAAGGAAGGGGGAGTGGGAAGGAGGGAGTGAGGATGAAGGGGAGGAGAAAGGGAGGGGGAGTGGAGGGGGAGGAGGAGGGGAGGGGAGGGGAGGAGGAGGGGAGGGGAGGAGGAGGGGTGAGGAAGGAAGGAAGAAAGGAAGTGGAGGTAGAGAAAGGGGGTGGGGAGATGTTGCTAGAAGAGGGAGGGGGGGAGGAGGAGGGGGAGGAGGAGTGGGGAATGGGGACGAAGAGGAGGAGGAGAAAGAAGAAGAGGAAGAAAAAGAAAAATAAGAAGAGGAAAAGCAGATGGAGAAAGAAACGAAAAAGAATGTGAAAACCAAAACAAAAATTCAAAGCCAAAAAAAATAAAAGAGAAAGAGAAATAAAGGAAACCACAAAATGGAAAGAAACCACAAAACGAGAATTGCGAACGCGGAGGAAAACCTAGAAGAAAAAGAACACGAAAGACACAAAACGAGTAAAAAAAAAAATAAAAAAAAAATACAAATACAAACACCACAGCAATAAGAACTGCCAAAAGAATGGATGGTTTGTTTCAAGCCTCAGCCACGGCGAAGCCCTCGTTTCCCCTTTTATTTATTTCTGGTCTTTTTCCCTCCTCTTCTCCCTCTTCCTCTTTCACCTCTGTTTCTGCTTCTCCTTCTTTCTTCTCTCCTCGACCTCCTCCTCCTCCTTCTCCATTTCCTTCTTTCTCTTTATCTCTCTCTCTCTCTCTCTTTCTCTCTCTCTCTGTCTCCTCCACCGACATCCTCTCTCTTTCTATCCTCTTCTCTTCTTCCTCCTCCTCCTCTTCCAACTCCTCTCTTATCTCTCATCATCTCCAACTTCACCCCTCCCCCCCTCCTCCCCCTCCTCCTCCTCCTCCTCCTTCTATAGCCCCCTCTCTCCCTCCTCCACCTAGCCTATCTTTCATCCCCCCCTCCACTTCCACTTCCACCTCCACCACCCATACCACCCTACCCCACCCCATCCCCACCCTCACCACCCCTACCCCTACCCCCACCCCCACCACCCCTACCCCCACCCCCACCACCCCTACCCCAACCTTCACCACCCCTACCCCTACCCCTACCCCTACCCCTAGCCCCGACTACCTCCGCGACACTAAGGTGTTTCGGCCATGAAAAATTTATCGTCAGCATAACCTCCTCCTGTCGCCATCTTGCCGCCAACTTCGGTCTCATGGCGGGGAACAAGCGTACATATTTTTCGGTCTCGTCTTTCCCCCTTTGCATTCTTTTCTTGTTGTTTTTTTCTTTTTATCTTCTTCGCTAAATTTACCTTTATCCTTTTTTTTTCATGTTCATTCTTTTGGGTTTATTTTGCTTTGTTTTTTTTTCACTTCTATTGTATTGTCATTGTTCGTGTTAGTTCTGTGTGTAGGCCTATTTCCCTTTCTACTTTTCTTGCACAATATTACACATTTTCTTTAATTCTCTGTTTTTTTCCCAATTTCATTTATTTCCCATATTCTTTCCTTCATCGACGTTATGTTTTCATTCTTACCCTTCCGCCCTTTCTCCACATTATCCTTCCTTTCCCCATTCCCTTTCTCTCTTTTCCCTTTCTTATTCCTACGTCCTCTTCCCCCTGCGAATTAGGCAAGCGCTCAAGCAGTAGCTAGTGTTGTGGTTCACATGATTAGCGCTCAAGCGGAATGTGTGTAATAAGCGTAAGTGACACTTGTCCATTTACATTTCTTTCAGTTTGTTTCCTTCTTCAGCTCGAGTCTCCTTTGCCCCGGTCTTCTCCCTGTTCCTCTTTTTTTATTCATCTCTTCTTCTCCTCTTCTTCTTCTTTTTGCTCCCTCAACATCTAAGCTTCCTTGTTGTGGTTCTTTTTTTTTTCTCTCTCTCGTCTTCTTCTTCTTCCTCCATGTCACTGCCTCATTTTCTCTCCGTTCGTCCCACTACTCCTATTCCAACTCTACTCCTCACTCCAATCCTCCTGCAAATTAACTTCATTATCCTTCTCCCCTCTTTATCATCCTTACCAATCATCTCCCCTTCGCATACTTTCCATTCTCTCTTCCTTTCATCTGCCTCCCTTTCGCTCTCCCCTGTTCGCGCGCCCTTTCATTTGCGCTTTTTCCCGTCCTTCGCTTCACCTGCTTTCTACATTGCAGAGAGAGAGAGAGAGAGAGAGAGAGAGAGAAGCTGCGGGCAGAGAGAGTTAAGGAAGAGAGAGGAGATGAGAGTTGTAGAGCGAGAGGAGAGAGAGTAGGACGAATGAGATGAATACGCAGCTCTCAGAGAGTTGTTAGCCGAGAGAGATGTGGAGAGAGCAAGAGAGAGACGGAAGAGAGGAGGAGAGAGGAAAATAAGATGGAGAGAATGAGAGCAGACGCGGAGGAGAGAGATGAGGAGAGAGAGCGAGAGAGAGAGAGAGAGGAGAGAGATGGAGAGCGAGAGATGAGAGAGAGGATGAGAGAGATCGGAGAGGATGAGAGGGAGGAGAGGATCGATTTTGAAGAGAAGATGAGGAGAGAGATGAGAGAAATAGAGGAGGAAGGGAGAGGAAGGGGGGGGGGAGCAGCAGAGAAGCAGCAGGACTGTTCGTGCTTAAGTGGGTGTTTTTGCATCACTGTGTGGGTGGGTCACGGGTACACGGGTAGGGGAGTTGGGGGGAAGGGGTGAGAGAAGGGAACGGAGGAAGAAGAGGAGGAGGAGGAGGAGGAGGGAATGTGGGGAGGGTTGGGGTCCAGGTGGAACGTGGAGGGAGGAGTAGGATAGTTTTTGGTATATAGTTTTTTGTATCTACATGATTACTAGGCGAACGAAGGAAGGGTGGGGTGGGGAGTGTGGGGGGGTGGGGGGGGATATCCTCTCCTTCATTTGTTGCACAGTGGATCACCTACACCTGTTTATGTCGCAAGGCCATCGGTCCGCTGCCTTATTCTGGACGCTTTGGTGAATTTCCTTCTGTCTTTGGGGCGCTTTCAATCATGTACCTATTTATTTCTCTTTTTTTTTACTTATCTATATCGGTCATCATTCTTGCTCAGTCGCTTTGCTTATTGTTCCGTTGTTATGCCTTTTCTTTCCTTAACTACATTGTTAAAGAACCAAACAGGAAAACGTGCGCGCGCGCGCACACACACACACACACACACGCAACAAAATCAGTAATACATACACCTCAACGCAAATAAACGCATCAATTAAGAAAAGACAAACAAAACAAACAAAAAACATACTTACTCCAAAAAGCTGACCTTTTATCTTCCCCCAAAATAGGCCTACACAGAAAACACGGCTAACTATTTCACCAAACACGTTTTTCTATCGGATTACTAAAGAGAAAGTGTGAAGGTGAAGGAGGGTAGAGCTCAACATACGCTAGGGGGGATGGAGTAGGGGAGAGGGGAGAGGGGGAGGGGGATGGGGGAGTGGGGTACATTAGTTATAGTGGAAGGGAGGAGAATGGTTTTGGCAGAGGAGAGTGGAAAAGGTGATTAAGGAGGGTAGGAAATAGGGTGGTAAGGGGTGGGGATAGGGTGATGGAGCGGGAGAGTTGAGAAGGTGAAGAAGGGTAGTGGAAAGGAGGAAACGAAAAGGAGAAGAAGAAAAGGAAGAAGAAGGGAGAGGGTGGGTAGGTGGCGGGTTTGAGGGGGGTGGGGTGTTATAAATGGGGAGAAAGAGAAGGAGAAAGAAAATAGGAGAAATGAGAAAGAAAGAAGAGGAGAAGAAGAGACAGAAAGAAAGGGTGGGGGATAAGTGAAGAAGAGAGGAAAGAGGAAAGAGAAAGAGAATGAAAGGAAAGAGAAGAAAGAAGAGAGAAGTGAGAAAGAGGAGGAGAGAAAAGAAAGAAAGCAGAAAGAAGAGAAGGAAGGGAAAGAAAGAAAAAAAGGAAGGAATGAAGAAGGGAGGATGAAGAAAGGGAAGGAGAGAAAAGGGAGAAAGGGGGAGTAAGAAGAAGAAGAAGGAAGGGGAAAGAAAAGGAAAGGAAGGAAGAGAGAAGAATGATAGAGAAGGGAGAGAGAGAAGGTATAGAAGGATGGGAGGAAGAGGAAGGAAGAAGAGGGAAGAGGGAGGAAAGAGGGAAGGAGAAGGAGGAAGAGAAAAGATAAGGAAGGGAAGAAAGAAAGAGAGGGGAGGGAAGGGAAGGAGAAGAAGAAGGAGAAGGGGAAGGAGAGGGTGGAGAAGGGGAGAAAGAAAACGGAAAGAAAGAAGGGGGGGGAGCGGAAGAAAGAACGCGAAGGACAGGAAGAGGAGGACAAAGAAGAGAGAAAGGGAGGAGAGAGAGAGCGAAAGGAAGGAAGAGAAAAGGAAAAGGGAGAGGAAAAGAGGAAGGAGAGCGAAGGAAGAAAGAGAAAAGAAAGAAAGGAAGAGGAGAGAACGGGAGAGAGGGAGAAGGAGAAGAAAAGGAAAGAGGAAAGGAAATAGGTGAAGAGAAGGGGGCGGGAAGGGGAAGGGAAAGAGGGAGAAGCAAGGAAAGAGGAGGATGAGCAACAGGGAGAAAGAAGAAGGGAAAAGAGGAGAGGAGAGAGGGAGGATGGAAGAGGGGAAAGTAAGGACGAAAGGAGAAGAAAGAAAGAAAGAGGAGGAAGGGGAGGAGAAAGAAGAAGAGGAGGAAAGAGAGGGGGAAGAAGAAGGAAGAGGGCGAAGTAGAGATAGAGAAAGGAAGAAAGGGAAGGGAGGGAGAAGGAAAGAAAGAGGAGGGAGGAAGAGGAACAAAGGGGAAGGAGAAAGGGGGAAGGTGAGAGGGGGTAGGGGAAGGGGAAGGTGAAGGAGGGTAGGGAAAGGGGTAAGGGGGGAAGGTGAGAGGAGGAGGAGGGGGAGGAGGGGGGATGGTGAAATATGAAGAGGGAAGGGGAGAGGTGACATGTGAAAGAGGAAGGTGAATGGAGAAGTCAGAAGAAACGAGGAAGGAGAAAAGGGGAAGCACTAAGAGAGATGGAGGAAGGGGGGAATGACATAGGGAGGAGAAGGGTGAAAGAAAGGTAATTAAGAAAAGAACACTGACTCAAGGCCGTCGTAACTTCCTTCCTCCCCTCCCCTCCCCCCCTCCCCCTCTCTCTCTTTCTCCTCGAACGCCGACAACCTTCACAGTGTCTACACCTGATATACCGGTAGCCTATATTTTACCACGTACGTTGGGCTTAAGGGGCTTGACTATACAAACACCTAGAGACAAACATGGCGATAATGGGGGGACCGGAGAGCCGAGGTCTTTGCTTGCTGCTGATGGTGTTTTTGTTGTTGTTGTTGTTTTATTGCTGGTAGTGGCATTCTGTTTTGGTGTTTAAATTGTTTTTGTTGGTGGTGGTGACGGTGCTGGTGGTTTGATATATTTTTGTTGTCTTTGCTTTTTTTGTTTGTTTTGTTATAGTGGCTGGTGACGATGTTGCCGTTGGTAATGTTTTTTTGGTTTTGATGTTGTTGTTGCTGTTGGTGGAGGTGGTGATGATGTAGAGACCGGATGAGATGTTAGGCGTTGTCCTGATATCATCTTATACACATTTACTCCTTAATTTTATTAGCTTATGAAGAAAAGGGCTCACAACCGACCTCCAAAAGCCAAAGTTGCGATACGGACCAATCACCGAGTCGCAAATAAGAACGACCAATCACAGTCCACCACGACGTACACTACCAACCAATCAGCGTCCGAAAGCGCGCCGTCCTGACCAATGGGCTCGGCGCGTCGCAACGGCAGCGTCGCGTCCCACCCGCAATGCAGAAGCGTAGTAGCGATCTATACAACTTTTTTTTTATGCTCTCCTACGTCTTCGCCTCGCCTCTCTTTCACTTTTTTAACTTCATTTTTTTCATCTTAGGGCCTTAACTCGATTTGTCTCGTGTATTCTTTGTCTAGTTCTTCTTTCTCATAGCCAATATTTCCCTGAAATACGCACACACACACATACATATAAGGACAAATGCAAGCACAAAAATACAATTTCGAACACCCGACAGCGTGAAAGGTTTCCAAGCACAAAGAAGAGCATGCAGCATCCCCAGAGTCTCCGAGAAGCCTCTACGAAGCCTCTCTGAAGCCTCTCTGAAGCGGATATTGAAAACTTGCATCTGTCCATCGCATGAACTAGTATTGCTAACGCTCGGCAACGGACCTCCGGGCGGTGACAACGCTGGCTTTCGAAACTCGTGTATTTTCGCAATTAAATAATTTCCGAGTTAGTTTAATCCTACCATTTACGGGACTGAGTTTGCGTCCTCTCTGCTCGAACACATGAATAATCAAATATATAAATAAATAAATAAATATATATATATATATACATATACATATATATATATATGTATATATATATATAGATACACACACACACACACAAACACACAAGGGAGGGAGGGAGGGGGGGAGAGGGAGGGGGGGAGGGAGAGGGAAGTAGGAGGAGAGGGGGGGGGGGGGGTGGGAGGGAAAGGGGGGGAAGGGGGGAGGGAGGGGTGTGTGGGATGGAGGGAGGAGGGAGGAGGGGGAGGGTGAGGGGGAGGAGGGACGGGGGGA
>NW_028234441.1:22165754-22170754 GCF_977035675.1 Penaeus japonicus
TTAAGATTGGAAAAAGAAAACGGGTTATTCGTAAACAAAAGAAAATATATACATTTTTTTCCTAAAATTTTCTTTCTCTCGCTTGTTTACCCTCCTAATATGAATAGTATAAATGAAACAGATATTATATATTGCAATAAATTATAAACATTTTCAATTGACATTATAAATGAATGATGTTGTAAACCCAGCTTAGCTCTGTTAATCAAGTATATACGAAACCTACACAAATATCGTTATATCTTTACATGCTATGTCAAGTTTTCAATATAGGCCTACTCGACAACTTTTTTTTCCTACACCCTGCTCTCGCCTTCGATGAATAATCAATTATGCAAATGAAGAATAAGCGATTATTCAAATTATGCAATCTTTATTTTACCGTTGAAAAAGGGCCAAATATTTCGACCTCCACTATCAAAACTTTTCGGGAGAAATATGAAAAAATGATAAATGGCGAGACAGGGAGGGAGAGGGAAGGAAAGGGAGGGAGAGGGAGGGAGAGGATGGGAGAGGGAGGGAGAGGGAAGGAGAGAAGGAGATAGATAGAGAGAGAAAGAGAGAGAGAGAGAGAGAGAGAGAGAGAGAGAGAGAGAGAGAGAGAGAGAGAGAGAGAGAGAGAGAGAGAGAGAGAGAGAGAGAGAGAGAGAGAGAGAAGGGTGGGGGAGAAAGAGAGAGTGGGGGGGAGCGGAGAAAGAGAGAGAGGATGGGAGAGAAAGATACATAGATCGATGGATAGAGAAAGAGGCAGAGAGTGAGAGAGCGAGGTCAGACAGACAAGCAGACAGGCAAACAGGCAGACAAACAGTCAAAACACAGAGGAAAAAAAAACACCATAGAAACAGAAGAAGAAATAAAAAAGAAAAAAAGAAAAGAAAAAGAGAGATAAGCAGAGAGATAGAGAGAAGCCACTCCCCGTCCCAGGATAAAGTGACCACACGCAAGATAAACGTTTGGGGGTATGAGTGAAATGTCCAATAAACATGAAGGACGATGCAGGCAGAGTGGGGAGGGGAGGAGAGGGGGAAGAGGGGGAGGGGAGGAGAGTGGGAGCGGGGGAGCGGAGGGAAGAGGGAAGAGGGGAGAAGAGAGGAGGGTGAGAGGGGAGGGGAGGAGAGGGGGAGGGGAGGAGAGGGGGAGGGGAGGAGAGGGGGAGGGGAGGAGGGGCGGAGGGTGAGAGGGAAGAGGAGCAGATAGGAGTAGGGAAGGGGAGCAGAGATGGGGAGGGAAGAAGGAAGAAGAGAAGAGGGTGAGAGGGGAAGGGAGCAGATAGGAGTAGGGAAGGGGAGCAGAGATGAGGAGGAAAAAGGGGAGAAGAGTGGGAAAAGGGAGAACGGAAAGAGATGAGGAGCTAGGGAGGGGAGGGAGTGGGGGATAAGGGAGGGAAATGAGACAGAGAAATGAAGTTTGAAAGCGAAAAGAAATAAAACATCGAGGATATAAAACGCTAACAAATAAATATAAAAATACCAGAATACAGTAGGAAATACTGAAAAGTAATCCATGGGAAATAATTTTTAGAAAACGATAAAAATAAAAGAAACTTACTCCTAACCCCTTTTTCTCCCCCCCCATACAACCCACCACCTTACCCAGTGTTTCTCCCCACTCATACCTTCCTCATTTCTCCTAATACATCCCCACTGCCCCCTCCTTCCCCCCATCCTCACCCTTAACCCCATACCCCCTCTTTCCCCCATACCCCCTCTTTCCCCCATCCTCACTCTTATCCTCATCATCACTCTTACCCTCTTACCCCCCCATACCCCCTCTTTCCCTCCCCCCACGCCCCTATCCCCACCCCCACCCCCACCGCCTACCTTCATCTAGCTACCCCGAGACACAGTCCACCGCCGCTTCAATTAAGTGATTAATTAAACCGAATTAATCGCCTTCCCGTGTGAGCGCCGAATACAATGCTGCCGGTTCGAGCAAATGCGAAATTTAAATACCTGCCTAACCTTAATCACGCCCCCGCCTTCGATTCGATTGCGTGGGTCTGGCTTCGACTTCGAAGTATAGGCGGTGGTGGTGTGGTGTGGGAGGGTGGGAGGGGAGGGAGGGAGGGAGGGAGGGAGGGAGGGAGGGAGGGAGGGAGGGAAGGTGGGAAGGTGGGAGGGAGGGAGGGAGGGAGGGAGGGAGGGAGGGAGGGAGGGAGGGAGGGAGGGAGGGAAGGAGGGAGGGAGGGAAGGTGGGAGGGAAGGAGGGAGGGAGGGGGAGAGGGAGTGAAGGAAGGTGGGAGGAAAGGAGGGAGGAAAGGAGGGAGGGAGGGAGGGAGGGAAGAGGGAGGGGGAGAGGAAGGGAGAAGAGATATATAGATAGAGATTATTGGATAGAGACAGAGACAAGAAAGAAGAAGACACCCAAAAACTTGACTATATACGAAATAAAACACAAAGAGAAAAAGAGCCAAAAAAAAACAGAAAGGACACATAAAACAAAATCGACAAAAAAAGACAAGAGATAAGAGGAAAAAAGAGAAAAAGGTAAAACAAACTGAACAAAAAAGTAAATAAAAAAAGCCATGAGCTAAATCTAGTTTTCCAAACAGCTATTTCTGTTTCCAAGGCCCGCGACAACTCGGGATGGTAATTTAACCTTCGACAACAAGGGAGAGAGAGAGAGAGAGAGAGAGAGAGAGAGAGAGAGAGAGAGAGAGAGAGAGAGAGAGAGAGAGAGAGAGAGAGAGAGAGAGAGAGAGAGAGGGGAGGAGAGAGAGAGAGAGAGAGAGAGAGAGGAGAGAGAGAGGAGAGAGAGGGGAGAGAGAGAAGAGAGGAGAGAGAGAGAGGAGTGAGAAGAGAGAGAAGAGAGAGAGGAGAGGAGAGACGGAGAGAGAGAGAGAGAGAGAGAGAGAGAGAGAGAGAGAGAGAGAGAGAGAGAAAGAAAGAGAGAGAGAAAAAAAAAAATAAGAGAGGTAGAGAGAGGGGGAGGGGAAGTGAGAGAGAGAGAGAGAGAGAAAAAAAACAAGAAATACATTCATAAAAAAAATATAAAAAACAGACCAATTCAATCTCCCAATACTTGTCATGGATACCTATCTCTCTCTCTCACTCTCTCTCTCACTCTATATCTCTCTCTCTCTACCGCCTACGACTGACTGCAAAGCGAAGCCCATCCGACACAGTTCGTGATTAATCGGCGCCAGTTGTGGAGAGATACGTGGAAATTGGCACGCCTGTTTACCTCGGCTGTTCTGCGGTGGGGGGAGTGGGGGAAGGGGGGGATGGAAGAAAGGTAGGGAGGAGGAAGAGGAAAAGGGAGGGAGGAGGAAGAGGAAAAGGAAGGGAGGAGGAAGAGGAAAAGGGAGGGAGGAGGAAGAGAAAAAGGGAGGGAGGAGGAAGAGGAAAAGGGAGGGAGGAGGAAGAGGAAAAGGTAGGGAGGGAGGAAAGTAGGGGAGTGGAGGGGAAGGGATGAAGGAAAAGAAGGATAAAGGGCAACGGAGGAGGGAATCCAACCCTACTATTCCCTCGCCCCTTCTGTACACGTGTCCGGGTGTGAAGCGAATATGTATCAGCGTGTAAACAGGTGCCGTCATGAGTGTCATGTGATTGGTACTTCATTCCGCACCCTAATGCTACCCTCTCTTGTGTATATATACAGATATACATACATACATACATACATACATACATACACACACACACACACACACATATATATATATATATATATATATATATATATATATATATATATATATATATATATATATATATATATACATATATATACATATATATATATATATATTATATATATATATATATATATATATATATGTACGTATGTATATATACATATATATGTATATATACATACATACATATATACATATATATGTATATATAACACCTCCCACCTGACCTCCCCCACCCAACCCATCCCAGCCACCCACCCACACGATCGCAAGCCACACAGACACGTCGCTTCACAATCAGCATTCCGCCTCGACATCCCCTAACCCCACCGGGAAACCCCCACCGGGAAACCCCTCACCCCCTACCCCTCCAAAAAAATCCTGATGGGCTGACGTTATAACAGCCTAATCCCTCGTCGCAGCCTGCCCAAAGCCTGCCCAAAGCCTGCCTAGAGCCTGCCTAGAGCCTGCCTAGAGCCTGCCTAAAGCCTGCCACCGATTCGAGGACACGACCCGCATCCCAAGACACACACTCGGGATCAGCAAGCAGATGCTCAGCACAAGCGGACGAATACTTGGGGCAAGCAAGCGACTGGACACTCACGATAAGCTACTGGCTCTTCTATGAATATTGATACATAGAGATGGATAGACGTAAATAGATGGGTAGATGAATAGATGGATGGGTAGACAGATAGAGAGATAGATGGATAGATGGGTAGACAGATAGAGAGATAGATGGATAGATAGATAGATGGATAGATAGATAGATGGATAGATAGATGGATAAATAGATGGATAGATAGATAGATAGAGACAGACTGGCTAATAGATAAAGTAGATAAAAAGATTAACAGACACAGACAGGCAGATCGGTAGGATAGATAGAAAGATAGAGATACATAGATATATATAGATAAATATACAGATAGATAAATAGATAGATAGACAGAAATATACAGATAGATAAATAGATAGGTAGACAAAAAATACAGATAGATGAATAGATAGGTAGGCAGAAATACACAGATAGATAAATAGCCAAACAGATAGACAGAAATATACATATGGATAAATAGATAGATCAACAGATATACCGATAGAACGACAGCCAGACCGAGACCGAAAAAATACAGACAAGTCGAAAGCCAGCACAAGCAAAACAAGCAGAGATACAAACACAAACGACAAAAAAAAAGTGACAACAGAGCCACTTGCTCATTCCGACGAGCAAGGCGAGTAAGCAAGACCGTTACTTACTTACTCTCGGGGAAAAGTGACGACGCCGGACACCCTCCCCCCTTCCCCTACCCTTCCCCCTTCCCACTCTCATTCACCCCCTTCACCCACCCCCCATCTCGCC
>NW_028234441.1:22188254-22195754 GCF_977035675.1 Penaeus japonicus
CAATGATTTTCTAAGATCAAAACTACATGGGGTCAACCTCACGATGGCTCCGTCACCGCTTTCTCGAACACAAAGGCGAGTCAATCAGGACAGGCCTACAGCTGAGTAAACCATCCTTCTCAGCAATTAGAGAGCACTCTCACCTCCACATTAACCTTTATAACAATACTGATTTCAAAATCTTGACCTCCCACCTTAACAGATTTGACCTGATCATAGCAGAAACCACAGCTAAATGATACTTCCAGTGCAACCACCCATTCCTTTTGGTTAGTACCTGTTACTTGCAATACTGTTTTTTCTGTCTGTGGTCATTTGATGATTTTTCGTGTTTTTAGATTTTCTATTAATTTTGTGATTTTGAATGTACACATACACACATACACACACACACACATATATATATATATATATATATATATATATATATATATATATATATATATATACATATGTACATATAGATATATGTATATATATACATATATACATATCAATTTATATGTATATATATACATATATACATATCAATTTATATCTATATCTATAAACACACACATCAACCCATCTATAAATCATCACAAACAAAACAAAAACCCCCGCCAACACTAACCTAACCTAACCCCTCCGCCACGATTACACATTTCCTTCTTTCCATTCCTACTAAAGGCAGAAACGTCACACACCAAAAGCCACCTGTCATGTCACTGCCATGAATGATTTTTCACTGATTTTAAACAGGTCACGAGTGAAATGAGTGAGCGTGCAGCCAGACAGAAGCTTTTACATAATGGGAAGCTAGTCTCACATGTTCCATCGATGACAGCTGGGTTTTGGCGGGAGTTCTGTGGAATGGAAATATTTGATGATTTTTTATTTAATTTTTTTATTAATGACTTCATTTGAGAATATAGATAGATGTGTGGTTATATGTATCTTTCTAAAATATGTTGTAGAATTATAAGTATAGATTTTTTTATTTTTTTATCAACGACTTCATTTAAGAATATGAATAGATGTGTGGTTATATCTTTCTTTCTAAAATATGTTGTAGAATTATAAGTATAGATTTTTTGTTCTTTTTATTAACGACTTCATTTGAGAATATAGATAGATGTGTGGTTATATGTAACTTTCTAAAATATGTTGTAGAATTATAAGTATAGATTTTTTTTTATTAACGACTTCATTTGAGAATATAGATAGATGTGTGGTTATATGTATCTTTCTAAAATGTGTTGTAGAATTATAAGCATAGAATTAATGCCAAATAACACAACGGGATTCAATTAACCAAACCCCCTTAGCCTTAATAGCTATAAGTGTGCGTGTGTAAAAACTAAAGCTGATTCATATGGAAAAAATAACAGTTTATTACATAATGCTATTACCATATATATGATATACCAAATGCATTATATATAGTGTGCTCAACTATTATTACCATGATATGCAAAAACTGTACATTTATCATACAAGATATAATATGATATATAGATGAAGATAATGATACTAATCATAATAATAATAATAATATAGCGACGTCGAGAGAAGTAAAGCCAGTGAGAGAAATAAGAAAAGGACAGAGAGGGAATATGCTTTAGTGTTCGCATAAAAAGGGTAAAGAGAATGTTATAGCAGAAGCACTGACGCAAAAGAAAGGGGAAGAGGCGAGGGGAAGAGAACGCATGACCTGACAGAGAGGAGAAAAGGAACATCATGCAGAAAGATCGAAAAAGGAAGGGAGAGAGAGATAGTGAGAGTGAGAGAGAAAGAGAATGTGAGAGAGAGAGAGAAAGAGAGAAACAGACACATACACACACAAATTGATAAAAGAAAAATAGAGAGAGAGAGGGACAATTTGTATAAAGACATTGATAGTTTTATAATCATGCACATCAAAAAACACAAACTGAAGAAGGAATCAATCTGTCAAAGCGATTGAAAAGCAGGATTTATATAGCTATATCACCTCTTAAAACTAAAATACACGCTTGTATTGTTTTATTTGTTTATTAATATAATCCCTTGATACACAATTGCCTTTATCACATAGCAAGCACGCTATTCTTTGGCTAAACTATTGCAAATGTAAACATGCAGGCATTACCAGGCACCCACGCACACCTGAGAGAAATTGTTGCAACATATTGCAACCCTTTGTATAAGATAAATAATGTTAATGTGATACAGAAGAATTTGCATAACATTTTTTTTAGATTTTATTTCTTTGCAGAGTACCAGCATAAGAATGTGTAATGTTGCTAGACGTATTTCAACGAAAATGTTGATGTGCATTGTGAGTGTAGAGACGAATGTGGAGATATACTATTACACAGTCTGTAAGATTTGCAACCTGGAAAATTACTGCACCCGATTAATTTTGATGTTCTATTTCTCCTTTATATTTTTACTGTATTTTTTCGTTCTTTCTTTTTGAAGAGAAAAGCAAAAATGCAACATCTACGAGGCATGCATCGTTAAATATTTTCTGTTTTAAATTCATCTTCTTATTTTCCTGCATATCATTTTTCCTGCATCATATATATTTTTCCTTGTGAAGATAGAAGTCTATAGGTAATCCATTATTCACTGTGGACAGGGCATGCATTCGTGAATAATTCCTGTTCTCAATTACTTGTTTTATTTCCAATTCTTGCATTCTATTTCTCCGGTAAATTTCGATTTTTCATTTTTTGAAATTTGTAAATACACCATTTATGCACCATATACAATCCTTACATCCTCGAATAATATACTAAGTCATTTTATATTTTCTATCCTCATTTTTCCTGCATCATCTTTCTTTCCACATTTTTCTTTGCGTAGGGAGAAGCTTGCAAACATACCATTATGCAACATATAGACGCCTTGAATCCTCGAACAATTCCTGTATAATGTTTGTCTATTTTTTAATCCCTTCTGGACTCGAGTTAAGAACACGTTTTGTGACTGGTTGGCGTGGGAACATTTTTCTCGAACATATGAAACGTGATAATCAAGGGAATGAAATAAGAATTGAAGAAGATAAAATGAAAAAAAAGTGATAATGTGTTTTGTATTTTCCGTCATTCACGGTTATTATTTGCATTGTGATTAATAAGACTGAAATGTTTATGTCTAAGATGTTTAGTGTTATTTGCTTCATCATGTTTACAATGCAGAATGTATTCTATGGATGCTGAATACGTATCGAAGCTCAGACTGATATAACAAGGCGAAGGGAAATGAAAAAAAAAAAAAAAAAACATTTAAAAGAATAATTATAAAAATTCGAAAGTGCTCGTTATCCCTTAGATTCCATTCCTTCTCAACATGATGCTGAATTAACATAATAATCATTCATTATTACACATATTATTATTCAGCAGCGTTGTATTTCCATTTGAGTAAGGAAAAAAAGGAGGAAACTCGAATTTATCATAATCACCCGTTGCTTTGAAGGAGAACGAGCATATTACAAACGGCAATACAGGAAGTGTTCAATGTCGTTTCTTTAGTTGCTTGAATATCGTTAATATCATGATGTATATTATTTTAATTGTGGGTATGATTGTTATTATCATTGTTGGTGTTAGTATTATTATCACTTTATCTTTTTCAGTATCATTATAATCATCATTATTATCATCATTCGTATCGTTGTTTTCTAATCATTATCAATATTGATGATCATTATCGTTAGTATCGTTAGCATTATATTTTTATCACCATCATTATTATCATTATTATTATGATAATGATTATTGTTACCATCATTATTAAAATAATCATTATAATCATTGTTACTACAACTATTTTGATAATTGTTTTCATCTCATTAGGCTATTATTGTCATAATATTTTTTATACCATAATAATTATTGCTATTATCATTACTGTTATAATCATCATCATCATCATCATCGTTGTCATTCTTATTATTACTACCATCCGTATTACTTCCATTGTTATTCATACCAGCATTATCACTGAAAAAAACTCAATACATAAATGAACAAAAACAGCATTACTGAACACGCATCATTATCTAAATCACAATCTAGATATTACAGTTACACAAACTTGCATCTCGTTTAAGAAAGAGAGAGAGAGAGAGTTAAATTAACCTGAACATTCTTTATAACACTCGCGGTCGTATTACTTTTCAAAATAGCCTTGGATGAGCCAGGGTCTTGTTTTAGTAGTTTAAGCGTTCGTTGTGGTGGAAATAGATGTGGTTTTGTTTCACGCTTTGGGATTGGATGGAGCTGATGACGTCATATCATAGAATTGTGATTTAAGAGATTTGATACGTTGGTAATGAAGTATGTATGTATATATCATATGATGATATTTTCAACGTACATATCTCGTATGCGTATATATGCCTGTGTTAATAAGATGCACATGCACACAGACACACACACACACACACACACACACACACACACACACACACACACGCACACACACACACACACACATATATATATATATATATATATATGTATATATATACATATATGATATACATATATACATATATATATTATCTATTTACATATTGATATATTTACGATAGACACAAACGGATATTGATATATATATATATATATATATATATATATATATGTATGTATGTATGTATATCATATATATGTGTATATATGTATATATATACATATATATATATATTTATATATATATATACATACATATGATATCAATATGCGTTTGTGTCTATCGTAAATATATCAATATGTAAATAGATGAATACTTATTTACTGGTTATAACCGATTTAATCGTTAAGGAATTTTCCTTTTCTGACGGTTGACTGGTAGACAATTGCAACATGATAACTTTTGAGTAAAAATCATAAACTAAAGATATATAGGCACTCTTCATATTGATTTTGTTGTATCTTGCAGTTCTTAAATCGGCTCTCTTTCAATTAGTTTTTTTTTCGATAGAAAGTGAAATGATTCGTCTAAAAAAAAAATAATGATAATGATTATTTTCCTTTGAATGAGAGTGAAAAGCAAAACACATGATTTCTCTTGCAGAAAATGGACTGAATACGTTTAATTGTAAATTATATCATGCCACCAACTATATTCGGAATAATATTAGGTAACGTAAAGTTACGTAAGATTTGGAAGAGAAATTGTGCTTTCCCGTTTTCTCTCTCATATATTTAGTTTCAAAGGAATTACAGATTTCTCTTTCAGTCAAGCAACGATAACAAATAATTTGTTTAATATGATTAAAGGACAAGGTTCGCGCACTAAGAGAAAAAAAATATTACATCAACGACGGTGCAAATAGCAGTAATTGTTCGATTGTTACTGTAATTACATCGTCCATAATCAGATCCATCATACAACATGCTTAACATTTGAACTTTGAACTAAACAGTAATAATAGTTTAACTGTTTTGAATATACCTTTTTCCAGAAGGTTACAGAAGGAAAAACAGAACAAGTATTTATTTTTTATTATTTTATTTTGTTCGTATCTACATAATTTCCAGTCGTCGACCAATTAAGCTCAGGATTTTGATGACGTTAAATTACTGCAAATATATATCTCATTTTAGACTTATGCTTTATTCGTCTTAGTGTCTGAAAAGCAGTATGTGTATGAAAAAAAATATTTATGAAAAAAATTGGTTCATTGCTGTAGAAACTGTCTTGCATCTATAAATAAATATATATATATATATATATATATATATATATATATATATATATATATATATATATATATATTACATATATATATACACATATATATGTATGTATATACAAACACACATATATACATATACATATATACATACGCACATTCTTTCTTAACAGGATAGTCTAAACAACGATGCTGGAATTGTTTATTTGTTTTATAAATATACAAGTACAATACACATACAAATACTCAAAATATATCAGAGCAGTTATTCTGAAATAAAATCTCAGTTAACTCCTAAAGGATTTAGACATATACCATTGCGAGTACCTATGTATTTTTGTTTATTTTCTTTTACTCCTAAGGAATAATAATAAACTCAATTACGTAGACACTTGCAATGTTGATCTTGGTGAATCTTGTGGCTCTTAAATCACTGTCTTTCTTTCACCATGAAAATATTATATGACAAAATAAGTGATGGAAAAAATATAATATCTATTTGGATCATCTATTCATCACTTGAGGGATTTTAAAGGATACGATCTAAAATCCAGTGTGTGTGTGGGTGTGTGTGTGTGTGTGTGTGTGTGTGTGTGTGTGTGTGTGTGTGTGTGTGTGTGTGTGTGTGTGTGTGTGTGTGTATGTATATATATATATATATATATATATATATATATATATATATATATATATGTATATATATATATATATATATATACATATATATATGTATATATATATATATGTATATATATACATATATACATATATATATATATATATATATATATATATATATATATATATATATATACATAAAGTGCAATATTAATGTCAACTGCATTTCCATTCATATATGTTACAGATAAAACACTCAAATGTATGACACAATAATAATTTTAATGAAAAGGTTGATTATTATAAAAATTAAACGTTGATAACAGCAAATACTAGGATAAAAATAATGTCAAGGTAATGATAATAATAAAGATGAAGACAAGGTAATGATAATAAAGATGAAGCCAAGGTAATGATAATGATAACACAACAAACAATAATGACAGGAGTAAACATAACACACATACACACACACACACACACACACATGACTAAATCAAACAACAGCAATCAAAATAACCCAACCAAATAACCAGGAAAAAAAAAAGGACAATCCACACAAACACAACCAAAACAAAAATAACGACCTGTTTCATACTCGAAAAGCATTCGACCGGAAAGACTGACCTGACTCCCCCCCCCTTCACCTCCACCCCCCCTTCCCCACCATTAACAATGCGGCCGGGTTCCTTTTCTCGCGTCACGACTTACTTCGATTCACCTTGGTCTCGGAACTTTCTTCCAGGGCGGAGCGGAAGATTGTGCACTCTGATTTTATTGGTTTAATTTCGTAATGTACACATGCGCACATGATAGTATAAATGCTTATATACATACATATACTTTTTATTTATGTGTGTATAAACATATGTGTATATATATATATATATATATATATATACATATACACATATACATATATATATATATATATATATATATATATACACATATCTGTCTATCTGTATGTATATAACGTATACGTGTGTGTGTGTGTGTGTGTGTGTGTGTGTGTGTGTGTGTGTGTGTGTGTGTGTGTGTGTGTGTGTGTGTGTGTGTGTGTGTGAGAGAGAGAGAGAGAGAGAGAGAGAGAGAGAGAGAGAGAGAGAGAGAGAGAGAGAGAGAGAGAGAGAGAGAGAGAGAGAGAGAGAGAGAGAGAGAGAGAGAGAGAGAGAGAGAGAGAGAGAGAGAGTGAGATAGTCAGTCAGTCACAT
>NW_028234441.1:22203254-22205754 GCF_977035675.1 Penaeus japonicus
CTGTTCATAGCTCTTCCTATCACAGGAGGTCTCAGGGTCCTAAAATTGAACTCCTGTGATGCCTAAAACACAGAGAAGCTTTAACGCACATGCGCTTACAATGTGTATATGATGGAAGGGGGTGGGGGGGGTATGTGTGTGTGCATGTGGGGTGTTTGGGGGTGGGGGGTTGGGATATGTGTGTGTGTGTGTGTGTGTGTGTGTGTGTGTGTGTGTGTGTGTGTGTGTGTGTGTGTGTGTGTGTGTGTGTGTGTGTGTGTGTGTGTGCATGTGGTGTGAGTGAGTGTGAGTGTGAGTGTGAGTGTGAGTGTGAGTGTGAGTGTGAGTGTGAGTGTGTGAGTGAGTGAGTGAGTGAGTGAGTGAGTGTGTGAGTGTGTGTGTGTGTGTGTGTGTGTGTGTGTGTGTGTGTGTGTGTGTGTGTGTGTGTGTGTGTGTGTGTAAGTGTAAGTGTGTATGTAAGTGTAAGTGTGTAAGTAAGTGTGTGTGTATGTAAGTGTGTGTGTATGTATGTATGTGTGTTAGTATGAGTATAAGTATGAGTATGAGTATGAGTATGAGTGCAAGTGTGAGCATGAGTGTGAGTATGCATGTGTGAGTGCGTGTGTGTGTGCAAGCATGTATGTATGTGTGACTGCAGTGTGTTTTGGTATATCAGAGAGGGTGAGAGAGAGAAAGATGGAAGGAGTGTAAATTTTACGAACTTTTATCATCAAAGCATTAATAATAGTTAAAATTAGCTCCTTTTTTTAAAGCTTGTCATCTCTACAGTCACAACATCTATCAATGAGATAAGGAAATACCACTTTGCTTCTCTATATCACTGACATTTTAATCCAATCTTTAGAGATGTGATCTTATTACAAGACAAATTTTCCACTGAAGAAATGTTTTGAATTATGTACAAATTATTGCAATCTATTCATCAAAAGACTCCACAGACTTCTAAAATTTTTGTGCTTTGTAAATTACAAGTCTATCTATCCATCTGCCTTAGCAATATCTAATGCTCATCTAAACACTTATCATTCAAACAGGTTTTTAAATCTGATTTTTACACCACTTCAAAAAACTTTGTTATCCAATTCTCCACTGATGTCTGAAACTTTTGTATAGCCTGCTGTAAAATAGTGAAGAAGAAAGAAGGCAATTTTAAGTACAAGCAGAAGCGTAGACTCATAAAACACACCTGAAATTATGTTTGTATTAGGAATACTAAAGATAGAAATTAAAAACTGAAAATCTAGAGGACATACCATTTAATAATAAATATCTGTCTTCCCTACAATTTTGCCCTTGCTGAAGCAAAAGAATACCAGGCTCTCTTTTTAACAAGACACTTCCCAATCCCTATAACAAGAAATGCATTGAGGATGTTTACAGAAACAACAACTGCTGGTGTCTCACCGGATGATTTGAACATTCAGGCAATAAAACCATAGTAATGCAATCTTGGGCCCAATTACATCATGCATTCACGTTTAAAAAATCTGATTCATTCACATATCTAAAGAACAATCAGTCTTCTAAAAAATATACAGAACAGCATAAAACTTTGTACAATAATTTCCATGTTACATTTATAAACATAATAATATGCCTAAGCATGAACAATGTCAATAGATAGCTATGATGAAAATACCTACTAGGATATAAATAGAAATCTGAACTATCTCATACAATGCCATGAGTACACAAAGCCTAATAGCATTTTTAAAAGAAGACAAGAAAGCATTATATCAATAAGAATATGAATACATACTTTTATTGGTCTATAACATCCTTTCAGAAGTTTCACGTATTATTCTGCATAAGCACATGTAACACAAATAGCCTGTTCCATAGCAAAAAACTTGACCAATATAGTCAGATATAATTATTCTCTTTAATAATCACTCAAAATGTCATATAAAAAAAAGGTCAACTTGAAAAAGGTATATTCCTCTATTTCATACACATAACATACATATTATTAATCCCTCTCGCATTTTACACCTTATCAAAAGAACCTGTTGAAGACCAACAAAATAATTTTCTTGAATCCCTCCTTTCGACTGTTTTACATTTACAAATGTAACACTGTTGTAAGAAATGTCACGTTCAAATATTCCAGTCATTAACATCAAGTACTTAAAGGTACAAAATATCTAAAACCTTACAATACTGTAATTCACCTACAGTCTTTAACTGCTTATTTGAAAACTGCCTGAAAAGCCAACAGTGTAAAAATTTGCTAGAAAGTGTATGGCAACATAGACAAATGGTAAAAAAAAAAGAACAAAGAAAAAAAAATTGAGTTCGACATGAAAATTCATAAAACTGTAGAAATCTATAGCTTATGAACTGATTGATTGCTTTGTACATTTTGTTGATACTTTTTGTACTTTTAACATTAATGAGGCTAGTGTTAGTACTAAAACAATGTATTCAAAAAAGAGTGAAAGAAATGTGAAAAAAGGGAAAAAAGCAACCTTTAGGAAGACTGCCAACTAATAAATCTACA
>NW_028234441.1:22213254-22218254 GCF_977035675.1 Penaeus japonicus
AAAAAAGCAGGAGAATCCACAGAAGAATTGCTCTTCATGGATTCTCTGGTGACAACAGTCAGGGAAAGCCCTAGAATCTTGACTTTTGGAGATGATGGGACAAAAAGATCCCAGTGCCAGCAGGAGAGAAAGGGATCAGGTCCAGGGATGGAAGGATTCAGCCATTCACCTTACCCAGAAATTGACAAGTACATCCAGAGCATCCTTGGTCAAGGTTACATCCGCTGCTGGTTTTATTTTCCACAGAGTGAATTGCTGGTTTATGAAATAGCCAATAATAGATTTTGCCACAACATAGGTAGGGAACACAAGAGCAATGGGATAATGTACGTGGCAAACTTGAAGCTAGCTGTTTACTATCAGAAATGCCACGACCCTGACTGTCAGGACTACCGGTCGAATCCCATCACGCTTCCTGAATGGACAGTATTCTGGAAGAACATGGGAGAAGACGAGGTAATGGAATGGATCCAAGAACCTCAGAGTGATACAACTGGCATTTGGAATGACAGCGATGATGACAGTCTCCTGAGCATGGTAGCCGCACAGGTCGAGAATGAGCAAAAGAGCAGTATTATGACAGCGGCAGCCACACATTTTGAAAATGAGGATGACAACAATCTAATAATCATGGCAGCAGCACAGGTCGAGAAGGAGGACCTGTCTGACAGCGAGTTGACCTCTGCCGTGAGTAAGTTTGAAATGTGGGATAAAATTGACGAGATGTCTCTATCTTCTCTAAGCAGGCAGAATTCACTACAGAGTTCCCAGAAAAGCAATCCCTGGGATAAGCTGTCCCTCATATCCTCCCCAAACAGTTCCTTCTTTGATGAATCTTCACAAAAATCCAGTGACGGCTGCGGGATAAATTTCGGCCCCGAAACTTTCAGTGCAGACCAGAAAGTGCAGCAGAACTTGAATACGTATGATTTTGACTCGGATGAAGATTTTGCAAGTGCCGCAGCCAAAGTTGAGGAAGAGATGCGGAATCAAGCTTGGGATGAGGTGGAATTTAATAGTTGTGGACTTGATGATGAAGACTTTTTACTGCCATGATTTTGAAGATGGAAAATACCATATTGCATGATATTTATTTTAAAATTATTATCAACAAATAAGAAAATAAATACCAGATTGAAAGTGCCGTTAATCATCTGGTACAAAAGTTGTATTTCAAGGAAAAAATTTAAGCATGGTCAATAGTAGTTTTGATAAAAGAAAAACAAAATTTAGTTATTATTGGTCTGTTGTAAATAAAAGTACTATATAATCATTTTTATAATATGTGAAAAAGCCAGGGGACATGTAGCCACTGGTATATAGGAAAATGCAAAATGCTTTATACACTTCTGATGAAGGTATTTAATTTATAAGACATTATCATAAAATATTATATATATATATTTTACCTTGTACAAAAGATGCCATGAAAGAATTTAGGTAAATTATGGCTCCCTGCATGGGTATATCAAGCTTTCCTCTGTTTCATTGATAACATAAAGGATTTATGTTAGCATGTTTTCATATGCTTTCAACTGAATGTCATGATACTTTTGGCAGAGCTACAGTTTTTACATACATTACCTGTAAAATCAAAATTAATCTGATTTATATAGATTAATCAGTGATCTTTATTCTGGAATTCGCTAGAAGAGTAAGTAGTAGATATATTTGTTGTTTGTATTTTATGAATACATAGTTATTTGTCATGTGTGTTTCATACTATATTTTTATTGTATGGCAGAACCACATATTTCAGTCACTTCACACATGTGATCATAATGCATGTGCGGCAGAGTCAGTCAACCTTTTATGGATGACCTTTCAGTGTCATAAGATTAAGCCACTGTGGACGGGGGTCATGACTTAAATAACACCTCTATGAGACAGGTGTCATTGCCTTTACAGTAAAGTATTACTAATGTCACAGCGTTAGTTTCAGAAGTACAGCTTTCCTAAGTCAGCCTAAAACGTTTGTGATGGATTTAAGGGAAAATGTTCATTGGGTTAGGCTCATATGGGCTTCTGGGAGCACGGAGAAAACATTTTCTCTCTACCTCTATTTTCTAGCCGTTGCCCTTGGTGTCAAATATCCAATCTGGATGTTCACTTAGCTCACTCCAGGCCCCCCCCCCCCCTCCACAATGGGTTAAAATGGGTACAATATGAATTTGTATCCATTTGTATTATTAAATGAAGATTTTAACTGAGGGACAAATTGTTAGTTGTAAATTCTTTTCTTTTTTTCTTCTTCTTAGTAAACTGTGTATAATTGTTTAGATATGTCCATTTATGTTATAATTCCAGTTTGTGATATTGGTAACTAATAAAAAGCTTTATTATTAAAGCTTATTAAATAATACCTTCTAACAAATACCCTCAGAAAATTTGTGTGAGGTATATATAAGCTGAGAAGGAAACTGGAAAGGAAAAGAAAATAATACTGTAAAGGAAAACAGAAATGTCTGCATGTAGTATTTCCAACCATAACAAATTTTACCAAGAATATCTTTTTACTATAATTACAGGTTAATAAATACACAAATATTTAGTCTTCAATTTATGAAAAATAAAAGTACAAAACAGTGACTATCTGTCTCAGGCCAATAATTGTCCACCATCACCAACACATTTTTTCCAATATGATAAAAAAGGCATTTTTTGTCCTTACATTGAAGGAAAAATTGAGAGCACCAGAGAGAGAGAAAAACAAAATACAGATTATATATATATATATATATATATATATATATATATATATATATATATATATATATATATATATATATATTATATAATATATATATATATATATATTACCCTTTTCAGAGTACTCTAAATTGTTTTTTATCTTTTAGATGCAACCTAGTACACAGTATCCCAATATAATGGTGCAAGCTGCTAAATATGGCATAAAATGAAAATAGAAATGAGCTAAAAATAATTTGAATATATATTTGCATAAAGTATAAAGTAGATTTTGTAATTCTTTATTACAACTGTATACTGAGTGTCAGTGATAAGATAAACCAATTCTGAAAAATTATAGATCTAATAAAAAATTAATATGAATGTTACTCATGATCATATAGCAATAGTTGTATAAATACAGTTACATTATAAATACAACAAAAATGTTCATCCTAAACTTGAGAATTTCATAACCATAATCATTAATCCTTGTATCAGAAAAAGTGTAATGAACAGTTGACAAGACCTCATCCATCTCGTGTCTTATATTCTTAAATGTAATCAATCATACGTCAACAAAAGGCAACACTATCACATTGTTTAGATTTTTCACTGGGATAAGCCAATAAAACATGGACCTCATTAAAAACATTTTGAATATAGAATTTGAGTTCCTACATTGAGTATTGATACAAATTACAAAATGCAAAACAAGTAAATTATTTATCAGGGTAAATCTATCATCTAAGGAATGCTTTGTTCATTACCAATGGTTACCCCTTTATAAAATGGAATGTATGATAGAGATTACATATACATTACTATCATAATAAATATAAAATATCAAACATTCTTGAAAGTTTCCAGAGATAAATATCAGAAAAGGATAAAGTAAGAAAAAGGAAAAATATTCAATGGATAAGATAAAAAAAAAAAATAATAATAATAATAATAAAAAAAATAAAAACTACGGAACCATTTACCAATACTCTTGCTTTTTAGAAGTTACCATCTAACACTAACTTCTAGAGCTTAGACGCAGCTGGTTCGTCTAACAACCAAATGAGTTCTCCGCTGACAGGCTTGACCATCCCGGAAGGCAGTGCTTCCTGATCTCCAAGGATACGCTGAAAGAGTAATCATGGTGTTCATTCATCAGCCTGTATTCAGTCCCTTCAGGAGATCAGTAGTAATTGACAGCATATACAGTAATAATAGCTTAAGGAAATCTCCATCACTAGACATTTAATAGACAATGATTTGGCTAATTGCTGGTATTTAATGAGTGCGTTGTTTGTAACAGTCCACTGCTGGATAATGACCTCCTCCCAATTCTTTTCATGATTAACATTCTTACAAAAGTAATTCTATAGAATTATGGCCAGGACCTTAATAAAAGTCCAATGGATGACATACACATTACTTCTTTAGAGATGGGATCAATTAATTTCCTACTTTACTATCCTTCAAATCCAGCTGTATATCTAAATCATTGCTGACTTCTAAAATCCTGCAAATATGTGACATCACATCACATCAAATGGTCTGCATCCAATTTGACTGAGAAGCTACCAAATAACCCCTATCCATATCTAGAATGGCTAATTGCAAGCAAACCTCACCTTCACCATGTCTGCCTTCCCTTGTCCAGCCATTGCAAATATGCAACAGCGTGCTTTGTTGATCACTGGGAAAGTCATGGTCACTCGGCAAGGTGGTGGCTTTGGGGAGTCGCTGATGGGTGCAATCCAGAGCTTATCCTCTTTTAACAGAGCATGACCTATAAACAGAGGATAAATATGAATATATTTCTTTTGATTATCATCATTAATCATAATCATAAACATAATCAATATCTTTAAAAACTTGATTTCCCTTTTTATTCATATCATTTTAAATCTATATAGTATCTTTATTTTCCTCAGTTTTCTTACTGGTTTAATTTTCTAAATTTGTTGTCATGGTTTCATTATTCTTTTCATTATTTATTATCCATTATGAATTTTTCTTGTTCAGGTCAGCTAAACTCCAACATATATACTTTGACAAGAGAGAGGTTGTACACCTCCCTGGTAATTTATCGTCAAATAAGGATTTACTTCTATGGAGGCTTGATCATCTTTGTCTGAGCATTGAATGGGTTAGGCCACTGTGGCAAGGACCTCAAGGAGAAAGTCCTTAGTTCAAGATTTACAGCAATAATAATAATGATAATATAAGCAACTATCTTTACTGTCATAATTATCAAACCATCATTATTATTGGTTTCATCAGTTTGCCTCTTCCATAAAAAATCATGAACCAACACT
>NW_028234441.1:22223254-22225754 GCF_977035675.1 Penaeus japonicus
TTTCCCGGGCCTTAGACTTAGTATATGTGACTGGGCCATTTCGTGAATATAACACATGAGTAATGCATAACAACTGCACAAACTAAGTATGTTTCACCAAAAATGGTCAACTAAGATGATATATTGTTTGGCGATTTTTCTTTAGCATGAGTTTTGGCGGACATTAGTTCCAGATCAAGAATTCATGGCCAAAAGTTTAATCTACTTGATATCACATTGGCGAAAATATTCACCCAAAGATTCCTACCTTACGTCAATATTAGAAAGAACACTGTTTTCACATAAATGCAAGGCAATACTATTGATACTGATTACCCAGTGAATATAAATGATATAGGTTGATAGTTATGTGCGATAAATTACTTTCTTGAAGCATCTCTAGAATTTTTCAAGTATCCTAACTTTAACATTAATGCAGAATATAGATGCTTATTTATACTTACGTATAGTCATAATCTTACTCAATGAATAAGAGTAACCAGTTGGAATTTCCAGCTAAGATCTGCGAATGTTCAAATCTCTCTCTCACCTCTCTCTGTATCTCTCTGTCTCTCTCTCTCTCTCTCTATCTATCTATCTCTCTTTCTACCTCTCTCTCTATCTCTCTTTCTCTCTCTCCCTCTCTCTCTCTCTCTCTCTCTCTCTCTCTCTCTCTCTTTTTCTCTCTATCTCCCCCTCTCTCTCCCAGCCTCCCTCCCTCCCTCCCTCTCTCTCTCTGTCTTTTAGCAGGAGCATTAAAACAAACAGAAAGCTTGCTTAGTAAATTGGAGGAAGAATATTTAAAAACACGAATTGATAGCAAGAGAACTAACTGAATCGGGAAGCAGACTGGCACCAGTGTGTGGGCGTCACAACCCCGCCCAATAGAGGTGTGAGATCAAGTCGAGGTGTTGCTTCAGCAGGGTCGGTAGCAGACAGCAGTCTTGACCTCCAGATTTACCTTGGGTCAGCCTGAGTTCACTTCCGAGATGCTAAGTGGTTCGTTAGTTCGTGTAAGGATGCTCGACGGTTCATCTTGAAAGTATATTTATGACTCACATACATTTTGTCTCTCTCTCTCTCTCTCTCTCTCTCTCTCTCTCTCTCTCTCTCTCTCTCTCTCTCTCTCTCTCTCTCTCTCTCTCTCTCTCTTTCTCTCTCTTACCTGCACTATAATTTTCCTAATGTATATTCTTCCAAATGTCCAATGCTAAGTGGTATCCGACTATAGTGGATAGATAATTTTTCTGCTTTAAAACGAATCAAGAAATTTCAAAGATCAACGCTGAAACACGAAAAGCTGAATTACACTTTAATGTACATTGAATCGGAGAGATTGTGTCTAATTAACTACCGGAGTATTATTGATTAATTCGCAGCCAAAAAACTCGTAAATTGATTTTTATTAGATTCTTAAATTAAGAACCTGTTGGATAATGATGACGTGAACGTCCCGACGCAGGTAAATATGTATTTTTTATCTATCATAGTGTTTCTAATTTCATACAATTGCACCAAGAGTAATATTCATTTTTTAGTAGCAGAGGATAGAAATTATCATTAGGATTACTATAATATCCGTAAAACATATTTAGTTTAGAATCTCATCCACAGATGGCACCACGCTCTCCTGGCACCAGTGTGAAAGAAAGCCTTGAATCGCACCCCATCCTTGGTCTCTACCAAACACGAACTTCAATGAGGATGGCACACAGCAAGATGCCGACCTCCGGCTTTATAGCACCGGTGGCCCAGGGTGTGCAAGCAGAATGAGAAGAGGAAAGGGAATCAGACTATGTTCAGCGGCTGCAATGTGCCCTGTGCCAATATGGTTGCTTTGTGTTGTGGCACTAGCATCTGGAAGGGCAGGTCGCCTTCCTATTCTCCGTCTCTTCATGTTTTGTTTTTTTCGTTGGGAATGGTTATTTCTTTATTTAGTATAAAGACTTGTTTTTTTGTCTTCCCATAAAACTACAATACTTCTGTTATAGTCAGTGCAAGGTATACAAGGAGTTGTTTTTTATTTATTTTTCCTAAGAATAATATATTCTGTTTTTTTATGGATCTTACTTTTGAACATATATACTTTTCTCTGTTATATTTTACCATCTTTTGGTATACCTCTCTGAATCCCGTAGACTCATACCCATAAAGGCAAATGGGCTGTCCGCCATTGTGTATATTTGTTTATTTTATATTTCTTTACATTTCCATTTATGTTTATTTGTTATTCGTCCTTATATCTACTAATACACTTTGCAAGCCGTTTCTACAAAGCTTTCTTTATATTATCTAAAATTTAAACCTTCCCTGTTGTATATTACAGTTGTAATTACAGACGACCTTCTCTTCTTTCGGTTTACATTTTCCTGTATTTTCAATAAGTAATGATTCTTCTTATGGCATTAATTAGTTCTTTGTATCCCTATTGCTGTTATCGGCCTTTGTTAAGCGTCACAACCATTATTATTGTGTTCCAAACATTTTCCCTGGCGTCCCTATGTTCATTCCGGTCAGTTTA
>NW_028234441.1:22233254-22243254 GCF_977035675.1 Penaeus japonicus
TCCTTGTTAATGTTAAATTCACAAGTAAAATGCACCGAGTTATCTCTTTATTTAGAAAATCGAATCTGTTGATAAGAATTTTTCAATGGTGTTGGTGATCCTGATCATCTTGAAATAAATATTGGGTGAGAGATTGATGTGTTGGAAACTTGCCAGATTGGGCAGGTATGTGAAGTGATCACATTGGCATAACCCATATGTGTGGGACTGCAAAATTATTGGTGATTTCCTGAGCTTTTTTCAGAGTTGAAGTAATTAATTGTTTAAGTGCATAGATGGTCTAGGTGCAGTGTTTGCTAAGATTCTTGTTCGTCCTTGTGCTGTGATGTGACATATGTTTGAAAATCTGGAGGAATGTGGCAATATTTTTTGCCGAATTAGTGTATGGAAATTGCCAAGATTCTTTCATATTACTTTGTATGTTTCGAAGACAGTGGACTTGTAGTTATTTTTAGATTACTTATACTTTCTTAATAGATAATGTTGTCACCAGAAAATTGTCATTATTTTATTTTTGTTAGCAAATAATATTGTGCTTCTTATCAAGGATGAAGTGATAAATGTCATATTTATACAGTGATTAAATTTATACTCTTATTGTACGATTATTTATAATTGTCATAATTTTTTAGGAGCTCTACTGAAAATTTACCACGTCCTTGTTGTATATCTGCTCATGAAATGCAGTAAAATGTACACTTAAATGTTGATATTTGTTTACCAGAAATCTGCACAAATGTAACAATATCTACTTATATGATTGAGAATTTAGGGGAACAAATTGGTCAAGTGATAATATGCAAATGTCAAAAAATGTTAGATATACCTTTATAACTTTTTGTCCAGATAGACCAGTTGTTTGTGAGCTGCCCTGTTAATGGGTTTGTCAGTTTAGAAGGATTAACTTAATGGATGATGGTATTAAGAGTATTTATTAGTGCAGATCATCAACAATGTGTTATATAGGAGTAAGAGCCATTTGCTTATGAAGTAAAAGCTGCGGTCGCATATTGCACCTTCATTAATGCACCACTGTATCTTTACCACAACCTCCTCTGCCCAAGTCATGTGCATGTGACTCAGATTAGCCACTTCCACTCCTCAGCTGGATATAGCTGCATCCTCTAAGCTCAGATTCCACAACTGGGACTCTGCCCTGGTCCTGAGCTTCCTCTGGCCACCCTGTCCTATGGTTGAGTTACTTTAGTTACACTCCACAGGGCTTGTTGTTTTTAGGCTGGCTTCAAGGCTTGTGGACTCTGGTTTTAATTTGTTATTGTAGGTCTTTGTTTATATTTTGTCATTGTCATAGTACTATCATTATGACAATGATATTAATATGAATGGTTATGATACAGTGATATAGTAATAGTGTAAAGATAGTAAAAATGACACATCAATAGTTAGATTGATAGAATGAATGTTTACTGTCTCATCTTCCTGATACACACACAAATACACACACACACACACACACACACACACACACACACACACACACACACACACACACACACACACACACACACACACACACACACACACACACACTTTTATTTCGAAAGATGAAGAAGAAGAAAAAGAAGGCAAAGTACAGTCCAAGATAATATTGACTCTCAATTTATACTTTACTTGTCAATAAAGTAATTGTTATTTAATCAAGAACTTACCCCCTAGTGTAAGTGTATGGAAAAGATTGTTAGGGCGACACATTGCTGCCTCTCGCCTGTCAATTATTTTTCTCAACTTAGTCATTACCTCAATGAGAGGAAGACTAAGTACATCTATTACCCATTCACAGTTGGGAAAAACCAATATGGCAATTTCTCTCAAGTTGCCAGCTGTCACTGTGGCAGATGTGGCACCATCTCTTCAGCTAGATGGCTATTTTTGAGTGGGAAAGCCTCTTACTGGCCAGACCTTGTAGTGGAAGCATGCCAAACATTTCACTAAAAATTGTTTGGCCTGTAAATCCTACTTGACGTGTGCTTGAAGGAGACTGTGCAATATGCAACCTGATTCAGAAAAAAATGTCTTTTCTTGGTGTTTTTTTCTTTTTCTTTTTTTCTTTTCCTTCTCCATCCTCTTCTCAAGTTGAGGATTGAAAGATATTTTTTACTCATTATATGTAATCTCTGTTTTCAGGAAAATATACATCTTATTATCTCCATGTTAATATCTGTTTTTAGTGTTTGTATGTTTTTTCTAATTATTTTTCATCATCATCCTCGTCTTCATCACCTTCATCTCCTCCTCTCATGGTTTTCATGACCCATTTTCCATTTCAGGGGTTTAAAGGACTAAGATGTCAGACGACAGGAGCATGAGCGTCAAAGCCTACCTGGATGTGGGAGGAGGCCGGCAAGAGGTGCGTCGCTTTGGCCTGGCAGAGGGCATTGCCACAAACTTTACCTGTCTGAAGGAGAAAGTGTGTTCAGTTTTCGGGCTCGGGCAGCAGGACATCACTCTCTCGTGGAAAGGTGGGTGACGTCGTGGTGTTTGTTGAATGAGTTTTCCCCTTGTCAGATTCTGTTAACCCTATGACGACGGTGTGTCACACCCTTGTGACACAGCTAAATTCCCGATGCCGGGGCGTCATGCCAGTGTGACGTTTCCAATGCAATATTGCAATGGCCTGGCATAGGGGTTTTTGTGTAGCGCGTGCCCCACCGGGAAAGGGTTAATGTGTGTGTGTGTGTGTGTGTGTGTGTGTGTGTGTGTGTGTGTGTGTGTGTGTGTGTGTGTGTGTGTGTGTGTGTGTGTGTGTGTGTGTGTGTGTGTGTGTGTGTGTGTGTGTGTGTGTCTGTGTGTCTGTGTGTCTGTGTGTCTGTGTGTCTGTGTGTCTGTGTGTGTTTTTTCCTTTACATTTTATGAATGAATTATGAAGTTTTAATAAACATAAATACATGAATTCAGTAAGGACTTTCCTTGCTTTACTACTTTTCATACTGTTCATAACTAAGGTGTCCACATTTGATAAAATCTTTCCCATCATCATATAATATATGTCAGGTATTGGATTGATGTGTTATACAAACGGCTATCACTGACCAAGAAATCCTCTGCAAATGCCAAGATTTGTATAATTTACTACTTAACCCATCCCCAACGGGGGAATTCTAGCCTTGAATGTCCAAATGCCGGGGCGTTCGAATTATTAGGCCTAAATCAATTGAATGGCTGGCACAATACTGTGCCGCCCAGCAACTGGGCTTTTGAATGCGCGGTACACATGCTGTACCACCCGTCCTGTTTGGGTTAATAAAGACAGGCTCTGTAGTTCAATCTGATTTTGATACTTAAATGGGGTAAACAGTGGTTAGTAAATGTCAGGATAAATTTATAAAAACAGTAGGAGCTTTTAGAAAAGATATTCACAATACTTCTTATATTGCGCATTGCAATATGAGTATCTTCAATGGGTCCTATGGAAACGCATAACACACAAAAACTTTATATTTGCCAAAAAATAGATTTTCATATACTATGTCATATTTATCCTAGCCCATTAGGAAACTTGTGTGAAACTTACCATGGACAGGAAGTTTTAATAGCTATTACAAAATCCAACATTTATGATGCCTGCTTTAAAATACCTTGGTACTAGAAGTATTTTCTTTGTTTGCTTTTATTGAAGAACTTTTCTTTTTCTCTTTTTTTTTCTATTATTGTTATATTGTTTATCTATTTATTACCAATAGCAATTATAAGCCCTTTGGACATGTATATTTTTAGAATAGAAAAATTACTTTAATGGTTATTATTATGGCTAAGTATTCCTGTTTTCAGCAGTATTTAATGATACATTAAGTTTTACTTTCACTTAAAAAAAAAGAAAAAAAAAGAAAAGAAAAACTACTTACTAAATGATTTCTAATTCCCTCTCTTTGCAGTTTTTATCCAAATATTCTTCCTGATTTCAACAGTAGAAAACTGAGTGATCAATTGTACTTGTTGATATGATAATATGATTGATAAAAAAAACACCTGATACAAAATACAGGATATCCACATGTTGAAGGGAAATTTAATATGACAGGAAAAACTGCTTTGGACCATATTCTTGATGAATTATGACTTTTCTATGTAAGAGCTGAAGTCATTATGGCACTGGTACAAATCTTGCTCTGTCAGGAAAAAAGGGAGAGATTTCCCAAATAGGGCAGAACTGTGGGTCTTGCCATGCCTATGTATTTCCATTCTTTTTATGGTAATTTTCCATTTTGCTTCTGTATCGATTATATAACAAAGCAGAGTAGACCTAAGCATTGCAACAATCTTTTCCTGGTGGCATTGCAGACTCTGAGGGAGATTTGATCGTAATCTCGTCCGATGAGGAACTAGTGGAGGCCATCGCAGATTCACTCAGCAAGCAAAAGCTGCAACTCTTCAAGGTGTCTGTGACAGTGGGAACACGACCAGACCTTGGACTCAATAACTCCCTCCCAGGTGAGTAGAAAGAAGAGAAGAGCTCTACAGGTGTCCTCATTTGATTCAATAGAACTGACATCTAGCTTGGCTTTATAAAATTCTTTAATTTATAACATTGCTGTAATTTGCAGAGTGCCACTACAATCCTCTTTCCATTTCAGGAAGCCAACAGGGAGCAGTGCACGAAGGAGTGGTTTGCGATGGTTGTGAAGGCAGCGTCCGTGGTTTCCGCTACCGGTGCGTCAGCTGTAGGGACTTTGACCTCTGCGCTGCGTGTGAGTTCAAGGGCAAGCACCCCGAACACCGTATGATGCGTATGCCGAAGCCCGAGGCAAAGGTTTGTGTTTTGGATTTTTTCCCCTTATTATTAGACAGACCAACACAGACAGAGGCAGAGAGATTGTTGGCCTTCATATGCTCTTGACTCTTGATAGTACAGCCTGATACAGTTATATTCCCCTATAAGACTGCCTAATTACCAAAGGACATATATGAATATTTCTCTTCTCACCTACAGGGCGCACCAAAGTTCTGGTGGAAGGAGCACCATGGTCCTCCTGGCCACTTCTCAACCCACTTTGGCATGCACACTGAGGCTGACAGTGGACCAGGCTTTACTTCAACGTCCTCTGCCACAGCTGGAGGTCCTGGGATGGCCGGAGCCTCTGCTTCATTTGGAGGTGGATGGGGAGGCCTTGGAGGACAAGGGGGGCATGGTGGTCATGGCGGCCATGGTGGACATGGCAACCGCAGATTCAGGAGAGGCTGTGGGCGAGGACGAGGCTTCTGGAGCTGGTGGGGGGGCAAGGATGGCAATCAGTGGGGTTGCAGCCAAGGTCAGAGCCAGGGTAACTGTGGACAGCAGCAGAGCCAGCAGCAAGGAGAGAGTCAGAATAACCAGCAACAACAGAGTCAGAGTCAACAGCAACAACAGAGTCAGACTCAACAGCAACAGCAGAATCAGAAGTCACAAGAGCAGAATGGAAGCAGCAGTAACAAAGACAATGAGTGTCCTTGGACAAGCACAGCCCCTGGCCCCTGCCCCTTCATGGACATGGAACACGATGGACCAAACCCACAGCAGGTTGCTGAAGAGGCACAACAGATGGCTGAGGAGGTCGCCCAGCAAGCACACCGTTTTGCATCCCAGATGGCCTCTGAACATGTTGCCAATGTGATGCGTGGGATATGGACAGCTTGGACTGGGGGCCAGAACAACCCAGTCAATGGCTCACAGCCCCACACTTTCTCCTCTTCATCCTCTTCATCCTCCTCTTCATCCTCCTCCTCATCTGCTTCTCCCAATGCAAGCGGAGACAAAGAGAAGAATGGTGCACAGGGAAGCAAGCCATCAGGAGAAGATTATCTGAAGAATGTGGGAGAGACAGTTGCCACCATGTTGGATCCACTTGGTATGACTTAGTAGTTCATGGAGTTAGAGCCAATTTACTCCTGCTCCTTTTCTTTCTTTCTTTCTTTTGTGTGGCTCTGCTATTCTCATCTCTCTCTTTCTTTTTCTCTTTACTCCTCTCCCTGACCATGCTATTATTCCTTTTCCCACATATTGCTTACTACCTCTCTCCTCTCTACTCTTCCACAGTTTGTTGCTTCCCTCACTTTCTCCAGTCAACTCCCTTACTATCACTCTTGAGGACCTGTCTTCTTGGCTCTTCTAATGTACATATTTTGTTAACATTTAAAAATACTCTGCCACATTGTATCTCTTTCTTCCAAATTTTCCTGCATTCTCCCTCACCTTCTCTTTTCTAAGGTACATATTTGTAAACATTTATGAATATGGAGAAAGTAATTGTTTGTAAATGGGAAAAAGAAAATAATTTAAATAAGTGCTGAATGAAGATCAGCTTTTTAAAAAAGTTGGTAGGGAATTGGAACATGAAGAAATAACTGACATTGCATGACAATTTTTTTGTTTTTGTCTTTCATTTTCCTGGAGAAATTGATTAGGCAAGTTGTTAATATCTAGGAGTGAAAACATTTTATTGGACTTAGCTTGCATTTCCTTTTCACTTTGGCATAAATGACTTGAGAAAAGCAAAGAAAATATTAAGGTTATTCCTACATTTCAGTCCTGCAATTGTTAACCTTTAGCTCTTTCCTCAATCTGTAGGTATTGATGTGGAAGTGTCTGTGGAGCACAACGGCATCCGGCAGAGATGCAGCCTCGGCAGTGAGGACATTCCATCCCGCCAGGGTTCGGCTCCCTCCACCCCTGAAGTTCCATCAAAGGGTCCATGCTCAGAGGCTGGATCTGTGGGCTCAGGAAGGAGCATCAACATTGAGGTTCAGACCGACGAGCAGCCCACCAGCCAGGCAAGCAAGAGCACCTCAGTAGGATCCGAGCAGATGGAAGTGAGCAGTCCTGCCGGTGAACACATGGAGGCCGAGCACAATGCTTCTGATACAGAAGACTGGACTCTGGTCAATCAAGAGGCTACACAGGAGGCGCAGACCACAACTCAACAACCTTTGGCATCAAGTGACGGGAGAGTCGAGTATCCGAACCTTTCGGAACTTCAACCCCATCCCAGTAAGTATTTTTCTTCTTATTCTGATATTGATAATCTCAAAATCTATGTGTAAATTGATCATATTAATCAAAGATGATGAAGAATACAGATAAGTGAAAAGTTTATCTGATACCTAAATACATAAATGCCTTAATATATCTAAATATTCCTGAACTTGGAACCTCTCCTTTGTATAAACTGACACGATTGTTCCCAACAGATCCTACTATCCAGCGCGCTCTGGAACAGATGCAGTCAATGGGATACAACAATGAGGGAGGTTGGCTGACCAATCTCTTGGAAATCAAGGGAGGAGACATTAATCAGGTGCTTGACATTCTCCAACCAATAAACAAGTAATAGATCAACGCTTGTGTAACACTGGACGTATTGCATTCTTAGATTAGTCTTTTGGTTTAGGTTTGAATGTGGTTTTATGTTGCATTGAAATCAGATTAAAATGATTTATGAATGATTTGCAACATGTAAGGGAACCTCATCGTAACATGCATATTTGGAACAGAATATCTATTTTATGTCCTTTTTTGGTTAAGAGAGAGTGTTTACATTAATTGTTATAACCTTTTTTTAAAATCACCACTGGATAGTAGTTTTTATGCTACAGTTTAAGTAATGTTTAGTATACAGTATTAGTTTGCTTTTTGTTTCATTTAGCACTCCCTATAGTATCTGAGATCAGTTTTGTTTGAATGTATCTCTTGTTTTGGAAGTTGATCTTTCACCAGTGTTTTAAAGAAAGAATACTTCCTTTCTTTTGTGTTTACAATTAATCTTGGAATACTAGTGTTCAATATATCCATGTATTATCTCAATATATATATATATATATGTATACAGTATATATTATACTCTGCACACCGGTTTGAATGTACGACAGGATACAGGTTGTAGTTGTACAGTCATAGTTTTGTTGACCATGGCTGTGGTGATAAGGATATGATGATTGAGTTACAAGGCTTCTATATGTGTATTATAGTCTCATTACCAGAGCTAGGACATGAATATATATGCGAGTGTGAAATAGTTCATGAATATTAGCACAGTGGTGCTTAGGTTACCATGGATACAGACATGGAAGTTACATTTATGTGTTGTTTAATAAAGTAACCAGGAATTTTGAATGAGTGTGAAGTGACCAATACCAATAAATATTTTAGAAAGCAAATATTTTTTCAATTATCCCATCTTTGTAACTCCTAAGAAAAGGATATTATTTTTCGACTCTTTCTGTGAAAACGGGAAGGCTCAGCAGTCTTTTTCTTTTTAAATATTCATGATTTTTTCAAATTGCAAACTAACTGAATATAACCTTAATACCATTGTAGTAAATCATATACATCATATTCATGCTGCTACACAGCACATCATAGCATATTATTGAATGAAATAAAAATTGGTTCTTTCTTTTTGTGTTATGAGTTTATGTGGAAATGATAAACTAGGAACCATTAGTCACCTTTGTTTTTATGGAACTATTTAAGCTACAATCTTACTCAACTCAATAAGAATATCATTGAAACTGAAATTAAAACTGGTTAAAGAGAGAGTATTTTGGGACATCAATTATTGAAGGAAAATATGTTATGATTGTAACAGCTGGTATTTTAGGGAAAGTGCATGACTCATATAGAATGTGGAATTGTAACCACCTCTATTCAAAGATACTTTCTAAGAACCAAATCTTTATAAATTGATGTTTTTTTAAGACCACAAAGTCTTATAAATCATCAGCACAAGCGCTGGCAATGAAGATGTATGATATTCCTTAACTCTTTTATTATAGAGCTACAGTATCAATATGTTCCAGTAGATATAGAATCTGAAATGATATCAACATTCTATTAGGCTAAAAGGGGAATGAGCACGCAAAAGATTAGTATCAAAACTTTATTTTCATTTAGTTTTATCTTTCCTAATTCATAACTGCATCTTTCAGTGTACGTAGTGTTGTCTTGACAATGTTTTTCCATTTTGAGAAAATGACACAACACTTCACAACTCTGGACGTAGCAATTAAACTCCAAAAATATCAGTCGAAAAAGGTTCCTAGTGAAGAGCTAAGTAAATATTGGAATTCCAACAGCTAATGATTTAGGTTCATGAATTATAGAGAACATCATTACATCCCATGAGAGGACCAATCAATGACTTCTTTTCTGGACCTTTCAGACAGATTAGAAACGTATTCTTATACATTTTATTTGATTCATATACGATCATACTAAGAAGTATCTACCAGAATGTAATGCAAAATACCCTTTAACTGATTGGGGATTTACAGGAATTAAACAAAACTGCTACAGATGAGGACCTATATTTCCCAGTCCCAAACACAATCAAATAACATTACAACGTAATTTGAGCCTAAGAATGGGGAACAATGGGTAGACTGATACAAGGCAGCCAGTATCACTAGTTACACAACAAAGTTCAATGTAGAATACAACGAGACTAGATTCATAGATAATGACTTGGAAATCAGGGTTCAGAAACTTCGATGTTTCAGAAAAATCAATTATGTTATAAGTGGAAATTTGATATCATCAAAAGTTGGGATTGTCTTTGAAACTATGCAAGAGAGAATGCTTTATAGCAAGTAGAATTTTATGTGTGATTACCGTGGAGGAAAAGAGAGATATATCAAAATCTATTTGATTGGACTGCAATTATCGCTTTAATGGACATGGAAATCATTTAGCATGAAAAGCGAAATGAAGATGATAAATGACATAAACAAGAAATAAATATACCACTGACTGATTGTAAACAAAACTACGACGAGATTTTGGTAAACATCTACACATACAGTATACTTTTGTTATAAAGGATCATAGCAGTTGTAGAGAACTAATGGATTTTTTGGACAGGGAGGCATGAGGAAGCTATCGACGTATCTGATCTGAATAGCATGTGGACAGTGTCGATTTATGTTTTGAAAATGCGATATTAGAAGTTAAAAAGGTTAGTGTGGCAAGCTCTATATTAGGGCGGCCGGGCAACTTATCCCTTTGTAAATC
>NW_028234441.1:22250754-22260754 GCF_977035675.1 Penaeus japonicus
TGGTGGAATTTGTCTGTGATTCCTTTTTTTTTTGGGGGGGGGGGGTTGTGGTGGTGATTTATCTGAGCCACTTGTCTAATATTTCCTTGGATTTTGATATTGTCGTTGTTGTTATCACCGTTATCGTCGTCGTCATGAATATTATTATAGTTATTACGACTATTACTATTCCTATTACCATTACTACCACCATTGTTACTACAATTTTTGTTACTGCCACTACTACTGTTACCGCTACTGTTACTACTACTGTTACTGCTACTACTACTACAACTGCTACTACTACTACTACAACCATTACTGCTACTGCTACAACTATTACTACTACTACTACAGCTATTACTGTTACTGCTATATTGCTATTTTACTACAATTATCATTATTATTACTATTTTATTATTGTTGTTGTTGTCGTTATTGTTATTGTCATTGATAAGCAGAGTGACCATTTATGAGAGAGAAAAAAGTTGATGTACATGCTGCTTTCCCTACTATTTATTTAATTATTCTATTTATTTTATTTTTCCACACTTCGGTATCCTTTCATGTAACAAATCCGTTGTCAATAGAAAGTGACTAGGTCTGCCAATGACCACAACATCTCGAGGACTCGCTCATGCTGTTGTTAGCTGCTGTTGACCGCAAAGCTGTCGCGGAGACGGGAATGTAATTGTCATCGAGGCGCCAGCATAAGTAACTTTCCTTATTTGCTGTTGTATCTTTATAAAGGAAGATATACACTCTCTCACTCACTCACGCACGCACACACGCTAATACACGCTAGCACGCACAGCAGCAGACACACACACATACCACGACGTACAACACAGGTACAAATGCATACAGATGTAAACGCACATATAGATAAACACAGATACATACATATGGACACACAAATACACTCAGACACATCTATATGGACACACGAGAGGAAGGAAGGGAGGGAGGGAGGGAAGGAGGGAGGAAGGAAGGAAGGAAGGAAGGAGGGAGGTAGGTAGGTAGGTAGGTAGGTAGGTAGGTAGGTAGGTAGGTAGGTAGGTAGGTAGAAAGGTAGAAAGGAAAGAAGGAAGGAAGGAAAGAAGGTTGGTAGGTCGGTAGGTCAGTAGGTAGAGAGAAAGAAAGAAAGAAAGAAAAGAACGAAAGGAGGGATGAAGGAAAGAGAGACGGAGGCAGGCACGAGGGGGCAGGGAGGGATGGGAGGAAGCCGAACAGTCAGTCAGGTAAGTCAGGAGTCAGGGTCAGTCAGGTCAGTCAAAATACAGTCAGTCAGTGTAGTAACGTCGGAGGAAAAAAGGAATTACAATAAGATTGGACAAAGAAAGGAGTTAAAAGAAACAAAGAAGGAAAGAAAATGTGAAGGAACGAAGGAAAGTACAGTAGAATGGGATAAATGAATAGATGAATTGATAAAGAGGGGAAGGAAGGAAATGTCACATAGTAGGAAAAAGGAATAGGGGGAGGGAGGATTGGTCGATTAGAGGATAAAAGGATAGAACATTGAAAGTGCAGTGGCAGGATAGGAGGAAAGGAGACAGGAATTAGTGAAGGAAGGAAGGAAAAAAAAAGAAAGGAAGGAAGGAAGGAAAGGGAGGGAGAATGGGAAGGGATGAAGGAAAGGGAGGAAGGAAGGAAGGAAAGAAAGAAGGAAAAAAAAGAAAGAAACGGGAAGGGATGAAGGAAAGGGAGAAAAGAAAGAAAGAAAGAAACGAGGGAGGGAGGAAAGAACGAAAGAGATGAATAAAGGAAATGAGCGAGTGAGTTGAGTGATTCCAGCCTCATTGGCCAAAGGAATCGACGAAGGAAGGGATGAAGGACCGAAGCGAGAAGAGGAAAGATTCTAGATATTTGCCGAAGAAGCGAAAGTACTTCCTCAAAAGTAACCTCCGCGGAGATCGTCTCTTTTTTTGTCTTAAGGTCACGAATGAGCAGCACTTCCTCCTCCTCCTCTTAAAAGCACGCGGCGGTGGCCTCCTCGTTGCGTTTTTATCCCTCGCTTCTTTTCTCTCCTCCTCCCCCCCCTCTCTTCACACACACACACACACACACACACACACACACACACACACACACACACACACACACACACACACACACGCGCGCGCACATTTCCATTATCTTGCTTTCGACCCCGTGCCCTCCTATATCCTTCCGTTTTTTTCTCTTCTCTCCCATCTGTCCGTTTCCCTTTTACTTCTTTATTTCCTCGTCTCTTCTCTTCACTTCGTTTCGCTTCGCTTCATTTGTTTTTCTTGTCTCTAATTTTATTTTTTCTTCTTGTCCTCTTCTTTCTCTTTCCCTTTTCTCTTCTCTTCCCTTCCCTCTCCTTTCCTTCCCTTCCCTTCCCTTCCCTTCCCTTCCCCTTCCCTCCCCTCCCTTCCCTTCCCTCCCCTCCCCTCCCCCTCCCCTCCCCTCCCCTCCCCTCCCTTCCCTCCCCCTCCTCTTCCCTTCCCTCCCCTCCCCTTCCCCCTTCCCTCCCCTCCCCTCCCTTCCCTCCCCTCCCTCCCCTCCCCTCCCCTCCCCTCCCCTCCTCCCCTCCCCTCCTCTCCCTCCCCTCCCTCTCCTCTCCTCTCCTCTCCTCTCCTCTCCTCTCCTCTCCTCTCCTCTCCTCTCCTCTCCTTCCCTTCCCTTCCAATTCTAGGAGAGTGGTTTCGTAACAGATATGTGAGCCCAAAGAGGGACAAAGATTGGGGTGAGGATAAACTACGTTACCTCATCCTTTTGAGATGGAAGTAACCAATTGTCTTATCTGTCATGGTATTACTGGTATTCGTAGTAGTGGTAACGATAATAACGTAAGTATCATCATCACCATCGCCATCATCACCATCACCATCACCATCACCATCACCATCACCATCACCATCACCATTATCGTTATCATTATCATTATCATTATCATTATCATTATCATTACCATAATCATAATCATAATCATAATCATAATCATAAACATAAACATAAACATAAACATAAACATAAACATAAACTTCTTCATCATCATCATCATCATCATCATACGCGCATACCCCCAGCGCAAGGAAGGTATAGTTCATGACTTCATTTGTATTTGGGACGAGCCTATTTTTTTTTTCTTTATTTTTCCTTTCTCTTGATTTGGCCTTCATGGTAGGCCTATAACGCGGAAGGTCAGACGACTTTTTTTTTTAAACTTCATCCTCAGACACTTGTAAGATTTGGTGTTCGATGTAACTTCTAGTAATGGGGTGGAGGAGGGGGAATGGGGAAGGGGGAGGGGGTTTAATATTTACGTGTCGAGTGAATGTCCTTTTGTCTTTTTTTCACGGTTTTGAGGATTTTGGTTTTGGGAAAGGTTAGAATTTCACGTTCTAGAGAATGTTCTTTTATCTTTTTTCACGATTTTGAGAGTTCTGGTTTTGGGAAAGGTTAGAATTTCACGATTACAAGGATTTAGTTTTGGGAAAAGTTAGAAATTTACGATCTAGAGGGTTTGGAATGGTTAGATACCACGAGTTAGAGGATTTTGATCTTGGGAAAGGTTAGAATTTTACGATCTAGAGAATAGTGGAATTGGGAAAGGTTAGAATTTTACGATCGAGAGAATCAGCCAAGGAACCCATCGATCACATCAGCGGATTAAACCGAGAGTGGTCGGCGCGTATCTGTGCGTGACTGCCGTGAAGTTTGACGGACCTGAACGCTGACACAAGGTCCTTTTCGGGGTCGGTCATTCAGTCGTCCTTCGCCTGCCCCCGTCACCTTTCTCTCCCCTCTTCCTCTTTCCTCTTTCCTCTTCTCCGTCTGTCTCCTCTCCACTCCCTCTCTTCCTTCTCTCTCTCTAACCTCCTCTCCCTCTCTTCTTTTTCTCCCGTCCGTGCCTTTTCTTCCTTCTCTCATCCTTTTCTTCCCCCTCTTTCTTCTCTCTTTCCTTCCCGTCCTCTTCTTTTTCTCCCGTCCGCGCCCTCTCTTCCTTCTCTCTTTCTTTTCTTCCCTCTCTTCCTTCTCTCTTACCTTCCCGTCCTCTCTCCTTTTTCTCTTCCCTCCCCTCCCTCTCCGCTCCCTCTCGTCCTTCCCCTCCCTCTTCCCCTTCGCTACCTCCCTTCCCTCTCTGCCCTTCCCGTCCTCTTCCTCTCCCGTTCCATTCCTCCCTCCCTCCCTTCTCTCCTGTCTCATGCCCTCCACTGTACTCTCTACCCTTTCCTGTATATCTCCCCTCCCTTCACTCTCTGCTCTACCCATTCCTCTCCCCTCTTATCCCCTCTCCTTCCTCTCCCCTCTTATCCCCTCTCCTTCCTCTCCCGTTCTTCCCTCCATCCCTTCTCTCTCTCCTCCCCTCCTATTCCTCCCTCCCTCCCTCCCCTCCCTTTCCTCTCTCCCTCCCGTCCCTCCCATTCCTCCCTCCCTCTCTCCCCTCCCCGCCCCTCTCTTCCCCTCTCTCCCTTCTCTCTCCCCTCTTTTCCCTTCTCTCTCCCCTCTTTTCCCTCCCCTCACCTCATTTGCTGGTTGATTTTCGGAAGACCACATAAATAAATTATAAATTGTACGAGTGTGATTAAGATGCTAGTGTTTAATAATATTGTGATAAAGGGACCTTGCTTAAGATGCTTGTGTTTAATAATATTATGATAAAGAGACCTTGCAATGCATGTGCGTAACACGAGCTTACAAACCTGTGTGTTATATAATCCATTCACACAGAAACCTGTTTTAATGACAACAGGTGCAAAGCTATATTTTTCTCTCTCTTTCGTTTCATAACCTTGGAATTCCGGTCCGATATTTTCCCTCGTAGAGACTCTTTTTGAAAGACAAAAACACTCTGCGTGATAACTGTTACGAGCAAGGTTGAGTATTTTGATAACCTTGGTGAGATAATCTTGTTGATATGGTCCATATTAATTCTCTCCCTCGGTGGAGTTTGTGATTAGGACGATAAGTTGCATTATATATTGTGCGTTAGGTATGTTGGTTTGGAAAATCTGAGACTATGCTCTAACGGAGAGGGGCAGGAAGGAAGGAAGGAACGAACGAATGAATGAATGAATGAAGGAAGGAAAGAAGGAAGACAGAATGACAGACAGGGTTGCGGGCAGACAGACAAACAAGTATGATTATTTCATTGCGCTTCTTTATTTCCAAACATGGACATCTGTTCCGGAAACCAGTCTCTCTCTCTCTCTCTCTATCTCTCTCTCTCCCTCTCCTCTCTCCCTCCTCCTCTCATCTCCCTCCTTTCTCCCCTCCCTCCCTTCCTCTCCTCTCTTCTTCTCTCTCTCTATCCCTCTCTCTCCATCTCTCTCTCCCTCTCTCCCCCTCTCCCTCTCCCCCTCTCCCTCTCTCTCTCTCTCTCTCTCTCTCTCTCTCCCCCTCCCCCTCCCTCCCTCCCTCTCCCCCTCCCTCCCTCCCTCCCTCCCTCCCTCTCACCCTCCCTCCCTCCCTCTCTCCCTCTCTCCCTCTCCCCCTCCCCCTCCCCCTCCCCCCCTCCTCCTCCTCCTCCTCCTCTCTCTCTCAACACGGTTAGTCACGTCTGAAATTAAATACCGGAATACATTACCATTTTCTGTTGCGCCTCGGGACTGCCTCAGGTTAGAAAATGGAGGGAGTGCCTGAGCTGCTGTTTGCTCGTCCGGAAAGATATCTTTTTTTTTTTAGGGGGGGGGGATGGGGCAGGGATTAGAAGGAATGAGGCTAGGGGCTTTGTTTACTTTCGTTCTGGGGGAAATGGTGTTGGTAGTTATTATTTTTGTTATTATTATCATTATTATTAAGGGTGGTAGTAGTATTGTTGTTGTTGTTATTATTATTGTTGTTGTTATTATAATTATAATAATAATAATAATAATTATTATTATTATTGATAATATTATTATTGTTATGAATATGGATGATACTAATACTGATAATGATGATAATGTTATGAATAGTAGTACCAATAGTAATTTTAGCTGTAGTATCGATATTGTTATTATGTTCATTATTATTAGTAGGAGTAGTAGTAGTAGAAGTAGTGGTAGTAGTAGTAGTAGTAGTAGTAGCAGTAGCAGTAGTAGTAGTAACAATAGTAGTAGCAGTTGTAGTAGTAGTAGTAGTAAAAAAAAAGAAAAAAAGACATTCGTCATGCGCACCGTGCGTGCGTTCACCATCCACCATTCTTGACCAATTTCCACAGTTCCAAAGACCTCAACAAGGAAAGGTTCACCCGAGTTCTCGAATTGTTTTGTATAAATAGCAACTCCTGAGCAGATTAGGAAGGAAAGCAAAGCAAGGTCAGCGATTTGCTTATTCGCACAACACGCTCGAAAGATTTCCCGCGCTTTTCACTCTCCGTCAGCATTTTCGTTTTCTTTTTAATTTCTCTCCTCTCTCTTTCTTCGGAATTCCGTTTTAATCATGTATTTCCTGGTGTGGCTTCTTCGGCGCGTTGGAAGGTTTCTTCATATAGATCCACGCCCTTCCCGAGAGAGATGTAATAGAGGCGGAACTGCCTTGGGGGGAATTCTGGGACCTAATTGTCGTCTCATGAAGGTCTGACATGGAAAGGGTGGGGATCAGGTGGGGCGGGCTGGGCTGGGCTGGGCTGGTTATGGTCTGTGGAGAAAGGTCGGGTCGTGTATAGACACAGGTAGGTATGTGTCTATACACACGCACACATATACGAGCATATGCACAAACGCGCAAGTATGCGCACGCACACGCATAAGCACACGCACAAGCACATGCACACGCACACGCACACGCACACGCACACGCACATGCACACGCACACACACACACACACACACACACACACACACACACACACACACACACACACACACACACACACACACACACACACACACACACACACACACACACACACACACACACACACACACACACACACACATGCACATGCACATGCACATGCACATGCACATGCACATGCACATGCACATGCACATGCACATATACATATACATATACACACAAATACATATTAATATAATATATCTTGTACTTATGTATGTCTGTCTTTCTTTATGTATGTAAGCATAAACATATAGCCATGACCGTCACTGGAAACGCACAAATTCCGCCCACGATTAATATCTGGGCCTGACGAAAAAAAAATCAGAGGAAATTTCAAAAGAAATGAACACTGACGATTTTCTCAGGAAAAGGAAATCCTACTCGTTGCAGGAAACATTTTTTTTCGGCCATTTTCTCTTTCTTGCTCGCTAATCCCATAATTCGTTGTTATTCTTTGTTGCCAGAATTTAACATTGGTTCTCTTGTTAAAACCGCAACAGGTAGCAAGCTAAACGATCATTTATCTTCAAAATTCCTGTATCTCAGTTAGGATGATTCATTATTTATTTTGTTTATTTAGTCTTTCGTTCTGATCGAGACATGCTTGTTCACAGTATTGTCTGGTTTTCGATTTTTTATGTTGTAGTTTAAATCGAAAATCATAGAATTTATCGTCAGGTACCAGTAGGATAAATTTTAGACTGCTTTTCTAAAAATTTCGCAAAATGTATCAAGTTTGATCAATATGGTGTTCGAAATTTTGCCTGAATTACAACACTTAACGACGACTAGGCCTAGCCTTCTAAATATATTGGCAGTCTTTTCTCTTATTTGCTTGTTCTGGGAAAGATCGAAACGTCATCTTTAAAAAAAAGGCGCCAAAAAGAGCGTAAAATTCGCGAAATCTAAGATCACTCCTTTATAAGCACCATTCCCTCCGATTCAGATTTTTTTTTTCCGTATTCATGGCCGAAAATTTCCATGAAAATTTCCATGACTCGGAACACCTCTTACGAGTTAACATGTTTATGGAGGAAGACTCCATATTTTTACAAGCCATTTTTGGGTCGTTGTTTGCATATTCATGTACTTCCTTCGTGATCATTTATTATTTTCCCCAGTCGTGTTCATGGCCAAAAAGTTCAATACCTCAAAACAACTATTTCGAATTATAAAAAAAAAAATAATAATAATAATAATAAAATAGATAAAATATATAAAATAGATAAAATAAAAAAATCTTTGGATCGTTGTAAATATATTCATGTATTTCCTTCGTGATTTATTTATATTTTCCTCCAACATATCTATGACCAAAAAGTTCCATGACTCGAACACCCATTACGAGTTAACGAGTTACATGACTAAGGAGGAAGTAATCGATTGCTTTTTTTTTCTTTTTTTTCTTCAAAGCCTTTTTTTTCTTATCGTTGATGTATTCATGTATTCAAAATCGAATTATGTATGTATATATAAAAAAGAGGTTTTGTGAATGTAGTGAGCGACCTCTACTTTGAAATCCGGTCTACTTCCTACTTCCTACAGAGAAGGTCAGGTCTTGCAATTGCAACTCGTTCCGCTACGTTCGGGTGCGCTGGAGCTCGTTGGAGGTTGAGATAATAAGGCCGTTGCACGTGTTGGTTTTTTGTATTTTTGTTTTTTGTTTTTGTTGTTGTCAGTGTTGGTATAGTGTTAAGAAAAGTGTTTTTGGTATTATTATGTTCTTAAGTATGTTCCTCTCCCTTGCAATCATCTTTAACGCCATCACCGCCGTCGCAGTCACCATCATCATCATCATCATCATCATCATCATCATCATCATCATCATCATCATCATTATCACTACCACCACCACCACGACCACCACCACCACCGTCACCATCCTTTATGTATACATTATCTACACTTCCATCTCTTATACTTCCACCTCGACCTCCCTCCCTCCCCCCCCATCCCCTTCCTTTCTTGCCCTTCCTCCCCATCCCCTTCCTTTCTTGCCCCTCCTCCCCCTCCCCTTCCTTTCTTGCCCTTCCTCCCCTTCCTTACACCTCAGTAATGATTCGAGTTCATGGAATGTTCTCGAGTCCCTGTTTAGTTTGGCACGCATTCCAGGAATGACTCCCGGACCGCCTGGCTGGCTTGCTGGCTGACTGGCACCTACGCACGCGCGCATATACTGTAAACAAAACATCAACGCAGTCGGAAGGAGGGGGGAGGGGGTAGGGTGGGGTTGGGGTGGGGTGGAGTTGGGGTGGGGTGGGGTGGAGTTGGGATGGGTTGGGTTGGGTTGGGTTGGGTAGGGTAGGGATGTTAATGGTGAATCAGGGAGAAGGAGAATCGGAGGGAGAAAGAGGAAGAGAAATGATAAAGGAGAAAGAGCTAAATGGGAGGCAGAGTGAAAGAGCAAAAAAGGTAGAAAAGGCGAGAGAGACGAACAGATAGAGTTGCCACTATAATCATAAGGCAGAAAAAAAAGACAGACAGACAGACAGACAGACAGACAGACAGACAGACGATGGGGCCTAGAGACGCAGAAAGCAAACACACCAAGAGTATTAGCCTTGGAATCTGGGACAGCGTGTTTGTTTTGCCCCCTAACCTGCAAGTCAGTTATCTGATGGGGGTGCCAAAGGAAATGGCGACGAAGAGAGAAAAAGAGAAACACAAGGGAATAAAGGAAAGGAGAAACAAGTATGAGGAGATTAGGTAAGGAAGCAAAGAGGGAGTAAAGTGTAAGTGTAAAGTGGATGTCTTGAGTAAATGCGATTATAAATTGTTGGGATTGTAAGTGTGTAAGTGCAAGTGTAGGTACGAGTAAGTGGAGGTATTAATAGACTCAAGCGTAAGTCATGAAATGAGAAAAAGGGGTGTTAGAGAAAGGAGCAAAAAAGTGGTACAGGAATGAATAATGATCGGATGCAACTAAAAAAAGAAAGATTAATGAAACGGTGAGTCGACGGGGTAGCAGACTTATCTACATTTTTTTTTTTTTTTTTTTATAAATTCATCGTCATTACCGCGTCGGATGAAGCGTTGATAAATCACACTAATAAGATAATAAAGAAAATATGTGTTGGACAAGATGGCGCCCGATTATTTCCTCGTTTAATGGCCTCGTCTTGAGATTTATTTGGTTATTTGGTTATTTACTTCTTTCATTTATTTTGTGTAACTTCCAGTTCCGGTCTTCCTTGACATATATTCTGCTCTCCTTTATGTTATTTTACTT
>NW_028234441.1:22265754-22268254 GCF_977035675.1 Penaeus japonicus
CCCCTCCTCCCCTCCCTCCTCCCCTCCCTCCTCCTCCTCCTCCTCCTCCTCCTCCTCCTCCTCCTCCTCCTCCTCCTTACCCTCCATCTCGATAAACCTCCACGGCGATTTCCTTTTAAGTGACATTCCTCTTAAATCAATTGTTTATTTGTGGGGGAGGGGTGGGGGAGGGTAGGAAGGTAGGAAGGTAGGAAGGTAGGAAGGTAGGAAGGTAGGAAGGTAGGAAGGTAGGGAGGGGAGGGGAGGGGAGGGGAGGGGAGGAATCGGGTCGTCAGGGGGGGGGAGTCGTCGTCGTCAGCGATACGACCTATATAACAGATCTTGTAAGAGATTGTAAGTGAGAGAAAGAGAAAAGTGAGTAAAGAGCGAAGAAAAAAAACACAAACATAAATATTCATTCAGCTACCTACTTATCTACCAATATTTCTATATGTATGAACTATCTATCTATATATCTTTCTGCCTACCTGCCTATATATATATGGATGTAGGTATATATATATGTGTGTGTGTGTGTGTGTGTGTATGTGTGTGTGTATCTGTGTGTGTGTATCTATATATATCTATATATCTTTCTATATATATCTATATCTCTCTCTCTCTCTCTCTCTCTCTCTCTCTCTCTCTCTCTATATATATATATATATATATATATATATATATATATATATATATATATATACATATACATATACATATACACACACACACACATACCTACATACACATACATATATATGATCTATCTATCTATCTAAATGTATGCTGTTATAAAAGGAAAGTTGTAATGGTATATAAGGTGACCGAAAGCATTACTTAATTGCCGGGTCTAATTACAAAAAAAAAAAAAAAAAAAAAAAAAATCGTCAGGTAAGGAGTGAGGATGTCCCTCAAGGATCCGGATGTTAGGCTGTGTTGCAAATATTGCAGCTCCTCGTGACGCCTGGGTATTAAAGCACCCAGGCATTGCAACACCTGGGCATTACGTAGAAATAGTTTTTTTTTTAATATAAAATGCCTTTGGGTCCTTGGGGAAACCCTTATTTTTTTATTTTTGGTTATTATTAATTGGTGTTTTGCTTCCGGGCGGATGTCAGTGTTGAAGGTGAAGGGAAGAGTAAGAGGTAGAGTATAAAAAAGAAATGAAGAGGTAGGAAAGGGAAGGGAAGAGAAGAGGAAGGAGAGAAGAGAAGGAAAGGGAAAGTTAAAGTGAAAGGTAAAGGAAGCGAGTTGGGGGGAAGGGAAAGGAAAGGGAAAACAGACGTGGAAGGGAATTAATGGGAAAGAAAAAAGGGAGGTAGAGGAAGGAAAAGAAAAGTGAAAGATGAAAAGAGAGAAAGGGAAAATAGCAAGAAGAAAAGAAAGGAGAAGGGGAAAGGGAGAGAGCTAGGGGAAGGGGAAGTATAGGGAAATATGAAAAAAAAGGGTATTGGAAGGGCACAAGGTAAGTAGTAAGGGAAATACAAAGGAAACAAAGGAAGATAAGATATACGAAATCGAAGTGGGTAGTAGGCGTGCTTGCTTGCATGCTTATTTGCTTAACTAAGTGCTTTCTTCCCCCGAGGTGACACAAAGGAGAGTCCGGAAGTCAGCTGTTCTTCACGAGTGAGTTGTTGAAGGCTTTATTTGAAGGCTTATTGTTCAAAGTTCCCATTGTGTTCGCGAGTCATTCCTCGCCCCCCCCCACCCCCACCCACCCCTTTCCTCAGAATCACGGGTGGTGTGTAACATGCAGAGTTACACAGTAAAGTAATTGAGAGATGGTATTTTTGGAGGACGAAGACTGGGGTTGGTGGCTTGTGATTGGCCCGAGACGAAGCTAGGTGGCTCGTGATTGGTTAAGAACTGACTTGACGAAGGCTCGTGATTGGCTAGAAACTGATTTGATCAAGGCTCGTGATTGTTTGAAAACTGACTTGACCAAGGATTTTGACTGGTAAAAACTGACTAGATCAAAGCGTGTGATTGGCTAAAAACTGACTTTGTTGCCAATGAACGGATTCTTTAAAGTCTTGTTTGACTCTTAAGATACTTTGATTAATAGTTTACGCGGAATATTATCAAAGCTCGCGATTAGCTCGATTACAGTACTTATTTTGATGCGAATTAAAAACAAACGAAAACTTGATTGCCTGAAAGCGGATTTTATCAAAACTCGCGATTGGCTATAAACTATCAGTTCAAGATGTCTCACTCTAAGGGATTGTGATTGGCAAGTTCATGATTGGTCCAGCAGTGACTTAGCTAGTTAGTGTGATTCAGAAATGATTAGGCAGTGTTATTTAGACGCCAAAAATAAACAAGCTTGTTTAATATCTGTTATTTTGGACAATTGCTGGTCTGTAATGCAAGGATTTTCAGATAATCTCATTCGTTTGGGGTAATATTCGTTCCAGAAAATAGAAAGGAGAAGTTTAAACTTGGCTTTAAGAATGTTTGTTTATATATCATGGCCTTTAACTTATGTTTACTTGGTAATGTTAATACGCATGTTAGTTTA
>NW_028234441.1:22283254-22287582 GCF_977035675.1 Penaeus japonicus
TTCATTTTTCTTGTTTTTTTCAGCTCTCTACTCTTTTCTTTTCTTCTGTATCTGTAGGTCTGCTTATGTGTCTTTTTTTATTCCCCCTTCTTCTCATTCTCCCTCTCACTCTCCTCACACTCCTCCTCTCTCTCCCCTTCTCTCGCCCTCTTTCTCCCTCCCCCTCCCGCCTCTCTCTCTCCTCCCTCTCCCTCTCCCTCTCCCTCTCCCTTTCCCTCTCCCTCCCCCCCTCTCTCTCTCGCTCTCCCTCTCCCTCTCCCTCTCCCTCTCCCTCTCCCTCTCCCTCTCCCTCTCCCTCTCCCTCTCCCTCCCCTCCTCTCCCTCTCCCTCTCCCTCTCCCTCTCCCTCTCCCTCTCCCTCCCCTCGCCCTCTCCCTCTCCCTCTCCCTCTCCCTCTCCCTCTCCCTCTCCCTCTCCCTATCCCTCTCCCTCTTCACCCCCTCTCCATCCTCCCCCTCCCCCTCCCCTCCCCCCTTTCTCTTCCTTCATTGCAAACCCTAAGTCATCCCTTGTGCTTGCATGCACATCGATGTCGCGCCTCTTTTCCTTAAATCCACAAGCGCCTGCACGCAAAGAGGTGGAATGTCAGACCGAAAACCATGCGTGCTTGGGTGCTTGTAGTTTTACTTTTGCATGCGTGTTTGCACTTGGGTATTTCCTGGTGATTTCGGTCGCGTTCGCGTGTTTGCTTGCGTGCTCGCGGCAAGGCCGATCGTGTATTTTTTTGCGTGTTTCGAGTGTGCTTGCATGTATCCTTCCTTTAAGTCCTTTTCTGCGGGGGTGAGTGTGTGCTTGATGATTTGCTTGCGTGCTTGTTACAAGCGATTGATCGTTGCCATACCAGCGATGGACTTGACACGCTTGGGTAGTCTGGGATTTAACGTGATTGTAGATCCGTTGCAAGCGATTGTTGCAATTATCCTATGGGCGGGGATGATGCAATATTTCAGTTGTATCCTTGCTATTTGTTATTCATTATTATTATAATTATGTGCATTCTTATTGTTATTATTATTATTGTTGTTAGCATTATTCTTATTTTCATTATAGTTCTTGTTATTTTTCAGTTATTCATTGTTCTTATTTACGAGAGAGTGAAAGAAAGAGTAACAGAAAGGGAAAGTAAGTAAGAAAGAAAGAAAGAAAGAAAAGAAAGACAGAGAAGAGGGTGGTGGATCTGCATAACAACCCCCCCCCCCCCTCCGTTTAACTTTCTGTTTTTCCCTGTTTTTTTTATTTCATCTCGTAAAGCAGTTTGTCCTTGGAGGTGAGACACTTTACGAAATATCATTTCTACCTTTTTTTTTATTCTTCTTTTTTATCGCCAATGAACTTTAGTGTAGGTTTTGTGTGTAACCGTCCCCTCCCCCTTTGCTTGTACCCCTCCCCCCTCCCCCCATACCCTTCACCCCACCATACCCTCATCCCTCTCCCCATACCCCCACTTTTCACCTCCATACCCCCCACACCCTACCATAAACCCACTCCTCACCCCCCTTACCCCCACCGTTACAGCTCACTCAGTACCCCATACCTCGAGTCCTGCACCGCCGTGTCCTTAGCAACACGACCACGCCGCATCCCACGCCCATAAAACTACCACCCACTAACCCCATACCCCTTCTTACCCCAAGTACCCCTTCTTACCCTAGGTACCCCTTCTTACCCCTCATACTCCTTCTTACCCCCCATACCCCTTCTTGCCCCCATCACACACCACTTTTTACCCCTTTACCCATACGCCCCTTCTTGCTCCGCTCCTCACCCTTTACCCTTAACCTCCCCCCCCCCACACACACAACACCTCACTCGAACCCCCTCCCCCCTCCCCCCTTCACAAACCCCTATCTAACTCCCCCCCTCCCCTCCTTCACACACCCCTCTCTAACTCCCCTTCCCCTCCACCCCATCTTCCCCCCTTCACGCCCCAACCCCTCCACCCCATCCTCCCCCCCTAACCCCCCAACCCCTCCACCCCATCCTCTCCCCCCCCCACTCCCTCATCTCGCATTGGCCCAAGGAATGTCTATTGACACTTGGAACCCGTCTTGTGAAACGCCTCAAGCAAACTGCGCATTTCTCAAGAACCAGAGGCGAAGATGGTAATTATATATATATGTATTTTTTTTTTTTTGCCTGCGTCAGAAAAAAATGGAAGTAGGAAAAGAAGGAAAATAATTAAGGCGTTCTGCGCAGTTTGCTGTTTTAGGGAGGTGGGGGTAAGAGGTAGGGGGTAGTGGGGAGATTTTTATTTTCGAGGCGTGAGAGATGGGGAGGAGGGGGAGGAGGAGAAGAAGAAGGAGGAGAAGGAGAAGGAGAAGGAGGAGAAGGAGAAGGAGGAGAAGGAGAAGGAGGAAGGAGGAGAAGGAGAAGGAGAAGGAGAATGAGGAGGAGGAGAATGAGGAGAAGGAGAAGGAGGAGAAGGAGAAGGAGAAGGAGAAGAAGGAGGAGGAAGAGAGAGGAGGAGGAAGGAGGAGGAGGAGGAGAAGGAGGAGGAGGAGGAGGAGGAGGAGGAGGAGGAGGAGGGGGGGGGATAAGGATGGGGATGGGAATGAGGATGGGGATGAAGGTAAGGATGGGGATGGGGGAAGAGAAGAAGAAGAACAAGATAAAAGAATAAGAAGAAGAAAAAAAGAAAGGAGAAAAGAGACGAAGTAAACACAGAGGGAAATAATATGAATCAGAAGCAGAGAAAAGAAAAAAAAAACAGACAGGAAAATGAGAAACAAAGACAGACTCAGAGATTTAGACAGAAATTCGAACAAAGGTATAAATACAGCAACAGCAGCATTAATTAAGAGTCATCAACACCTACAACAGGAACAACATCATCTTCAATATAGGGAAATAAGTCACCAGAAAATCATTTTCCTCTCGAAAGTCCGGGAACCATTCCTGACGTTAGGACCAAAAGGACTGTCAGGCAGAGGGACGCGGCGCCGCCATGACAGTTTTTTTTTCAAATTTTCCCGCGCGAAAAAACTCGTTATTGAAAAACTCGTCTTGTTGGAGTTCTCGGGAGTGGTACGTATCTTTTTCTTTTTTTCTTTTCTTTGTCATTTTAGGTTTTGGAAAGTCCTTTTGTTTTGTTTTGTTTTCCTTGTGTGGTTGGGTGATGTGGTGTGTGTGTGTGTGTGTGTGTGTGTGTGTGTGTGTGTGTGTGTGTGTGTGTGTGTGTGTGTGTGTGTGTGTGTGTGTGTGTGTGTGCGCGCGCGCGCGCGTGTGAGAGAGAGAGAGAGAGAGAGAGAGTGAGCGAGCGTGAGTGAGTGAGTGAGTGAGTGAGTGAGTGAGTGAGTGAGTGATTCAGTATTATGAGAAGTGCTACTGATTAACAAACACAAATATTGGTATTAGTGTTGTTGTTTTTGTTGTTATTGGTCTTATTATTATTATTGTAATAATATAATTATCTATTCTAAGTGACAAAGAAAGAAGAAATGATTTATATATTGCAAAGTGTTTGTCGTTGGGTAAATAGCAATGCAAGTGTTGCAAAGCCTCGGAAGTAAGTAGATTTTGCAAAAACGCCAAGACCGAGGAGGAGGAGGAGATGAAGGGGAAGGGGAAGGGGAAAGGGGAAAGGGAAAGGGAAAGGAGGAGGAAGAAGAAGAGAAGGAGAAGAAGAAGAAGAAGGAGAAGAAGAGGGAGAAGAAGGAGAAGAAGAAGAAGAAGAAGAAGAAGAAGAAGAGATAGAAGAGGAGGAGGAGAAAGAAGAGGAGGAGGAGAAAAAAGAGGAAGGGGAAGGAGAAGAAGGAGAAGGAGATGGAGAGAAGAAGAAGAAAAAAAGAAGAAGATGGAAGTGGAGAAGGAGGTATATCCACGCTGGAGGTGGATATACCCCCCCCCATTCCTGTAGTTCATCGTTGCACTCAAAATCAGGTCACCGAGCATATAGAAAATACCTATACAAGAGTCTAATGTAGGTCACAATTCGTGTGTCCCTAAGAGTATACGTAAACATGCAATATTTTGGTGTGTGGTTTTCGCTCTTCTTATTTATTTATTTTTTTATTTAATCTCCATGTCGAGGTGTGAAGAGGAGGGAGTCAGAGGAAGGAGGGGATGGAGGGCGGGCGAGCGGGTGGGAGGGTGGGAGGATGGGAGGAAGGGGGAGGGAGGGAGAAGAAGTAGGGTGGGAGGGTGGGAGGGAGGGAAGGAAGGAAGGAAGGGAGGGAGGGAGGAAGGAAGGAAAGGGGGAAGGTGGGGAGGAGGCGTGGGGGGGGGGGGGGGGGGGGGGGGGATGGAGGGAAGGATGGAGGGAGGAGGGAGTGGAGAGGGAGGAGGGAGAGAGGGGAGGGAGGAGAGGGGAGGGAGGAGGGAGGAGGGAGG
>NW_028234441.1:22290182-22295182 GCF_977035675.1 Penaeus japonicus
CTGTTATCTATCTGCTTTAGAAGTGTACTAATCTCTCCTTTCTGTTGTTCAGGAATGCAAAGTGACCAACCCAGACTACACCAACATGGAGAAAGAAGATGCGGTGAAGGACTTCCTCAAACGCATCGAGCACTACCGCATATCCTACGAGACACTGGACGAGGAGGAGGAAAGCCAGTACAGCTTCATGAAGATCTTCGATGCCGGTAAGGAGCTTGGGCGATGGTTATTTAATGAGTTATAGGATTAATTTATTTGAAGAGATGGAATATCGAGAGATGGTAAGGACTGGGAAGGACTGAATGACTAGGGAGGTTTGTCACAATTTTTTATTAGAATGTGAGGGTAGTTAATTTTGTAATCATGGTGATATAATGCTAGACATAATTCTAGTTATACAAAAAATTATTTGAAAAGGTATATTCTTAGGCAGATTTATAATATTTACATAATTTTAATCAGAGATACAGGAAAATTGTATGAATTAATTTTCATTAAGCTGTTATTACTTTATTAGAAAAAAGTATTGTTATTATTAAATTGGAAGCATGCCACAATGTTGTTTCCCATTGCAGGTCGCCGTGTTGTGGTACACAAGCAAGAAGGACATATTGAGAGTCGTATTGCCTACTATCTCATGAATATTCACATCACACCAAGATCTATTTACCTTACGAGGGTATGTACGGAAAGAAGTTTTTTGTCATTGTTGATACAAGGCTAGGGCAGAGAATTTGGTATGCATTATGTATATGTATATTATTTTTTATTTTTTCATTGTGTAATGCATGTCAATAAGTTGATGAGCAAGAGGTATTCTCCATACCCTGAAAGATATATTTGATATAATTTTCTAATACAATCATCAAAATGAATCCTACCTGCATTGAAAACACAAGTTATCAACCGCTTCATGCCTGATTACACCATAACTCATTCTGCCATATTCCACAATATATCACATCACAATCAACCATATTATGCCACACCTCCTGTTATACGGTTATGATGACTGGGAGAGGGTAACTGAAGTTGTAGTCTTTGAGTTTTATTTTAAATATATTGATTATAAGTAAACAGGATGACTGATAAGGAATCAGTCAGGTTTCAGTTGTATTGTGATGGGCAGTCTCAGAAGGGAGAGCCCTTTGTGAGTTGCCATGACAAAGTTTTGTCCCTGGAGAAAGGTCAAGAATTAGCCTGAATATGGGCCTGTAATGTTAGTTGATATTCAAAGTCATCAGAAATGCCTAAGTTCTGGAAGGAATTCATTGTCATGCTTATACCGTCATAAACCAAATACCATACCACTAACCACCTGCCATATTATATCATACCACCACCAACCACCCAACCAACATTCGCCCTCCATTCTTCTTCCAGCATGGAGAATCGCTCTTCAATCAGATGGGCCGCATTGGGGGTGATACAGATCTCTCCCACCGTGGCCGCCAGTATGCCAATGCCATGGCCAAGTTCATCAGCGGACAGAACATTCCAAACCTCCGTGTGTGGACTTCATGCATGAAGAGGACCATCCAGACTGCAGCCGGGATCAGCGCACCCCAGGAGAGGTGGAAGTCCCTCAACGAGATCGATGCTGTGAGTCTGGGGATGATCTTGAAGTTGGGTGGGGTTAGAGTTGGGTTTAGGAGTTAGGGTGTGTTACTGGCATAGTGTTAATATAGGACGAGGGTGCTGGGGTGGGATGGATTTTGGGAGATGGGTGGGGTGTTGGAGTGGGGTTTAGAGTAGGGTGTTGGAGTGCTGGTGAGGGTTAGAATGTGGGTCAAGGGAGTGTTGGAGATTTTGATCGTGAGAGATGAGTTTTGATTGTGTGTTTTGCATGTACGTGTATGTGTACATGTACGTGTATGTGTACATGTACATGTATGTGTACATGTACATGTACATGTATGTGTACATGTACATGTACGTGTATGTGTACATGTACGTGTATGTGTACATGTACATGTACGTGTATGTGTACATGTACATGTACGTGTATGTGTACATGTACATGTACATGTATGTGTACATGTACATGTACCTGTATGTGTACATGTATGTGTACATGTACATGTACATGTACATGTACATGTATGTGTACATGTGCATGTACATGTATGTGTACATGTATGTGTACATGTACATGTATGTGTACATTTACATGTACATTTTTGTGTACATTTACATGTACATGTACATGTATGTGTACATTTACATGTACATGTACATGTACATGTAGATGTACATGTACATGTACATGTACATGTACATGTACATGTACATGTACGTGTACGTGTACGTGTACGTGTACGTGTACGTGTACGTGTACATGTACATGTACATGTACATGTACATGTACATGTACATGTACATGTACATGTATATGTATATGTATATGTATATGTACATGTACATGTACATGTACATGTACATGTACATGTACATGTACATGTACATGTACACGTACACGTACACGTACACGTACACGTACACGTACACGTACACGTACACGTACACGTACACGTACACGTACACGTACATGTACAAGTACATGTACAAGTACACGTACACGTACATGTACAAGTACATGTACAAGTACATGTACATGTACACGTACATGTACATGTAAATGTCCATGTCCATGTCCATGTACATGTACATGTACATATACATGTACATGTACATGTATATGTACATATATGTATACATGTACATATACATATACATATACATGTATATATACGTATATATGTACAAATACATGTGCATGTACATGTACATGTACATGTACGTGTACGTGTACGTGTACGTGTACGTGTACGTGTACATATACGTGTACGTGTACATGTACATGTACATGTACATGTACATGTACATGTACATGTACATGTACATGTACATGTACATGTACATGTACATGTACATGTACATGTACATGTACATGTACATGTACATGTACATGTACATGTACATGTACATGTACATGTACATGTACATGTACATGTACATGTACATGTACATGTACATGTACATGTACATGTACATGTACATGTACATGTACATGTACATGTACATGTACATGTACATGTACATGTACATGTACATGTACATGTACATGTACATGTACATGTACATGTACATGTACATGTACATGTACATGTACATGTACATGTACATGTACATGTACATGTACATGTACATGTACATGTACATGTACATGTACATGTACATGTACATGTACATGTACATGTACATGTACATGTACATGTACATGTACATGTACATGTACATGTACATGTACATGTACATGTACATGTACATGTACATGTACATGTACATGTACATGTACATGTACATGTACATGTACATGTACATGTACATGTACATGTACATGTACATGTACATGTACATGTACATGTACATGTACATGTACATGTACATGTACATGTACATGTACATGTACATGTACATGTACATGTACATGTACATGTACATGTACATGTACATGTACATGTACATGTACATGTACATGTACATGTACATGTACATGTACATATACATATACATGTACATGTACATGTACATGTACATGTACATGTACATGTACATGTACATGTGCATGTGCATGTGCATGTGCATGTGCATGTGCATGTGCATGTGCATGTACATGTACATGTACATGTACATGTACATGTACATGTACATGTACATGTACATGTACATGTACATGTGCATGTGCATGTACATGTGCATGATACATATACATGTACATGTACACATACATGTACATGTACATGTACATGTACATGTACATGTACATGTACATGTACATGTACATGTACATGTACATGTACACATACATGTACACATACATGTACATGTACATGTACATGTACATGTACATGTACATGTACACATACAGGTACATGTACATGTACACATACATGTACACATACATGTACATGTACATGTACATGTACATGTATATGTACATATGCATGTACATGTACACGTCCATGTACATCTACATATACATGTACAAGTACATGTACATGTACAAGTACAAGTACAAGTACAAGTACAAGTACAAGTACAAGTACAAGTACAAGTACAAGTACAAGTACAAGTACAAGTACAAGTACAAGTACAAGTACATGTACATGTACATGTACATGTACATGTACATGTACATGTACATGTACATGTACATGTACAAGTATATGTATAGGTATATATACAGGTATATATACATGCACATGTATATGTATATGTACATGTACACGTACATGTAGATGTAAATGTCCATGTCCATGTCCATGTACATGTACATGTACATATACATGTACATGTACAAATATATATACCTGTACATATACTTGTACATGTACATGTATATGTACATACACATATTCTTGTACATATACATGTACATGTACATGTACATGTACATGTACATGTACATGTACATGTACATGTACATGTACATGCGTACATATATGTATGTATGTATACATTATATATTATACACATATACATATACATATACAAGTACATGTACATGTACATATAATTTTATATGGACATATTCATACATATATACATATAATCTTATACACACACATATGCATACACACATGCACACACACACACGCACACACACACACACGCACACGCACACAAACACGCACACCCAGACGCACACGAACACGCACACCCACACACACACACACACACACACACACACACACACACACACACACACACACACACACACACACACACACACCCACACCCACACACACCCACACACCCACACACACACACACACACACACACACACACACACACACACACACACACACACACACACACACACACACACACACACACACACACACACACACACACACGCACGCAAACTGTTAGAGACGAGATTAACATACTCCCTCCTTCACCCACAGCTGAGCTCCCCTACTTGAGAGTTCCTCTAC
>NW_028234441.1:22312682-22327682 GCF_977035675.1 Penaeus japonicus
TGTATATATGTATGAATATATACATACGTGTATGAATAAATGTACATACATATATATAGGATTGTATGGAGGATTTTTTTTTCTGTTGAAGATGTGATATTCATGCGTTAAATGTTCCATCAATTTTGGACTAATTCATTCTGGTTTCTCGTTGTGAGATGCCACACAGTAGGGATATATATGTTACTTGTTTTTTCTAAAGAGAAAAGGTTTTACATATGGTGTAGTGATGAGTATATTTTGTGTAATTTGTGTGCACCAAGAAAGTGTTACGCAAATCATAAAGTGTTTACTTAGCTAGCTGGTTGTTTTAATTTACACTCCCTGTTTTACACTAGTATATTTTGTGGAATGGTTATAATGTTGATTATGTTAATAATGAAAGTGATTATGAAAATATTGGTATTGATAATGATACTGATAATGATAAAAAAGGAATTTATAATAGGGAAAGTAAATTTAATAGTAATGATAATAAAAAGACTTGAGCATTCTAATAATACTGATTAATGCATAATAGTTATATGAAAAGTGCTTAAATACCAATGATGATATTGCTAATGATAATGTTAGTAATAGTCAATAATTGAGTATCAAATAAGGATGATGATAATCATGATTACTCAAATTTGAATAAAAATATTACAATTCTTATGACAAGTTATTTCACAATAACTTTTTTTTAAATACAAAGCCAATAACAGTGGTAATAATGATGATTAAAAGAGCAATGGTAATAATAATATTCAAAATATAAAAACATCCAAAATACAGTACCACCAATAATAATAAACAAAATTAAGAAAAACTACAACAACAAAAGACAAAGCTATAATAATAAGCCACAACAAAAACTATTGCAATAGAAATAATAATGATAATAATTGTGAAACAAACCATTTCAAAGGCTAATGATAACAAAAAATAACAGTATTGGTATTGGTGATGACAATCAGAAAGGCATAATGATGATAAAGGTGATGATAAGAACAACAATAATAATGACTCGACTTGAACTCAGACTCAAGCCTTCAAAAAGAAAAAGGCCAGCCTACTAGGAAAAAATCCAGGCTTAATTAAAGAAAATTACACTAAATACATTTTATTTGATCTTGAATACAAAAATTAAGGCTTAAATAAAAAGCAATTTATCAAATACCATTCATTTCATCTTGAATACAAAACCTAATACAAAAAGTAGTAGAAGAAAAAAGAAACGCTGATTGATCCTATCCCGTCTCTTCTTCCGTTGAATTGCCTTCAGTCGGGGAATCTGTGTCGGAGTTTGACCTGAGCTCCTCCTCGTCCAAGCCTTGGCCTTGGGCAGCTGGTGTGTGTAGAGGACAGAGAGGGAGGGAAAAAGAGGGAGTGAGTGAGAGAGAGGGAAAAAGAGGGATTGAGTGAGAGAGAGGGAAAAAGAGGGATTGAGTGAGACAGAGGGAAAAAGAGGGATTGAGTGAGACAGAGGGAAAAAGAGGGATTGAGTGAGACAGAGGGAAAAAGGGATTGAGTGAGAGAGGGAAAAAGAGTGAGTGAGTGAGAGAGAGGGAAAAAGAGGGAGGGAGTGAGAGAGAGGGAAAAAGAGGGAGGGAGTGAGAGAGGGAAAAAGAGGGAGGGAGTGAGAAAGGGAAAAAGAGGGAGGGGGAGGGAGAGAGAGAGAAAAGCAAGCAAAAAGGTGAAAAAAAGGGGCAAAAAAGAAGAAAGAATATCATTAATATGTACACTTAAGAAATAATTCTGAAAAATAGATTTTAAAAACATCATCCTCTTATTTACGGTGTAAAGAAAGGGATGTCTATATCAACGTTTAAAAACTTTTTTACAATTACCCCTCAAAAAGAAAGTTAACACACATTAGACTGTAGATTTCTTACCCTAATGAGTGGACGGATATCAAAATCAATAATAAACCTAGAGAGGCAATCAACAGGTCAAAATCTACATAACTGAAAACATAAAGAATTTCTGGCTTCCTGTAATATATTGGCACAAATTATACATGATGCCTTCACCTCATACCAAAAATACAAAAACAAAAACAACCCCACTCACTTCTCTCTGCTATGGTCTTCTCAATGAGGTGCGAGATGATGTCCCGGCACTTGACCTCGACTCCTGCTGGCAGCCATCCGTACTTCTCCGAGCACACCTTGTTGGCCCCCGTCAGGATGGCTTCCTCCAACAGCTTCTGAATCTCAGGCACTTGGATGTCGCAGTACTGGCAAAGAGAATGTTACATGGGGTTGATTTTTTGTTTTTTTTCTTATTATTTTTCTTTGCATGGTGGGTGTATATATAAGGATTATGGGGTTGAATAGCTCAGTGGTAGAGCCTATGTTTTGCAATTGTAAGGGTCTTTGCCCTGATAGAACACCTTCCCATGAACCCTTCAGGGAGTAAGCACTGGCATCAGCTGGGATTGAAGTCTGGGTTTTAACCCATTAGTGCCAACTGACGTCCTATCACGAGGTCGAAAAATATCCCTGGACCTGGGTGACGTCCTGGGACATTGTGCATTTTCTCACCGATTGCCGGGAGGGGCAATTGTGATGTGCTGAAATGTTAGCAATAGATCGCTAGATTGTTCTCAAATATAATCATTTTACATAATTTCTTAGACTCTGTTACTTTAGTTTAGGTGTTTGAGTGTCATAAGATGAGATATAACGTTAAAAAAATGATGTCACAGAAAACTACATGATATTGATGATGACATCATGGTAATTTCTGCTTCTTGATTGGTTGAATAAAAAGATCCGAGTCGAAATACTATTGTAAAATCAAATGTGTTTGGCCAAGAAATAAAAGTAAAAAATTACTAATGCAATACTACTTCTAATTTGTTGATTACCTGTGATATCATGTCATGTCACATCACGAGGTACTGTACACACTCATATGTACTTGTATGATTATTCATATTGATCTTCTCTTTGTTTTGGTAATAAAAAAATAAAAGAGAGAGAGAGAGAGAGAGAGAATAAAACATGTTTTTTGATGCCCCACTGAGATTGCTTCCACTTTCCTTTGATCTTTTCACATAGAAGTAAAGAATATAGGCAAAGTTCAATAAAATAAAACTAAAAAGGCATTACTGTAACATGTTTTTCGACTAAAATAACTCCTCTGAACATTGCAATATTTTTACGTGCCTTTACATTGTAGATGCATTCATGAAAACCATAAGAATAGGGTGAGTGAAAAATGCTCTGAGAGGATCCACACAGCGAGAAAACACCCCGGCACGAAGCATCGCCTGCTTGTTATCTTCCCGGCTTTAGCGGGAGTAAGCGAAAATACGTCCCGTCGTGAATGGGCTAAGGGAACTGACCCTCCCTACTACACCATGTCCAGGTCCATTTGGTGTATTGTTTAATGTGAGGATTTGTATAATAGGGAGGAGAGAGATTTGAGAGAGGGGAGAGAAAAAGAGAGAAAGAGAGAGAAGAGAAAAGGGAGAGCAAGAAAGAAAGAGAGAGAGGACACTGAGAACCAAGCCAAAGACTACAGCCAACCTGGTAGAACATCTGCCTGTATGGCGGTATCATTCCCGGCCTGAAGATGTACAGCTCCTCCAGATCCTTCTCTTTACCTGCGGCTTCATCATTACCATCCTCCCCAGCCTCTCCCAGGTGCAAGGACTGGATCACAGAAGTCTAAAATGGGGGAAAAATAAAAAAAATAAATAATAGTTATTCATTCACATTCTCTTTTCCTAATTAGCATACAATCTGTGTGATTTAAATAACTGATACTTACCGTCTCTCTCTTCTTTTTTTTCTCATATAAATGAAAAGCCAAAATGCAACCATATGTTTAATGATAGAGGTGGAATATGGTACCTCTTTTGCGATCCTCATCTGATGATATAATAGTTTGCAAACTAAATGACTAAATGGTATTATAATAATAATTGTATACTTAAATTTAGTGATATTCTTTTCTGCAATTGAAAAAACACTTTTTATTATCTTTTTTTTTACATAGATAAATATCCTAATTTATCAATGCAGCTATTCAATACAACAAAACTACAGCTAGTCACTACTGACATCCCAAATGAAAACAAAGAAACAAACTCACACAATTTCTATTCCTATATTTTAAAATTTACATCTATACTTATAAATACAGATATTTTTCCCTTCATATTAGGATTTATATGGACTTACAAACACGGGCATATATGCAGATACATAAATACTCTTTTCTTCCAAGAGAACGACCAAAGACTGGCACAACAAAGCAAGTAATAACACCACAAACCTTTCTCCTTGAAGTGTTAGAGCTTTTGTAAGGAAGGACATAGTTGGAGTAGCTGCGTTTTGCCTCCACTTTTGTCTTGACGCCACCTACGGGGAGGAGAATTTTACAATTTCTTTAAGAGATTTCAAGTCTATAAAAAAACATGTACATTATCCATTTTCCATATATAGTCAACAAACAATTTGAAATCTTAAAAAACAAACCAAAGTTCTTGGAAATATCAAGAAATCTTTTGCCTCTGTGAATTTCTCAACTCAACATTTCCAGACGCAAATGTTACTCTCTTACCGACCTGCCTGTCTTATACGGTAGTCGAAGGTCTGGTAAATCCAAGCGTTGGGATCTTTGCGAGGGTCGTAGCCCAGCCTCACCCACAGGTTCCTCCAGGGACCCGTGTGGAAGTAGTAGGAGAGAGTGGGAAGCAGGTACTGAAATATTTTAATGGGACACTTATTCACAAGTTGGTAAGTGAGTGAAAACATATATATAAATCTATTAATAAACTCAATAAATAACTAAAAAAAAAGAGAGATAAAAAATCAGATACAAATCAAACACAATAACAAAAAACAAATAAAAAGAAAGATAGAAAAGAAACATATTTTTACACTCATGAGATACCATTCCCAATGTGTGATCAATATAGTGACTTAAAAGAAAAGAAAGAAAGAAAGAAAGAAAGAAAAGAAGTATAAAGAAAGAAAGAAAAAAAGAAAGAAAGAAAGAAAAGAAGTATAAAGAAAGAAAGAAAGAAAGAAAGAAAAAAAGAAAGAAAGAAAGAAAAAAGAAAAGAAGCATAAAGAAAGAAAGAAAGAAAAAAAAAAAAAAAAAAAAAAAAAAAAAAAAAACTCAGAGAGCCAAGTCCCCCACACCTTGAGTTTGTCCTTGGAAAATCCCAGCCAGACCTGCAGGGAGTTTTTGGACCAAATTGGCCGCTTGTCGAATTCTTCCTTGAGGCCCTGGTAGAAGGCGTTGTCCATGAATTTGATGCGGATCTGCGACATCGCTCCGGGCAGAGGGTCCTTGGGCACTTCGTCGTCCTGAGGAAGGGAGAGATGAGAGATAAAGATGGGTATATAAAAGAGGAATGTGTTTAAATATGAGTAAATGGATACTGAAGAAAATTAGTATTTGTTACTGAGAAAGAGAGAAAGAGAGAAAGAGAGAGAGAAACAAAATGGTCTATTACATGATTTTGATGAGAGACAGCAGTAATATTGATGATATGAGAATAATAAATATAGTGTTATGCATCTATTTACCATGTACTTACATACACATGTGTGTGCACAAAAACATAGATATATACACACACACATACAAATACATATACATACAAACACAGACACATAGACACACACACACAAAAAAAAGCACGCAAGCACAAACACATATTTTTATACTCATGAGATACCATTCCCAAGGTGTGATCAATATACTGACTTAAAAGAAAAGAAAAGAAAAAAAAAATTAAGCTGCTATACCCAGCAAAATGAATAAATACCCAGACATACTTCTATAATAAAACAGAAACACATTCAGAAAAGAGAGAAAAAAATACAATACAATAACTGACATTCCCATTCAACTCAACTTAACAGCATACCAAATAATACCAACCGATCATCTAAAGAAAACAAATCATAAGGTTAAAATAAATGAATAAGAAAAGCCAATGACCAGAGGCTGAGTAGTGAAAACCTATACAAACTTCCTTGTGCATCAGCGTCTTCCTATCCTTCAAAGCAAGAAGGTGTTGCTGGCCATTACCCACAGAACTTGGGTAATGCTGGGAATTTAACATGGATCATGGATGCAGGAAATACTTCTTGCAAGTATGGTTATCAATGAAAAATCAAATAAAAGATGATGAAGAAGAAAGAATGGGTGGAAAATCAGTTATCAATTTAAGAAAAAAAGATGCCTGTAAATCAAGGGTGGGCTAAAAAGATTAATAAGTCAAAGAACGGCCAACCATAATGTCACTAGACTGATTCCTGAAGAACCCAAGCTATTTTTGGCTGAATAAAGAGAAATAAAAAAGGGGTGAAATTAGAAGTTCATTAATAATATATACCTACATTATAAGTGAGTCATCCTACAAAGTTTCAAATTCCTATTTTGATTCTAAGCTGATGGCAGGGGCTTGAATCTGAAAGTACCTCATAAGTTGTTCAGAATACCCTATTGCTTGCTAACAGTTACCTAATTAAATTCAATGCAATAAACTCTTACATAAAATAGCCAATGACAAAATTGATAGGACAAGTGGTGATTTCACACACCTATTCACTGCTTGCACCCACATCAAAGAGCAGCAGTATATTGTGTAGCAAGTGTGCATATGCTCCCTATGGGTTGGGGGGTATTCATCTCTTGGATAGTAATATAAATATCTATCCAAAACTAATGAACATAACGAGGCAGAATATATGATACAATGTACATACAACCACTTGACATGGATCCACAGCCCTACAAAAACGGGAATCATCCATCCCATTCTTGACCAGCAATTTGTGTGAATGGCTAACCTATACTGTGCTTTGGAAGCATGCTCTGGTACTAAAGGTGGAGGCTGAAAGTGGAAAGTGGAAATTAACCCTCTCTGGACGGGTGGTACACTATGGTACAGCGCATTCAGGGCCCGTTTGCTGGAATGCCCCCGTCGTGACTGGGTTAAAGGATAATTTTCAAGATGACGAGATGTCATTCCTTTAGTACTTTCAGTCACAACAAATTTACAGAGAAAGGTAACCATAAAAATACAGAAAAAAATAAAAATAAATAAAAACTGTTTGGAACAGAAGAGATGAGACAAACAAAATAATTATAACCATTTTACAAAGTTTTCATATTTCTGTACAATGCATAATACATTTCTCACCAGCAATGCACGTTTTTTCACCAACTGGAAAAATAAGAAAACATTCGATTTAGGTCATCCCATAACTACTCTTGCAACTTAAACATACAAAGTGTGCAGAATGACCTACCTTAAAGGAATGGAAGATGGCAAAGTGAGTTCTTCTCTGACGCGTCCGACAGATGATATTCTGTGGAACTTTGGACTTGGAGTCGCTATTGGCTTCTCGTCTGTACCGATAGTCCTGTAAATGTTATGATCATGTTTGATAAAATGATACATTATTAAAAAGGTCTAATAAAAAGAAAAAGAAACAAAAAGGAGAAGAAAAGGAATCCTTGTACAGATGAATACTTCAGGTGCATTTAAAGACTTAGTTTCAGGATAAAATCTCAAATAAGTAATATCAAGTAACAGAACGAAACAAATAATAATCTCAATATTACAAAAAAGTACACATATACACCAAAAATCTTCAGAGAAAGATTTCATGTCAAGGCAGTGGGTGGCCATGGCCTGAGCAGGGTAATAATCCGAAGCATCAGGTTTGCAGGCATTGAAATACCCTGGTGTTAAGACTAGGTGGAGTGAAAACCTCCTTGGTGATATTGGGTTAACATATATACAACCACCTAAGGCAAACAACAAACCAAACACCCAAATACGCACTTGTGGAGCATCCATGCGCGTGAAAGCTGCTGGGGGTAGGAACAAGGGGGCGGGGCGGTTCAGCCAGTCAGCCTTCTCCATGCCCTGCGGAACTAGCTGGTCATAGACACACTCCTGGTCCAGCCCATCATCGGTGTTAACTACAGGCACATACTGAAAGTCGCACAGATCTGATGATAGAAAGAGAGAGAGAAAAAAACTTATTGGCTAGGGAGAAATGGAGTAAATATTACCAAAGAATATAATCAAGAGAAAAAAAGGGTATAAGGGAGACACAGTTTTGATTTTTTTTCAGCATCAACTGGCACATGCATGTTGGGTAATTAAGATAGGATTTTAACACCTTGGCACTCAACAAACTAGACCATATACAAGAGAATAAAGCAAAATAATTACTTACTATTAAATTTGTACATAGTATGCACAACACCTATGAGTTCTGATTTCACTGATGTGTTTGGGTCTCCCTCAGGTGGGTTGGGATCTTCAGAACTACTCCCGGCAACTGGTTCTGGAACTGAATGGCATAGGTGTGAGCTTCCTGCCATAAGATATGAAGTTATGAATAATAATCTATATTCAGAAGAACTTGGAAAACTGAGGTCACCTGATGTAATTATATTGATTCCAAATATAAAATGGATCTTCTGAAGAGATAGTTAATACCCAAGTGGCAATGTTACAAATAATAAATATTATCTACTGGTTTCTTGCAATTCCCTTCATAACTTTATATTGATTATTAATTAATGCTGGTACTCATACACAAGTGTTATATGCAGGTATGAACTAGCACTGAGATAACAAAGAGTTGTTAGTATATTCAAGACAATGTACTTCTGAAACAGTTATTGATAAGGGTATAAACCAACATAAAACATGCACAAAATACCGATAAACATTAATTATCATTATCATTATTATATGAGCCACTGATGTTTTTCCACAGGGTGTGAGTACATGATGAAAATACCAAGCACCACATTGTTAAGAGGCACTGAGGAAAAACAATACAAATGGGAAAAGAAGACATAAGGGAAAAGTTTACTGACAAGAAATGGATGAAAGGTTAAAAATATGTTAAAAATTAATGCGATTAAATGATTTACAAAAATTTGGAAAATATACTATCATTAAAGAATTCAGGATTAGTCCGTTGAGGAGAAATAGAAAATTTGTTTGCCTCACTCTTAATTTTTTCAATGCTGTCCAACTGGATTATATGATTTGGCAAATTGTTCCCTATCTTGATATTAGATGAAACAAAGCATCTTGAATAATGCAAGGTATGATGATGTCCAGGTGTCAGAGCACACTCATTCATACTCAGAGAATTACTCAGAGGAATATAGTGTGAAGGAAGTTGAGAATATAAAGAATACTCAACATTATTATATATCATATACAGAACTGATAAGGAGCCAATCAGATGCCGATGGTTTAAATTAACAGTTATGTTAGGCAGCAAAAATCTAGCCGAGTTGAATGCCCTATCAAGCAACCTGAGATGACAGTCAGCTGCAGACATCCAGACCCCTGAACAGCATTCGAAATGTGGCAGAATAAAAGAAATAAAATTATTACAAAAACGTAGAATCACAGGCATACGTTTAATAACATTAACAAAATACTCTGTACCTCAATCCACTCGACGCCAACCCACCAGACTCCTAAAACAAAATACCGAAAGCATACCCTGCAGATCCACTTCCTCCTGTTTTTTCTTCTTCTTCTTTCTGCGGACGACGCGTAACAACAAGGCTGTGGAGTTGTGTTGTTCTCCACAGGTTGGCTTGCAATAGACGTCATCAGGACGGAAGCGTAACTCCATCCTCCTGTTGTCTTCACAGTACACCTGGTCAGAGCATAGTACAGTTACAGGAGATGCGCCTGTTTATGCAACTGGTTGGTCAGTTTCAGAGAACGACACAAAGAGAAAGAGAAAGTGAGAAAGTGAAAGAGAGAGAGAGATATGGTGATGGTTAAACAGCAAAACAAAAAAATAGGAAAAAAGGAATAGATAAAATAAGAGTAGTGAAAATGGAAAAAAAAAAAAAAAATCAAAATACAGTAGCAAGGTGGGGAGATATAATATCAGACAAACAGATAAGAAAATAAAAGTATGTGAAAATAATAGTGATAACAATGATAGTAATAACAGTAATGATGATTATAAAATTTGTCCAAATCCTATAATAATCATTATAGGATTTGGACTATCATAAAAAATATGCATTGTTTCAATATACATTTGGTAAGAGAGAGAGAGAGAGAGAAGGAGAGGAGAGAGAAGGAGAGGAGAGAGAAGGAGAGGAGAGAGAAGGAGAGGAGAGAGAAGGAGAGGAGAGAGAAGGAGAGGAGAGAGAAGGAGAGAAAGAGAAAGAGAAAGAAAAGGAGAGAAAGAGAAAGAGAAAGAGAGGGAGAAAAAGTAAGAGAGAGAGAAAGAGAGAAAGAGTGTGAGTGAGAGAGAGAGAGTGGGAGGGAGAGAGAGAAAGAGTGTGAGTGAGAGAGAGAGAGTGGGAGGGAGAGAGACAGAGAGAGAGAGAGAGAGAGAGAGAGAGAGAGAGAGAGAGAGAGAGAGAGAGAGAGAGAGAGAGAGAGAGAGAGAGAGAGAGAGAGAGAGAGAGAAAGAGAAAGAGAAAGAGAAAGAGAAAGAGAAAGAGAGAGAGAGAGAGAAAGAGAAAGAGAAAGAGAAAGAGAAAGAGAAAGAGAAAGAGAAAGAGAAAGAGAAAGAGAAAGAGAAAGAGAAAGAGAAAGAGAAAGAGAAAGAGAAAGAGAGAGAGAGAAAGAGAAAGAGAGAGAGAAAAAGAGAAAGGGAGGGAAAGAGAGAGAAAGGAAGAGAAAAAGAGAAAGGGAGAGAAAGAGAGAAAGGGAGAGAAAAAGAGAAAGGGAGAGAAAGAGAGAAAGGGAGAGAAAGAGAAAAAGAGAGAGAAAGAGAAAATGTAAGGCACTGATAATGCATATCATGTGACCTAAGGCTCTGATTATGCTTTGCTACTTAATCCATTGTTATATGCCTTTAGTCAGTCTTGACCTGACCCTTCCTGCTCCCTATGTCTCCTTCATGCAGCTGCCCTCACAGCCCTGAGGCATAGAAAGTAGCCCAAGAAGAACACATAAGCCAAGACAGACAGAAGGAACCAGCTGAGAAAATCAGAGAGAGGCAAGGGATTGACAGAAAGAAGAACAGGCAGAGCAAACAGCTCTGACCTCCTGCCTTTTGCTGGATCCAAGTGTATTAACTGAGTCCACCAATAAAGACCTTGACACGTGAACGTCTGCCTGTCTTATCCACCAGGTACAACAGGCGAAGCTAGTGGTTCACAACTGCTGGCAGCTAGAGGATTACAACTAGGGGCATTGAGTGGCTCACAGAAAGAGAGAGAGAGAGAGAGAGAGAGAGAGAGAGAGAGAGAGAGAGAGAGAGAGAGAGAGAGAGAGAGAGAGAGAGAGAGAGAGAGAGAGAGAGAGAGAGAGAGAGAGAGAGAGAGAGAGAGAGAGAAAGACAAAAAGAGAAAGAGAGAGAGAGAGAAAGAGAAAGAAGTTTGGTAAGCCCGGTGGTTAAGAATAGTCAATCTTGGTTAAATTATTTCCTACAATACTCTTAAAAAAAAAAAAAACTAAATTGATTCATATAGTTACAAGAGTTGTACTAAGACCGGGGTAATATAATACATACATATGTGATTCCTTTAGAACAAAAAATATTGCCAAAGTACATACTCTATTGAACCATATCATTAAGTGATAATCAAAAGATAAATATAGAGAGAGGGAAGAGCAAAATAAGAGAGAGAAGAGAATGAAGAGAAAGACAGGAAGTGAGAAAACAAGAAAGAGAGAGAAAGAGAGAGAAAGAGAGAGAGAGAAAGAGAAAGAGAGAGAAAGAGAAAGAGAGAGAAAGAGAAAGAGAGAGAAAGAGAAAGAGAAAGAGAAAGAGAAAGAGAGAGAGAAAGAGAGAGAAAGAGAAAGAGAGAGAGAGAAAGAGAGAGAAATAGTTATACTGAACACTTTGACCAATTTCTCCCTGCATCACATCCTTAACTTTATTTTGGCCATCTCTAAACAATACACTTACTGTAATGTACATAATACAACAGAAGTGATGTCCCTGTCGCCAGATTACACAAACTCCAAATGAGTTGAGGTGTGTTGCAACAATCTATATTGCATAGGAATAGTTTACTCTACTAATGTATATTCCCAGTCAATAACACATTGCTAGATAATAATTTCTGCATTCTAATGTAATAAAACCCTATGTTATAATATATCTAATAAAATACCAATGCCCAACTTTCCAGGCAACAGGTAAAAGCCACTCCATAAAGTCACAATGGAGTATCAAATTATTTTTTTCTGCCTACTAAGCTACTCAAGTGCAACATCTTTATAAAATCTTATCATGGCATTATATTGGTGCATTTTGTATAAAAAGCTTTACTGTACATCCTTCACTTAACTTGTATTTGTGTGAATCACTTTTTAGCCTATTAGAAATATTTCAATTTGATATGAAATCTTTCTATAAAGTCCACATTTTAGTGTCAAGATAAATTTTGAATGTATTTCCTCTCAAGATGTAGGATGTCATGGTGCATTCACTTAAAAAAAAACATGTATTACCCATGCAATTAAAACATATATATGAATGAAGCTAATTCAAGAGGAATTTATCAAAACCATTGTGATGGAAACATCCCTATTAGGAATGGTGATAAAGTATTTGTATATGGAAGATGAGTACAAAAACTAAGATTAGTATCATCATCATTTTTTTTTTCCATGCAATTTTATCTAGTTTGTTAATTTTAGAGGAGAGTTATATATGTAGAAATATCATCAAAAATAAAATCTCCTTGTCATCAAAAATTGTCAAGAAGATAAACTATATTTGAGCTACTCTCATCATGAAATCTAATAATGAATGCGTGTGCGCATGTGCACGCACACACACACACACACACAAATGATCACTAATGGTGTGTAGAAAGTCAAAAGTCACAGTAAAGGAAGTGACAAATAAGTGTGAAGGAATGGCTCCAAGAAAGAGGGAAAATGTAAAAAAATATTTAAAAAAAGAAGAAGAAGAAAAAGAAAAAGAAGAGTAAGAAAAAGATATAGAAAAAGAAAAAGAAGTAGAAAAATATAAAGAAAAAGAAGAAATAGAAGAAGAAAAGAAAGATAGAAAAAACAACTCTTTGTGAATTTAGAACTGAAGTTCAGACTGGAATTGTATGTTGGATTATATGCTGTAAGCACACACACACACACATAAGCAAATCCTTTCCCACTGACAACACAAAACCCAAAATCCACTGCCCCTAAAACCCTAAATCCCTAAAACAAAGCTTCCGCCTACCCATTCCCACAAACCCCCCAACTCCACACCCCAACCCGCAAGGAGATCAAACTCACCTCCGATATCTTCTCCACACCTCCGAGAGTCTCGAGCATCTTGTCGACATTATTCACAAGACCTGGGTACTCTATGCACATGAACTGCCGCAGCTTCCCCGTTCCGCTGGGTCCTCCTCCCTGCGCCATTTTCTGCTGTGGAGGTTGGTTTGTGTGAGATAAAACCTAATCGGTGTTTTAAGATTGTACTTAATATGAAGGGCAGTGTGTAATAATCCTAATCAGGGTTTTAAATGGGAGATGATTCTATTAACCCATTGCAGACGGAGATAAATTTGCTTGCCCAGCCTCCAGGATAGGTTTTATTTTAGAGAGAGACCACTTGAAGCAATATAATTTGAAGCATCCAAATCTCTTTCAGTCATTCATTGTAAAACTAGAGCGGTTTTTGTGTTTTATTTTTTTGTGTGTTTTATTGAGTTTAGAGACTTATATGTGCCATATGACAGGCTCTATCAGTGCTGCAGTTGACTAAAATTGTAGTATGTTATCCATATTAGCTCATTATTTTCTTTATACTCAATGTGATAGAAGTATTGCTGTTTTATGGGAGGACAAAAGGCAACTTTATTTTTTCGTATTTTTGTGCTGTCATGAACGAATACGAAACATATAACCACCTACAAAAAAGATAACAAGAAGAGGTAGGGAAGAGGAATGAAACCTGTGCTTGTGACTGTGAGTGCCACATTGAAAGGCATCCATATTGGCACAGGAGCACATTTTAGACACTGGGTATGGATTGAGTCACCTTCCTCTTCTCGTTCTGCCTGCACATCCTTCATCGGCGGTACTTTAGAGCAAGGGTTCATCAACTTAGTGTGTGCCATCGCTCTATAGAGACAGTGCATGCTAGAGACCGTGGATGGGTGCCATTCAAGGCTCTCTCACCTGCTGGTGCTAGAAAAAAGTGGTGTCATCTAGGTTTTGGACGTTAAGCTTGCACGATATTACGGTAATTATAGTAATTATGACTGCAGTAGCCATCATCACTCATTCATTTTTCATAGCAAAATAAAATAGCACAGTGATCCAAAATCCCCGAACGTCGTGTACGTCATGACGCCCGTCGTCAGGCCAAAGCTCCTACGTCATGTATGTCATGACACCCGTACGCAATGGGTTAATGGGAGGAAGTAATGGCTCTATATAGGATCTACTATGTTATTGGATACATGATGCCTCACAAAGGATAAAGAAATATGAAAAATGCTAGGAAGAGTAGCAATAATGATTAAGTCTAAGATGATTAAATGTTCTGACTTAGAAAAAAAAAAAAAAATGAGAGAGAGAGAGAGGGAGAGAATGAGGGTCCCATAATCATCTTAAAGATAGGTACATGACATCAATAATCAAAATCAAATATAGTAATAACTGAAAATGGCAATGAGAATAATATCAGCAAGAAAAAATAAGGTTAATAAAGAAAATCAATAACCATAATACTGCTGCTCTCATCATGGCATTTCTACATAGTATTATATCAATATAATCTGTTTGTACAGAAGGCCAAAAATATTCTGCCCACAATCTAAGACAATTAGTCATGAGCTAGCATACAAGCTAGTATATCAGGAACATTATGCTATATCACAGGATGTGTGTACAACCTTATCTAGAATATAACTAAGAACACTGAAGCACTTACATATATTTATGTGTCCAAACAACTGCTATAAATTTTGGTATATGTGAAACATTTATTAACTCACATACCATACCATAAATCTAGAAAGTAATAGAAAACACACGTATCTTAAGATGCCTCAAAGCTGAATGTC
>NW_028234441.1:22350182-22352682 GCF_977035675.1 Penaeus japonicus
TTGTCCTGTGACGCTGTCCTGTGATGCTGTCCTGTAGAGTTGTCCTGTGACGCTGTCCTGTGATGCTGTCCTGTGATGCTGTCCTGTAGAGTTGTCCTGTGATGCTGTCCTGTGATGCTGTCCTGTGATGCTGTCCTGTAGAGTTGTCCTGTGATGCTGTCCTGTGATGCTGTCCTGTAGAGTTGTCCTGTGATGCTGTCCTGTGATGCTGTCCTGTGATGCTGTCCTGTAGAGTTGTCCTGTGATGCTGTCCTGTGACGCTGTCCTGTGATGCTGTCCTGTGATGCTGTCCTGTAGAGTTGTCCTGTGATGCTGTCCTGTGATGCTGTCCTGTGATGCTGTCCTGTGACGCTGTCCTGTGATGCTGTCCTGTGATGCTGTCCTGTGACGCTGTCCTGTGATGCTGTCCTGTAGAGTTGTCTGTGTGTCTGTGTGTCCTGTGATGCTGTTGTCTGTGCTGTCCTGTGACGCTGTCCTGTTTGTCCTGTGACGCTGTCCTGTGTTGTCTGTACTGCTGTGTGTCTGTACGTTGTCCTGTGATGCTGTCCTGTGTTGTCTGCTGTCCTGTATAGTTGTCCTGTGAAGTTGTCCTGTGATGCTGTCTGTGATGCTGTCCTGTAGAGTTGTCCTGTGACGCTGTCTGTGATGCCTTGTGTCCTGTGATCTGTCTGTGATGTCCTGTACTGTCCTGTAGAGTTGTCCTGTGAGCTGTCCTGTATGTCCTGTAGAGTTGTCCTGTGATGCTGTCCTGTAGAGTTGTCCTGTGATGCTGTCCTGTAGAGTTGTCCTGTGATGCTGTCCTGTGATGCTGACGCTGTCCTGTGATGCTGTTCTGTAGAGTTGTCCTGTGACGCTGTCCTGTAGAGTTGTCCTGTGACGCTGTCCTGTGATGCTGACGCTGTCCTGTGATGCTGTCCTGTAGAGTTGTCCTGTGACGCTGTCATGTGATGCTGACGCTGTCCTGTGATGCTGTCCTGTAGAGTTGTCCTGTGACGCTGTCCTGTAGAGTTGTCCTGTGACGCTGTCCTGTGATGCTGTCCTGTGACGCTGTCCTGTGATGCTGTCCTGTAGAGTTGTCCTGTGACGCTGTCCTGTGATGCTGTCCTGTAGAGTTGTCCTGTGATGCTGTCCTGTGATGCTGTCCTGTGATGCTGTCCTGTGATGCTGTCCTGTGATGCTGTCCTGTAGAGTTGTCCTGTGATGCTGTCCTGTAGAGTTGTCCTGTGATGCTGTCCTGTGACGCTGTCCTGTGATGCTGTCCTGTAGAGTTGTCCTATGATGCTGTCCTGTGATGCTGTCCTGTAGAGTTGTCCTGTGACGCTGTCCTGTAGAGTTGTCCTGTGATGCTGTCCTGTAGAGTTGTCCTGTGACGCTGTCCTGTGATGCTGTCCTGTAGAGTTGTCCTGTGATGCTGTCCTGTGACGCTGTCCTGTGATGCTGTCCTGTGATGCTGTCCTGTGATGCTGTCCTGTAGAGTTGTCCTGTGATGCTGTCCTGTGATGCTGTCCTGTGATGCTGTCCTGTAGAGTTGTCCTGTGATGCTGTCCTGTGACGCTGTCCTGTGATGCTGTCCTGTAGAGTTGTCCTGTGATGCTGTCCTGTGATGCTGTCCTGTGATGCTGTCCTGTGATGCTGTCCTGTGATGCTGTCCTGTAGAGTTGTCCTGTGATGCTGTCCTGTGATGCTGTCCTGTGACGCTGTCCTGTGATGCTGTCCTGTAGAGTTGTCCTGTGACGCTGTCCTGTGATGCTGTCCTGTGATGCTGTCCTGTAGAGTTGTCCTGTGATGCTGTCCTGTGATGCTGTCCTGTAGAGTTGTCCTGTGATGCTGTCCTGTGATGCTGTCCTGTGATGCTGTCCTGTGATGCTGTCCTGTGATGCTGTCCTGTAGAGTTGTCCTGTGACGCTGTCCTGTGATGCTGTCCTGTAGAGTTGTCCTGTGACGCTGTCCTGTGACGCTGTCCTGTGATGCTGTCCTGTAGAGTTGTCCTATGATGCTGTCCTATGATGCTGTCCTGTGACGCTGTCCTGTGATGCTGTCCTGTAGAGTTGTCCTGTGACGCTGTCCTGTGATGCTGTCCTGTAGAGTTGTCCTGTGACGCTGTCCTGTGATGCTGTCCTGTAGAGTTGTCCTGTGACGCTGTCCTGTGACGCTGTCCTGTGATGCTGTCCTGTAGAGTTGTCCTGTGACGCTGTCCTGTGATGCTGACGCTGTCCTGTGATGCTGTCCTGTGACGCTGTCCTGTGATGCTGACGCTGTCCTGTGATGCTGTCCTGTAGAGTTGTCCTGTGACGCTGTCCTGTGACGCTGTCCTGTAACGTTGTCTTGTGATTCTGTCCTGTAGAGTTGTTCTGTGACGCTGTCCTGTGACGCTGTCCTGTGATGCTGTCCTGTAGAGTTGTCCTGTGATGCTGTCCTGTAGAGTTGTCCTGTGACGCTGTCCTGTGATGCTGTCCTGTAGAGTTGTCCTGTGACGCTGTCCTGTGATGCTGTCCTGTAG
>NW_028234441.1:22382682-22397682 GCF_977035675.1 Penaeus japonicus
TATAGTGCAAAAAAATTAGCGATGGTAATGCCACCAACGTTATTAAGGAAAGATACCTTTAATTCGGACATTTTTGTATCATACCCAACGGAACATCAGTATATAATTATTAAACCTATTCAAAGGGTAATAAATGAAAAATATATATATATATATACAATTTGTTGATGGTATAGCTATTTATAATCTATCACAGATAGAATTTGACTCTCCATCGATCAAAATAACCTACATTAGCATGATAGTTCTTCATTTGTCTTTTTTTCATTAGAATGTTACTTAAACATGAAATCTTCCATTTTTTGCCAAATAAGGGAACGGAATTTAAAATCACTGGACCGCGCAATTCCTCTTATTAAATCGGAAATTAGACTCACTTTGACATATTTTTTTAATGTCTGTTTCTTAGAATCATGGTATGATGATAGATTGCATGATTGCCATGTGCGTTTTTATTTTGTTTGTTGCATAAATAGCGTTTTTAGTTGCTTTAGTTTGTTGCATTAACGCATAATTTTTTTTTCCCATAAATTCGCATGAATATTTTATGATGCCCTTTTTAAAAAATATTACATGATATGTTTCCATTCTTAGTGATGAATCCATATGATATATGATAATCCTTTTGATATTAAGATTTCCATTGTTTTATTTTCCGGATCCAAATATAAAATCCTTTTTATCTTAATGTTCGCACCATATGATATCTAATTATACGCATCAGATTTTATTAGATTAATAGCCTAAACTCTATACCAATCCGATCATTCCAGAACATTCAAGGGGAAATATTTCAATATTTCATCATTATTATGACATATAGCATTAATACAACAAATATATGAGATTCCACACTTATCTCTCAGCACAGGTCAAGTCAGGTCAGGTCACATCGAGCATGGTTACTGGGCTTCGTTTGACCCCAAAGTGACTCGGCCATTTCCGAACTAGGTCGCGCGATTATAAGGTCATGCACTGTAAGCGGTTAGCAACATTTAGGTCTTGTATATATGATGGTGATGTAGGGTTATCACAATCATTATCATCATCATCATCATTTATCGTTATCGTTATCGTTATCATTATCATCATCATTATCATCCTCATCCTTATCTTCATCCTCCTCATCATCATCCTCATCATCATCATTACCATCACCACCACCATTGTCATCACCATTATCATCATCATCATCATTAAGAACAGCTAATCGTGAGAAGCATAAATTCTCACGTATGTGTTGCTATAATCTCTTTATTTACATTGCTGTTTATATATTTTTGTGATGATGGGAAGTGACATCAACACAAGAAGAATAAACCGTAAGATGCTCGCTCTCTGTTTCTGTCTCTCTCTCTCTCTCTCTCTCTCTCTCTCTCTCTCTCTCTCTCTCTCTCTCTCTCTCTCTCTCTCTCTCTCTCTCTCTCTCTGTTTCTGTCTGTCTCTCTCTCTCTCTCTCTCTGTTTCTGTTTCTGTCTCTCTCTCTCTCTCTCTCTCTCTCTCTCTCTCTCTCTCTCTCTCTCTCTCTCTCTCTCTCTCTCTCTCTCTTTCCCTCCTCTCTCCCTCTCCCTCTCTTCCCCAATCTCTCTCTCCCTCTCATGCCCCCCCCCCTCTCTCTCTCTCTCGCTTGCTCGCTCTCTCCCTGTGATATATTTTTACGTCCACCGCCCAAGGGAGAGGAAGCGACATCCGGTTGAGAGTGAGAGAGAGAGAGAGAGAATACGAGAGAGACTGAGAGACAGGAAGGAGGGACAGAGAGAAAGATAACGGATGGGGATGTTTGGAAAAGGAGAGAGAGAGAGAGAGAGAGAGAGAGAGAGAGAGAGAGAGAGAGAGAGAGAGAGAGAGAGAGAGAGAGAGAGAGAGAGAGAGAGAGAGAGAGAGAGAGAGAGAGAGAGAGAGAGAGAGAGAGAGAGAGAGAGAGGGAGAAGGAGAAGGAGAAGGAGAAGGAGAGAGAGAGAGAGGGGGAGAAGGAGAAGGAGAAGGAGAAGGAGAAGGAGAAGGAGAGAGAGAGAGAGAGAGAGAGAGAGAGAGAGAGAGAGAGAGAGAGAGAGAGAGAGAGAGAGGAAAAGAAAGAGAAAGAGAGAGAGAGGGAGGAGAGAGAGAGAGAGAGAGAGAGAGAGAGAGAGAGAGAGAGAGAGAGAGAGAGAGAGAGAGAGAGAGAGAGAGAGAAAGAGGAAAGAGAAAGAAAGAGAGAGAGAGAGAGAGAGAGAGAGAGAGAGAGAGAGAGAGAGAGAGAGAGAGAGAGAGAGAGAGAGAGAGAGAGAAAGAAGAGACATAGGTTGATGAAAAATCAGGAAGAGCAGGAAGAAGGAAGTTTGAGAGAGAGATAGAGATAGATAGATAGAGAAAGATAGATAGAAAGAGAGAGAGAGAGAGAGAGAGAGAGAGAGAGAGAGAGAGAGAGAGAGAAATATGACAAGAATTCATGAAGAGATGACCAAGCAGATGTAATAACAAAAAAAGAAAAAAGAAAAAAAAAACGGGAAAAAACAAATACAAATACTAAACTTATTCCACGATGGATAAGATAACCTAAGATAAAAAATAATTTGCTCTTCACGTAAAGCTAAAATAACTGAATGAGAAAAACTAGACTACACAGTAGTTAATGGGATACACGCACAGTATATATCACGTGTTCACAGGATATCCTCAGATATAACAACATTTCTTTACGACGCATCTCACGTTACTTTTGTTTCTCGTTTGAAATTTTCTCTAGGGGGGAGACTATCGTATATTTTTTGTCAATATTTCGGGAGAATGTTATATCTTTCGTTGTTTTTATTTATCTATTTTTAGTAAGATCATGTTGTGTTTACGAAAATTCTCCCTTTTTTCGGTGTCACTAGATTAGAATTTTGTTATTACTATTTTTTTTTCTCTGGTTCGTCCGTTTAAAACCGTTGCATGTTAGCGTGGTTATGATTGGCTGATTTTGAATCAGGATCAACCTATCAGGGGCGTTACGTTTACTGGCGAGAAGTGTTAAAAAATGTGTTATTAATGATTATCATCATGATCATAAAATAGTAATAATCATAGAGATAATAACTGAAGATAGTGATGACAACAATAACAATAAAGATGATGATACAGATAATGACCATGGAAAAAATGACAACGATTATGATAATAACGATAATGATATTGTTAATGATAATAATGATAATGATATTGTTAATGATAATAACGATAATGATATTGTTAATGATAATAATGATAATGATATTGATGATAATAACGATAATGATATTGATGATAATAATGATAATTCTAATTATGATGGTAATACTAATGATACTAATATGATGATGATAAATATGATATGAATGATAATGATAGTAAGGTTAATAGTAGGGATAATAATGATGATAGCAATAATAATAATGATGATAGCAATAATAATAATGATAAAAATTATAATCATAATAATAATAATGACGATAATAATAATGATAATAATAATGATAATAATAATGATAAAAAGAATGATAATAATTATGATAGTAATAATAATGATAATGATAATACTAATAATAATGATAATGATGATGATGATAATAATGATAATGGTAGCAACAACAAAAACATTATTAATGATACTTAGAATAATGATAATGATAAAGAAGGAGGAAGAAGGGGAGAAGAATAAGGAGGAGAGGAAGAAGAACAGGATGGAAAGAAGGAGGAGTAAAAAACGGAAGACAACATAAAACGAACAAAATAAAGAAAATGGAAACTAAGAATTTCAATAACCAGCAAATAGATAGTTGAAACCGTAAATACGCGACTCCAAACGACCTCACTTTACGCTCGTTGCCCCTTGGTGATAAACTGAGGTTAGACACTTATCGAAAACTCCATCACGACAAAAAACGGAGTCAGGATGGAACACACGAGGCAAGTTAGATAGCACTGGGTTATTATTTTTTTCTATTATCTTTTCAGGAAAAATACTTGTGTTATTTTGACTTTGGGGGATTATCATTTTTAAATCTTTTTTATTTTGTAGGGTGAGGGTTAGGGAGGAAGGGGGGGGGGGGCGAGGGAGAGAGAAAGAGGGGGGATAGCGGGATAGCAGAATAGCAGGAGGGAGGGAAGGAGGGTGGGCGTGCGGGAGGGTGGAAGAGAGGGTGGGCGGGAGGAAGAGAGTGAGAGTGAGAGTGAGAGTGAGAGTGAGAGTGAAAGAGAGAGTGAGTGAGTGAGAGTGAGAGTAAGAGTGAGTGAGAGTGAGAGAGTGAGAGTGAGAGTGAGTGAGCGAGAGCAGGAGCAAGAGCAAGAGCAAGAGCAAGAGCAAAAGCAAGAGCAAGAGCAAGACCAAGAGCGAGAACGAGAGCGAGAGCGAGAGAGAGAGAATCTATTTTTTCACATTCGTACTAGGTAATGCATGCAAACGTATTTCCGAACCGAGAAAACACACGCACACAGGAACCAACAACCTATTCTCACTCACTGAGTATGTCCGGGCCTAACTACCTCTACCTACGTCATCAAAGTGGGTATGAGGGGTAGGGATGGGGGTAGGGCATAGGGACATAGGGTGAGTGGGTGGGCGTGTGTGGGCGTAGGTGGCCGGACGTCCGAAATACCCCGAGAAAGTTCCCCTGCTTGACTGACCACGTCCGTGTCAATACGCCCAAATAACACACACACACAAACGTACGTACATACACACATATACACGTGTTCTTGACGCCCACCCGTAAGTAAACACACCTGTTGGCCTACATACTTGGGTGGTTCTCACTTACACTAGCAACCAATTTTTTCATCCTTTTGTGATTATGGGTTAATCGTAGCTATTTTTATTTAATCATTGGGTTTTATTTCGCATATATCATTTCTATATATCTACTGTTATACCGTATTACATTTAATTGGTTTATACAAAATTTTCGATATCTAAAAGTCATTTTTAATTCTAACAACTTTGCATTTATTTTCCTATTATTTCACGTGTTTCACTTTTCGTTCACGTATAGATGGACGTAAATAAATAACCCAAGCGTCTCTATTAATTTACAAGTCACAGATCTCTTGGAATCAGTCAATTTTTACAATATATCTTTTAGGTATACATACATACATACAGACAGACGCGCTCCCGATCGTCATTTTTTTCCTCCTCGTGACACGTGTTGCCGGACATGTTGAGAGCAGTGGCTCATGGCGACACCGGTTTTCCCGCCATTTTTCGTTCAGGGGCTACGAGGTTATGAAGAGATGGTAAATGGAATACTGAATTATCTTTATATTTATTGTGATCATTACTGGTTGTTGATGGTTTATTCGATTAGTGCTTCTTAGACGATGCTCAAGTCACATTTTTTGTGTGAAGGAAGTGATTTGACGTGGAAAGTGGTTTATATATGTTTTTTGTGTGTACTCTTTTAAAGCACGAATGATGAGAGAATCTTGCCAAGCGTAATGTGATCGACTAGGAAAAAGATATAGGCATATATCGGATTATGCTCTCTCTCTCTCTCTCTCTCTCTCTCTCTCTCTCTCTCTCTCTCTCTCTCTCTCTCTCTCTCTCTCTCTCTCTCTCTCTCTCTCTGCGGAAGAGGATGTTACTTCGATGGATAACATTTTCGTGTTATTTCAAAACAGAAGTTTTTTTTATTTTTTTTATTTTTTTCTACCTCGCCTTCCTGTGATAAAAAAAACACCATGAACAGTGTTTGCCTCGCCATGGGAACCGAAGACCGCCTCTAGATGTAGGAAAATAAGTTAGAATAATAAATATGTTGATCTAGAGAGAAATAGATCATTATTAAAGTTTCATGTATTTTTATTTCGTTTTGGAGGGAGGGAGGGAGGGAGGGAGGAAGGGAGGAAGGGAGGGAGGGAGGGAGGGAGGGAGGGAGGAAGGGAGCGAGTGAGCGAGTGAGTGAGTGGGAGGAGGGAGGGAGGGAGTGGGGGTGAGGGGAGGGTAAGGAAACACAATCCCCCCCTCCCCATTTTTCTCTATCGTGAGTGTCATATGTCACTCCGCTGGCCCCATGAGGTTTATCTATGGCACCACGCGTCCACTACTGGCACTCGGGATGGGGGGGGGGGATGGAGAGATGGGGAGAGGGTGAATGAGACGGGAGAGCAGATGGAGGGGGTAGGATGGGGAAAGTTGGGGGATGCTGAGAGAGGGAGATGGATAAGAAGGAATGGAGAGGGAGAGAGAGGAGGGAGATGGGTAGGAACAGGGACAGGGACAAGGACACACACACACAGAGAGAGAGAGAGAGAGAGAGAGAGAGAGAGAGAGAGAGAGAGAGAGAGAGAGAGAGAGAGAGAGAGAGAGAGAGAGAGAGAGAGAGAGAGAGAAATTAAAAGAAATGAGAAACAAAAAAAGAGGTGAGACAGGGATACAGGGATCAGAAACAGAGAAAGGGAGAGAGAAGAGAGAAAGAAAAGAAAAGAGAAACAAAGAAAGAGCGGAAGAGATAGAGAAAGAGAACTACATGACAGAGCGAGAGAGAGAGAGAGAGAGAGAGAGAGAGAAAGAAAGAGAGAGAGAGAGAGAGAGAGAGAGAGAGAGAGAGAGAGAGAGAAAGAGAAAGAGAAAGAGAAAGAGAGAGAGAGAGGAACAGACAGACAGACAGATAGCGAAGAGGGTAAGAGAAGAGAGGGGAGAGGGGGATGCTGATGGCGGGGAGGGGCGGGAGGGGGGGGGGCAACAAGGGTTCACGAACTTGATCCTATCATCATGTCCTTCTACTCCTCTTTCTCTCTCTCGCCCTTTATTCTTATGTATGATTTATTTTGGCGCGTAAATCATGTGGTTTGCGCGAAGGGAGGGGGGGAGGGGGGGTCCGTAAAGAGATCGTGAATATAAAATATTTCGCCAATTCTTTTCTAGAGTTACTAAATTTACTCTCGTTTCAGGGGATCTTAATAATGAAACGGATGTCATGTCTATCGCTTTTATTTGACTGATTATTATTTTGTTTATTCGGAAGGAGAGAAATCTGAAGGATCCTGTATCTAATGTGATACTACCAGTCCATGTTTTTTTCGACTTCCAAGAAAAACAAAAGACTAGTGCAGTGTCATGCTTAGTAATGTTTTAAACAAACTCGTTATTTGTTTTAAGGAGTATTTAACGGCGTATATATACCCTTCCTGTTAAGAGTCACAATATCCCCACATACAACGAAACAAAAATAACAAGAATAATGGAATGGATTTTCTTTATACTCCTCCTTTCAACGGGAAAAAAATCTTAGGTTAATATAGTTCAGAGGGATCTTCTATGTAAAGCCAAGTAATGGTTCCAAATGTAAAATTTTCTGTTCCATTTAGCAGTATGACACTATTTGACATGGTTTGTTGGTTCCTTTGTGCAAGGGCAAATGTCCGGTCACTGTTCTAACAGCGATGACTAATCGGACAGTTATTTTACCAAACCGCAAAATCAATGGAATATTCCACTTCCTTCGATCGCGTGGCTGTGTGACAAACACGCTGCACACACACACACACACACACACACACACACACACACACACACACACACACACACACACACACACACACACACACACACACACACACACACACACACACACACACACACACACACACACACACACACACACACACACACAATCTCAGCTTTTCATCGTGTGCGAACGTACACAATTTATCGTGTGCGACGTAAAAATATCATGATAATATCAGAAGAGAGAGAGGAACGGAAACGAGATAGTAGCGCACGAAAAGAGATGGGCAACAATGGAAATGGAATGGGGAGGAACGAGGTGAACGGAGATGAAGAGGAAAATAGAAATTGAGAAAGAGAAGATGGAGATGAAGAGGAAAATGGAGGGAGATAGAAAGGGAGGGAGAAAGGAGAAAGGAGGGGAAGAAGAGAGAAGAGAGAAATTCGGAGGGAGGGATGGAGGGACGGAGTGAATGTTTGTTACAGAGAGAGAGAGAGGGAGAGGAAGTAGAACTGAAGGCGCCATCTTGATTTCCGTTAGCCTCACGGAACACGCGCTTCCGGGAGATTTTTTGGTTTCGTTTTTTCTTAATCCTCTTTTAATTAAAAAAATAAAGCAGGATATATTTGCCGAAAGAAAAAGAGGTAAGGAAGCGCTCGCAATAAATATACATATTTTTATTTTATTTGATACGGATATTAGAAACCGAGGATGTTGAAAGAGGAAAATATTTGGACCAAGTAATCAAATTCCGAAAGGTAAGGAGAAAGGGAGGGAAAGAGGGAGAGGAGAGAGAGAGATTAGGGAGAAGGAGAAATAGAGGTAGATGTAGATGTAGAGGTAGAGGTAGAGTTAAAGGGGTGGGGGGTGGGGGAGGGAACGGGAGAAGGAAAAGGAGAGAGAGAAATCAAATCCAAATTATATTCAAAATCAAGAGCGAGAATGAATTGGCTTAGATATACAAAGAGAAACAAAGAGAAACAAAAACGGAAGAAAACGACAGAATCAAACAGACAAATAAAAAAAAAAATGTTTCACACTAACTCCCCTTCCTCCCCCCCCCCACCCTCCTTCCAAAACGAAAACGGAACACCCTAATTTTCCCAACACAAAGAAGCACCTTACCTCCTTCCAGCGCCAAAACAAACACTCCAAAATCGGCCACTGGGTCAGGAGGAACAAGGTGAAGGAAGGAAGGTGGGAGGAAGAAGGAGGGAGGAAGGTCTTAGAGGCGAAACAGGAAGAAAAGAAAAGTGAAACGACAAAAGTGACGTCATTCGAGTTTCCCAGTGTGTATGTTGACAGAAAAGTATTTGGGTCACGGGCACTAACCTCTTTTGATTGCCAACTGGGCGGTGGACGCGGGTCGGTGATCAACACAGCAGTAGGGATGTTTTGTGGGGTTTTGTTTAGGGAGTTCATTGTTTTTTTTAGGTGCTAGTGAATTTTGCACCTGTTTATGTGTTGTTTCGTTGGGTGGGGGAGTATGGGTGTGTTGTCTGGTGTGTGGTGCAGCCGGTGATGATTGATCCAGCTGGTAGATGATTATGAGACTCGACCTGATCGGACTGTGGTGTGTGGTGCCGTGCGTTGTTGTGGTAGTCTTGCTGTTGGTGGTGGAGCTGGGTGGTGGTGACAGGTAGTGATGGTTTTCGTTGGTTGTGGTGGATGTGGAGGAGTAAGTGTATGGTTGTGGTGTCTGGTGTGTCGTAGGAGGATGGATGGTGGTAGTGGTGGTGGTGATGGGTGGTGGTGGTGGAGTGGTGGTTTGGGCTGGGCTCGAAGGTGGTGGGTGTGTGGGTGTGGGTGGTGTGCGGGAGCAGCCCTGGAGTAGGATGCGTGGTGGTGATTGACAGAGGTCGGAATTTTGTGGTACGTTGTGTTAGTGAATTGTTTTTTGTGGGGATGGGGGTGCTGGGATTGTGCTTGTGATATTGGTTCGCGTGGTGGTGGTCCCTTGTGCTGGATGACCTGGCCTGTGTTGGTGGTGGTGATGAAGCTGTGATGCATGCTCGCAGATCCGGCTGCTGGCGGTTTGAGGTGCTTGTTGAGGGGGTGTTGTGGTGCGCCTGGTTGTGGAGGAGGCTGTCTGGTGGCTTGCTGGTTGATTGCTGGAGGAGGATTTTGATGTGGATTTCTTGTACTAGCCTGCTTGAAGCCTGCAGATGTTATTACTGTGGCTGGTCACCTTTAGCCTGGTTGCTGGTGGTGGTGGAGGCTGATTTCGCTGGGGTGAGGAGTGTGGGGTTGTTGATGGGGGTGAGGGTGGTGTTGTGGGGTGACTGTTGGTGCGTGGGTGGGTGCGTGGGTCCCACGTAGGTGGGATGCGGTCCGGGTGGTGGTGTTGTGGGTGTTGTTCGGGTGATGAGGAACAGTCGACTAGTGTAGTTTATCGAGATTGTAGGTGAACGGGATTTGTGTGTTTGGCCTCGATGTTAGGGCTGCCGTTCGTGGGAGCCGCTGGTTGATTTACTGGGGGGGTCGGTCGATGGTGTGGTTTAGTTGTGAGTGTGCGCGGTCGTTGGTCGGTGGGGGGGCCGCGGGTGGTGTGTGTTCGGTTGTGCCCGTATTGGCGGTGTTGGAGGTGGTTGGTGTGTCGCTTGTTCGTTTAAGATGTTACTTTAGTGTCTGTATTGTGAGGGGGAGTGGGGGGGGCATGGTGGGCGCTGGTGGTTGTGGTGGTGGTGGTGGTGAGTTGTTGTGCGTCTTGTGGAGTTGGTGGTGTTAGGGACCGTTGTGGTGGTCGCTAGTTGGTGGTGTGTCTTGGAGTGAGGTTGTGGTGTTTCATTGTGGAGTGTGTATGAGGTGCGGTGTGGTGATGGTGGTGGTAAGGTTGACCCGCCGTGGGGGTTAAGGTTATTGAAGGGGAGGTCGGTGGAGCGTGGTGGTGGCTCGGCTCCTGGTGAACGTTGGTGGTCGTAGGCTGGTGGCGTCGCCGGGGTTGGTGGTGGTGGAGGTTGTTACAGGGTTGCGGGTGCGACCGAGGTCATTCCTTCCGCGTGCTTCAGATGGTGTTGATGATGAGCAGCTGGCTGGACTGCCTGAAAAGAATGCTGTGATGTTGATGTGGGAGTTATTGATGACAACGGGCTTTGGTTGATCTTGAAGTAGGTTGCTTCTCTGCTGGTTACACGCGTGTGGGTCTTTGGAGGCGGATTGTTTTATTGTGGGGGGTTTAGGATTTATGATGTTTCGGGGCATTATTGCTGTAGAAGGAAGAGTCCCCCCCCCCCCCCCCCCCCCCCCCCCCCCCCCCCCCCCCCCCCCCCACCCCCCCCCCCCCCCCCCCGGTTGGAGGGCGGGGAGGTAGTATGTGAGGGGCGGGAGGAGGCTCGCGGGTGCGTGGAGTTCGAGGGTGGTGGATGTGTGTGTGGGTAACATCCGTTATGTTGGCTATCATGGTCTGGCGGGGGTGTGTCGTGTATTCATATATATATATATTTATATAAATATCTATATATATATATATATATAAGGGGTTTTTGTGTGTGTGTGTTGTGTGTCTGTGTGGGGGTGTTTGTGGTGTGGGTGTGTGATATTTAATATATTTTATTTATATTTTATATATTTTTAATAATATTTATATATATAGTTATATATTTATAGGTTTGACTTAGTTAGAAGTTATATTGTTGTAGTTTTGACTTCTTGTGTCTAGAGCTGAGCTTACCCTTATTTTGGGTTGTGACGTGATGATATGATATATATATATATATATATATATATAAATATATATATTAATACAATAATATATAATATATATATATATATATATATACAACCCACACACCACACACACACTCACACACACACACACACACACACACACACACACACGCACACACATCTGTTTACATATGTATGAATATATATATTCAAATAAATATATATATGTATACATACATACATATATATATATATATATGTATATATATATATATATAAGTATATATATAATATATACATACCATACACACATACACACATACACATGTACATGTACATATACATACACATGTGTATATATATATATCTATAATCTGTATATATATATATATCTATATATATATATATATATATATACTATATAGATCTATATATATATATATATGATGTGTGTGTGTGTGTGTTGTGTGTGTGTGTGTTGTGTGTGTGTATATATATATATATATATATACTATAATATATATATATATATATATATATATATAAATATATACAAATATATAACCATACATATATATATATATATTATATAATATATATATATATATATATATATATATATATATGTATATATATGTATATATATGTATGTATGTGTGTATAAAAATAAGAGTAGGTACATCTATTCATGTGCACCTCCCAAACGAGCGTGTGCGTTTCGCATGCGGTCATGTGTGTCTCACTTCCATTACCTCGCCATTACCCTCCTCTTATCTCCCCTCCCCCTCCTCCCCCTCCAGGCAACCCCAATGTTGGCGACCATGTCTCTCTCGGAACCCATCGTGACGTCATCAAGTGGGCGGGAAGAGGCGGGGCTGAAGGTGCACGTGGGGGGGACTGCACCCGCGAAGATGGGCGGCGTCGGGGACATAGCCACGCCCACCACCCTGCCGGGGGTAGGCCCGCCCCACAACCTGCAGGTCTCGAGGTCTGTGCGCTCCAGCACGCCCGCAGCCGACCTGCCCGCCCTCGCCTCCGACCTCGTCTCCCCCGACCACCTCTCACCCCCCGTCTTCTCCCCGGCGACGCCCTCCAGCGCCCCCCCGATCTACTCGCCCATCTCCCCCGCGGGCTGTCGGGCCGAGAACACCTTCTTCTTCCCCTGCAGCAGCGTCCACGGCGGCTTCCCCAGCACCTCCACGCTCTCCGACATCAGCAGGGAGTCGCCCGAGAGCCAGAGCATCAAGCGCGACCTCCTGGGCTCCAGACACCGCGACTCGAGGTACAACTCGGTCGCCGAGTCGGAGGTCGGCTCCGTCTCCGACACGACGGAGGGAGAACACTCGCCCACACAGCAGGTAAGGAATGGTTGGTGAATGGGGAAGGGTGGAATTGGGTAGAGGGTGGAATGGGGAAGGGTGGAATGGGGAAGAGGGTGGAATGCGGAAGGGGGTGGAATGGGGAAGGGTGGAGTGGGGAAGGGAGTAGAATGGGGAAGGGGTGGAATGGGGAAGGGGTGGAATGCTGTAAAGGGTGGAGTGGGGAAGGGTGGAGTGGGGAATGGGGTTGAATGAGGAAGAGGGTGGAATGCTGTAAAGGGTGGAATAGGGAAGGGGCGGAATAGGGAAGGGGGTGGATTGAGGAAGAGGGTGGAATATGGAAGGGGGTGGAGTGGGGAAGAGGGTGGAATAGGGAAGGGGTGGAATGGGGAAGAGGGTGTAGTGGGGAAGAGGGTGGAATGGGGAAGGGTGGAGTGGGGAAGAGGGTGGAATACGGAAGGGGGTGGAGTGGGGAAGAGGGTGGAATGGGGAAGGGGGTGGAATACGGAAGGGGGTGGAGTGGGGAAGAGGGTGGAATGGGGAAGGGGGTGGAATGCTGTAAAGGGTGGAATAGGGAAGGGGTGGAATAGGGCAGGGATGGAATTGGGAAGAGGATGGAATGGGGAAGAGGGTGGAATGGGGAAGGGGGTAGAATGGGGAAGAGGTAGAATGGGGAAGAGGGTGGAATGCGGAAGGGGATGGAATACGGAAGGGGGTAGAATGGGGAAGAGGGTGGAATGGGGAAGGGGGTGGAATGGAGAATGGGGTGGAATAGAGAGGGCGGGTTGAGACTTATGTGGGGTTTCTGGCTTGTCTGTCTGTGCTTCGGTCTCTCTGCCTCCGCCCATGTACCATGTACTATTAGAGTGCTTTTAGAATGGGTTGAAATGGGGTAAGTATGGGGGTTTCTGTTTCTCTGTCTGTTTGCCCCCGCCCATGTAGCAAGCATAGGGAAGAGGAGGGGTTAGTGAAAATAGGGTCTTGAAACGGGATAAATATTGAATTTGAAATGGGGGGCGGGGGGGGGGGGTTGCACAGGATTGCTCAAGATGGGTTAAATGGGTAGGCTAAGAACCACAATGTCAAGGGGGTATAATGGGTGAACAGAGTGGATTGAAATAATGGGGTGAGAGGTCAAGCATGCATGGGTCATGGGTTTATCTTCGGCTTGCATTAATATCCTTCTAATTGCTTCTGCCCATGCATGAGATGAGGCATGGGGAAAGTAAGCTGAATCGGTGGGCATAGCATATGGAGGCATGGGGCATATATCTATCTATATCTCTGTCTATTTGCTTTCACCCATGCAACATTTAAGGGACGACCAGGGGCTTAATCCGTGGTTTGCTTTTGGCTTGCATAGGTAATGGAATTTCGATCTTATCTGCTTATCTTTCTCTTAATCTTTCTGCATCCGGAAGGAAAATTCTGGACGAAGGGTTAACGAGACTGAAGAATGAAAGGATGGACTGGTGTTATCTTGTTCTTTTCTTTCTTTCTATTTCTTTCTTTCTCTCTCTCTCTCTCTCTCTCTCTCTCTCTCTCTCTCTCTCTCTCTCTCTCTCTCTCTCTCTCTCTCTCTCTCTCTCTCTCTCTCTCTCTCTCTCTCTCTCTCTCTCTCTCTCTCTCTCTCTCTCTCTCTCTCTCTCTCTCTCTCTCTCACTCTCACTTTCTCCCCCTCCCATGTCTCTCTCTTTCTGTCTGTCCCTTTTAATCTCTGCCTCTGTCTCTCTTTTCTCTCTATCTCACCCTTTCTCTCGCACTCTTTCTCTTTCTAACCTTCCTTCTTAACTTCTGTCCCTTTCTCTCTCTGTCTCTGCTATTTTTTTTGCCCTAACCGTTTTCTCTCGATGTTTGTCTGTCTCTCTCTTTCATGGACTCTCCAGCTCTCTGTCTGTCTGTCTCTCTCTCTCTCTCTCTCTCTCTCTCACTCTCACTCTCACTCTCACTCACTCACTCACTCACTCACTCACTCACTCTCTCTCTCTCTCTCTCTCTCTCTCTCTCTCTCTCTCTCTCTCTCTCTCTCTCTCTCTCTCTCTCTCTCTCTCTCTCTCTCCCTCTCCCTCTCCCTCTCCCTCTCCCTCTCCCTCTCCCTCTCCCTCTCCCTCTCCCTCTCCCTCTCCCTCCCCCTCTCCCTCTCCCTCTCTCTCTCGCTCTCACACTCTGTCACTTTCTGTCTTATGTCTGTTCCTCCTTCTCCCTCTCCCTCTCTCTCCCACCTTCCCTTTTGTTTGTCTCTATCTCCCACCCTCCCTCCTTCCCTTCCTCCGTCTTCCCTCTTTCTGTCACGCACGCCATCTTTGTCTCTCCATCTCCCTTCCTATTAGAAGATTTCCCATCTCCTTTCCTTTCATCTTATGGTGCCGAAAAAGGTTTTGTTGTTTCCTATGGTGTCGAAAGCGCTTCAGGATTTTCCGTATGGTGTCGAAAGTGCTTTTCCCGCTTCCGTATGGTGTCGGAATCACATTACTTTTTTCTTCTTTGGTGCCTCTGGTTGTTTACTTTTTATTCTTTGGTGCCAATTGTTGTTTACTTTTTCTTGTTTGGTGTCTCTGGTTGTTTACTTT
>NW_028234441.1:22402682-22405182 GCF_977035675.1 Penaeus japonicus
ATACCCCCCGAATCTGTCAGTCAGACAGGGGGGTCTTACATGTAGCTGCCCAGAACAACTGTCTACAGCCGAGAGAGACTTTAGTATTTTTGTAGTCTTTCGTTTTCGTGAAGGTAAACGATACAGTGAGGTTCGGAGCACGTGTGTGTGTGGGTTTTTATTCTTCTTCTTTATAATTCTTGTAAGTTGTTTTTGTTTTTTTGTTTTTTTTTTTGTGTTTGATTTGATTTGGTTTTGTTTAATGGTTAGTTATTGAAGTGTTTTTGGTGATTTTTTGGGGGTGTGTTATTTTTTTGAAGTGAAGGGATTGTTTGTTTGTGATTTTAGGAATTCTTTGATGGATTGTTGCTTTCGTTTGGTGTTTCGTTCTATATAAAAATATGTTGGTTTGATGTGCTTATTATCGTAGGTATTATTTTTTAAGGTGAGTTTTCTTTTTTCTTTGGACATTAAAAAAGGCGAGGCTGAATTTCATTCTAAAAGTACTTAAACAGAGTCAATTGCAGCTTTGAGTTCCAAGGTGTAAGCATGTCCCAGTTACGCCAGATGGTGCAGGTACACACAGATGGGGGGGGGGGGAGGGATCATTTTATAAACTTGCTTCGCTGAACCTCAGATAGAAATATCAAAATCGAGAATTCGAATTCCTTAATTAACTTTCAAAATACTCGGATCAAATCAATCATTCAGTACAGATGGACTGTTACAGCTTTTGCTTCGACTATTGAAGAGGGTGAAGATGTATGATGTTCTTCTCATGTTTACTTAAAGATTATCTTGAGTGATAAGAGTCACCAGGCTGATCTTGAGGACCCTACTCCACCTCTGTACCCCCCTCCACCACCCCACCCCTCTCCCCAACATAGCCCCCTACCCCCCTCGGTCCTCTATCCATCCTCTTCTACCCTAACGACCCCCCTCCTTCTCCTCTACCCCTCCCCTCCCCCACCTCTGCCACTACCTAACCCCGTGTACTATGACCCCCCCCCTAACACTGCACCCACACCCCTCCTCCCCCCACCCATGACCAACCCCTCGCCCCACAGACACCCCACCCCCTCCCCACTCCTCACCCCCTCTCTGTCTTCAGAAACAAACCTTGTATCAGCTTGTATTAACTTGCATCAGCTGTCCAGTCTGCCTTTGGTGATCGCTGTAACGTATTTTTGAATTCGTGTTTATCTATTTTAAGATTTCGATATTGGGGTGGATTCTTTGATATGTCAGTTTAGTATCTGCTCATGGCATTAGCTGTAATCTTGTCTGTACCCATTTGTCTCATGCAATGCCATTCAACTATTTGTGTATATATGTATATATACGTATATATATATATATATATATATATATATATATATATATATATATATATATGTATATATATATATTTATGTATATATATATATATATATATATATATATATATTTATGTATATATATATTTATGTATATATATATTTATGTATATATATATTTATGTATATATATATTTATGTATATATATATTTATGTATATATGTATATATATATGTATTTCTATATATATGTATATATATATATACATACAAATACATGTATATATATATATATATATATATATTTATATATATATATATATTTATATATATATATATACATATATATATATATATATATATATATATATATATATATATATATACATATACATATACATATATAATATATATATATATATATATATATATATATATATATATATATATATATATATATATATATATATATAGTTTAGAAATATCTGGTGCTTTCTACTTTGCTTCTCCTTTTTTTATTCGTTGCTTTTGGCACAATTGTTCCTATTATTTTGGGCCTATTTGCTCTGCTTTTTATTTAAGATTGCAAAATTTCATTTCAAAAGTACTTAAACAAAGTCAATTGCAGTTGATTACAGTTTCGCCAGATGGTGCAGATACACACAGGTTTCAATCTTTTTTTCGTTCTGCTATAATTTTTTTTCCTCATTTAAATCTATGAAATTAGTATAATAATTTGACTATCTCTTTTCTCTATTGTTTTCTAGAATATTACTTAGACTACTACCTTGCTGCCTGTGCTTATGTAAAAGGCATTGAAACCATGGATGTTAAATGTGCCTGATTTATGTATCTATGGTTTGAACATTCATTTCTGAACATTCAGTTTACGGAGGAAACGCTCTAAGTAGAATTTAGAAGTTATAATCAAGTTCATCATAGTAAAAATTATTCATGAGTACGTCCTCTTTATACCTTAGGGTTTACTCAACTATTTACCCAAAATATCTTTAACTTTGATATATCGTTTACTCATTCCGTATCCAAAAGTCTCTACAATGAGATTTATTTTACCCACGTATCCTCATGATTTACTCATAATTTTACTCGCTACTTAAGTTTTAATCACAACTTTATCCAATGCATAAACAATAGCACAGCTTTACCCCCGTCTCTTAATTTTTTTTCTACCCCCCACAGTAATA
>NW_028234441.1:22410182-22422682 GCF_977035675.1 Penaeus japonicus
TACAACAACTACCACCACTACTACTACAACAACTACCACTACTACAACTACTACTACTACTGCTAATTATTACTATTGCTATTATCATCATCATTACTAACAATATAATCTATATTATCCTTATCATTCATTGCTACCATTATCATGCAACTGGATTAAGAACAGGACACATAGGAAGCTTGAAACCGATAAACAGGTTGATTTTTTAAAATTTTTAATTAGGTGCAGTAATTTTTCTGGATGAAAAAGATATGGGATATTCATTAAGCACGAGAGAGGCATTGGTATATATATATTTATTTTTTATTTTTTCATTATTATTTTTTTTTTATAAGAAAAAGAAGGAAATTTGGTGATGCATGTCGAGAGGAGGAAAATTATATAGATTAGAAATACGTGGATATATATATATTTTTTTATCTCTCTTTTTTTTTTTCTCTCTCTCTCTCTCACTCACTCACTCTCTTTTTCACTCTCTCTCTCTCTCTCTCTCTCTCTCTCTCTCTCTCTCTCTCTCTCTCTCTCTCTCTCTCTCTCTCTCTCTCTCTCTCTCTCTCTGGTTTTCTCTTTCCCTCGTACTCTTTCTCTTTTACTCATTCACCCTTTCTCATCCTTTCTCTCTCCCCTTTTCTCACCCTTCCTTCCTCCCTCTCTCTTATCTCTTGCCTCACACTCCGTTTCTCATCATCTGTTCAAAAATTCTATTTAGTCTCTATCGGATATTGAAGTTGTGTCATGTTAGTAAGTAATAACAATTGATACAAGTAATGATAACAAGAAGAAACTATCTTTTTCAAGCGGTAGTTAGTGTCAAAAGAGGTACTTTCGGCAGTTCAAAATGGCGCCGACGCATCAAATGAGAATCTTGTTTATTTTACTAGTAATAGTTGTTTACTTATATTACATTATACGATTTTCGAGGTAGAGATCGAGATAGAGATAGAAACAGAGGCAGAGACAGAGATAGAAACAGAGACAGAGACAGAGACAGAGACAGAGACAGAGACAGAGCCAGAGACAGAGATAAGGAACGAAAGAACAAGAGAACGAGAACGAGAACGAAAGAAAGCGATAGCAACAGCAATAAAAAACAACAACGACAACAACAAGAAGACAACAGCATTGGCACAGGAAGCGTCTATGTGGAAGCATGTGGTCACCATGTTTGCTCATGTTGATTAATATTTAATTAACATCATGTCTTGATTATTTATGTAATTATTCATTCGTTATTTTCATGCGCACTCACGACTACACACGCATCCGCTCTATGATAACTGTTTATATTCATTTATTTTCATGTTGAATAACATTGTATAATTTAGTCGACCAGCTTCTTTCTGTGTAGGTCTTTGGGTGGAATATTAGGGAGGAAAGAGGGAGGAGAAGGGGGGAGGGAGGGAGGAAAGTGGGAGGAAAGTGGGAGGAAAGAGGGAGGAAGAGGGAGGGAGAGAGGGAGGAGGAGGGAGGAGGAGGGAGGGAGAGAGGGAGGAGGAGGGAGGAGTGAGGAGGAGAAAGGGAGAAGGAGGAAGAGAGGAAGAGGAAGGGAGAAGAGGTTAGGAGGAGGAAGGGAGGAGGAGGAAGGGAGTAGGAGGAAGAGAGGAGGAGGAAGGTAGAGGAGGTTAGGAGGAGGTAGGAGGAGGAAGGAGGAGGAAGGAGGAGAAAGAGGTAGGAGGAAGGAGGAGAAAGAGGTAGGAGGAGAAAGAGGTAGGAGGAGGAAGGGAGAAGGAAGGGAGAAGGAGGAAGGAGGAACAAGAAGGAAGGAGGAAGGAGGAGGAAGAGGAAGAGGAAGAGGAAGAGGAAGAGGAAGAGGAAGAGGAGGAAGAGGAAGTGGAGGAGTAGGAGGAGGAGGAGGAAGAGGAGGAGGAGGAGGAGTAGGAGGAGGAGGTAGGAGGTAGGAGGTAGGAGGTAGGAGGTAGGAGGTAGGAGGTGGAGGTAAGAGGTGATAGGAGGAGGAGGAAGAAGAAAAAGAAGAAGAAGAAGAAGAAGAAGAAGAAGAAGAAGAAGAAGAAGAAGAAGAAGAAGAAGAAGAAGAAGAAGAAGAAGAAGAAAAAAGGAAGAAAAAGAAAAAGAAGAGATGGAGATGAAGACAAAAAAAGTAAATAAAGAAAAGAAAAGAAAGAACAACACCAAAGAACAATAAGACCCAAAATACAAAAAACAGCCAGAGAAAACGACAAGGACCGTTTCCTCGCTCAGGGTCTGGAAAGCGCCGTGGCATTCAGTCCCCCAAAGACGCGTTTTGTTATTAATTTGGGATTTTGAATTTATGAACGGTGTCACTGATATAATCTATTTTATGTATATATATATGTATATGTATATGTATATATATATGTATGTATGTATGTATATATATGTATATGTATATGTATATGTATATATATATGTATACACACACACACACACACACACACATATATATATATGTTATATTTATGTATATATGTATGTATGTATGTATATTTATGTATATGTATATGTATATGTATATGTGTATATATATGTATATGTATATGTATATGTATATGTATATATATATGTATGTATATATATATGTATATGTATATATGGATGAATGGGTTTGACTCATTCGCCATATTAGTCATTGAGTGACATTTTATGTGACATTTTACGAAGAACTTTACGAAATGAAGTAACTACTTTGATATTTTGATCATCATTATTATTGATACTATCTTTTTTATTATCAATATGATTATTCATTATTATTACCATTATTATCATTATTATTATTGTTATTAATATTAATAACCCTATTTTAATCATGTTAATTATCATTATTATTATTATCACTATTACCACCACCACAATCATCCTAATCATTGTCATTATAACCATCACTCCTACTACAACCATCATTATCACAATCATCATTACCATCATCACCAGAATAGTAATTATCTTTGCAACTTCATTAACCCCCAAAACAACACTAAAAGGATGCATTTCATTAAGCTTCGTTGCTTTGGAATCTGTGACGTACCACATCCGCTGTCGCTGTGTTATTGAACGCGAGGTTGTGGTTGAACATTTATAGGGTTTTGTGTATGATGAATATGTGTGTTAGGGGTGGGGTGGGGTGGGATGGGGTGGGTAGGGGGGGATTTTGGAGGGGGAGGGGGTGTGTCGGTTGGTTAGGGGGGAGAGGGGGGTTGTTTTGGGTAGGGGGGGGTCGTTTGTGTGTGTGTATGTTGGGGGAATGAGTGTGTGTGTGTGTGTTGGGGGAGTGTGTGTGTGTGTTTTAAGGGAGTGTGTATGTGTGTGTGTTGGGTGTGTGTGTGTGTGTTGTGAGAGTGTATGTTTGTGTGTGTGTTTGTGAGTGTTTATGCGTGAGTTCATTTATATGTACACATGTATCTAGATCCATTTACGCCCGTATGTACGTACATCTATACATACATGCATGTGCTCATAAACCAGCCAGCGATGTGTGCTGTCGCCGCCGCAGGATACAGCTGTTCTGGTCGATTGCTTTTACGCGTTGTGGAAAGTGTTAAGGTTTCTGGCATTCGGCTGAGTCGCCGTGGTCTTCCGTTGTCTCGGTGTTGTCCTTTTCCTTTTGTGTCTTTGAGTATTAATTGTGTTTTCTTTTTGTTTTGATTTGTAAGTGGATTTTCTCAAAGGAGAGAGGAGAGGGGAGACAGAGACAGAGACAGAGACGGTGGGTGACTTTGACAGAACGGAGACAGAAACAAAGGCAGAGATAAAGGAAATTTGCAGGAGAGAGAGATAGTTAGATAGATAGATAGTTAGTTAGATAGATAGTTAGTTAGATAGATAGATAGATAGATAGATAGACAGATAGAGAGAGAGAGAGAGAGAGAGAGAGAGAGAGAGAGAGAGAGAGAGAGAGAGAGAGAGAGAGAGAGAGAGAGAGAGAGAGAGAGAGAGAGAGAGAGAGAGAGAGAGACAGACAGACAGACAGACAGAGACAGACTGAGACAGACAGAGACAAAAAGAGGCAGAGAGAAAGACAATGACAGAGAAATCTAATGAAACAGTGAAAGAAACAGAGAAAGAGAAAGCGAAAATAAATAAAGAGAAAGAAACAGACACAACGATACGAAGACAAAAGAAAGGATTAGAGAAAGATACGTCACCTCCACAGGAATCTGATACAAACCGAAATGAAACCAAATAGAGATACATTCGGGTCGGTACAGCGTGAGGACAGGACGAAGGAGGAGGAGGAGGAGGAGGAGGAGGAGGAGGAGGAGGAGGAGGAGGAGGAGGAGGAGAAGAAGAAGAAGAAGAAGAAGAAGAAGAAGAAGAAGAAGAAGAAGAAGAAGAAGAAGAAGAAGAAGAAGGAGGAGGAGGAGGAGGAGAAGGAGAGGGAGAGGGAGAGGGAGAGGGAGAGGGAGAGGGAGAGGGGGAAGGAGAGGGAGAGGGAGAGGGAGAAGAAGGAGAACGAGAGAGATAGTGAGGAGAGAGAGAAGAAGAGATAAGAGGGAGAGGAAAAGATAGAAGGGAAGGAATAGAGAGAGAAAATGAAAGAAAATAATACAGAGTATGTTAAAAGTGCTGAGAACGGACACGAGTAAAAAAAAAGAGAAAGAGAGAGAGAGAGAATTAATTCCAAAACGGAAATGAACTAAACTAACCTAGAACGAGACAGGAAGAAAACAGACCCCAGGAGCGACAAAAAAAAAAAAAAAAAAAGACTTAGACCTCACGAAAAAAAGAAAATCTACGAAAGAAAATAACACAATAAAATCCACCATTAAAAAAACAAAAACAAAAAAATAAACACCCCCCCCCCTAAAACCCGAAAACCGAAAGACTTATAAGCCCCCAAAAAACGTTTTTATTTTCTCCTTCAACATTTCTTTCTTTCACGTAACTACATCCCGTCAGTGACCCATTGAGGCTCCAGTAAACACTAAGGCTCCTAGCTGTCGACTCTCAGAGGAAGCAGTGGCTCGGCTCGTCCCAGGGAGGAAAATTCGTGTGGTTATGCAAGCGCCTATGTGTCCATGAGTGAACGTACTTCGGGTCCCTCTCGGTGGGGTCTCAGGGTGTCGGATACGATGGTGTGGCAACGGAGGGCCTTCGGATGTGGAGGCTGTGTCTTTTGGAAGGGTCGTTGTCTGTCTGTCTGTCTTGTTGTGTGTCTGTTTCTTGGTTTTTGTGTCTTTTGTTGATTTTTTTTTTCTTATCTCTCTCTATCTGTGATGATTTATGGTTCTTATTTTCTTCGTGTTTGTTGATTTCTGTTTGTTTGATTTTCTCTCTGTGTCTTTGGTGATTTCTGTTTTTTATTTTCTTCGTGTTTGCTAATTTCTGCTTTCTTTTTCTGTGCCTTTGCTCATTTCTGGTCCTTATTTTCCGTATCTTTGCTGATTTCTATATATATTTTTTTTCTATGTCTGCTGATTCTGTTTTTTTCCGCCTTTGCTCACATCTGATCCTTTCTTTTTCTTCTGCTACCGATACTATACCACTACCACTACCACCATAACGACCACTATTACAACCACCTCCCGATTTCCTTCCAACGACTTCATCCATACCCAAGTCCTACCACGGAACCATTAACCCTAATGACCCTTTGTCATGTCTACCATAACCCTTTAAGACGATGACTCTTTTTTTATGACCGAGTCACGTCATTTCTTTTATTTTTTTTTTTTACTTGTTCTTAATATTGTTATTGTTATTGTTGTTGTTATTATTGTTTGTGTTATTATTGTTGTTGTTATCATTTTGATGATTTATATTATTTTTTGTTATATTTTTTGTCATTATCGTTATTGGTTGTCACTGTTATTACTATTATTATTATCATCATTGATATAATTTATTATTATTATTATTGTTACTTTTATTATTGCCACTATTATTATCATTATTATCATTATTATTATCATTATTTCTAGTATCATAACTGCTGATGTAAAAGACACTCCTATTAATACCAAAACAATCATCACAAAAACAAAATACAGTTATACAGCAACAACAAGATTTTGATTTAGCAACAAAAGCAACAAAGCAAACAAGTACAACAGAGTAAAAAAAAAAAAATCCGGTTAAACCCCACATAAAAAGAGGGACACACTGATGGCAACACAACACATCCTCTTCGATTTTTTTTCATGGGTAAAATCTCCAAATTTCCAAGTTTTCATGGGGGGGTTGGGGTCGAGTGGGGGTTGGGGGGGTAGGAAGGGGATGGGGGGGGGGTGAGTTGGCGGGGGAAGTTCGGGAGGATGGGAGAGAAAGGGGGTAAAAGGGGGAGGGGAAAGGGGGAGGGGGGTGGAATGGGGAATGTCCCTAAGATTTGATTTTGTAAGTGCATTGGCGAACTCTATGAACCCGGGGAGGAGAGGGAGAGGGAGAGGGAGAAAGAGAAGGTCATGGAGAAGGAGAAGGAGAAGGAGAAGGAGAGGAAGGGAGAAGAAGAAGAAGAAGATGAAGGGAAAAAAGAAGGAAGAAGAAGAAGAAGAAGGAGAAGGAGAAGGAGAAGGAGAAGGAGAAGGAGAAGGAGAAGGAGAAGGAGAAGGAGAAGGAGAAGGAGAAGGAGAAGGAGAGGGAGAAGCAGGAGAGCGAGAGGGATAGTGAGGAGAGGGAGAAAAACAGATAAGAGGGAGAGGAAAAGATAGAAGGGAAGGAATAGAGATAGAAAATGAAAGAAGAAAATATTACAGAGTATGTTAAAAGTGCTGAGAACGGACACGAGTAAAAAAAAAGAGAGAAAATTAATTCCAAAACGGAAATGAACTAAACTAACCTAGAACGAGACAGGAAGAAAACAGACCCCAGGAGCGACAAAAAAAAAAAAAAAAAACTACTTAGACCTCACGAAAAAAAAAAATCCACGAAAGAAAATAACACAATAAAACCCACCATTAAAAAAACAACAACAACAACTAAACACCCCCCCTAAAACCCGCAAACCGAAAGACTTATAAGCCCCCAAAAAACGTTTTTTTATTCTCTCCTTCAAAATTTCTTTCTTTCACGTAACTACATCCCGTCAGTGACCCATTGAGGCTCCAGTAAACACTAAGGCTCCTTACTGTCGACTCTCAGAGGAAGCAGTGGCTCGACTCGTCCCAGGGAGGAAAATTCGTGTGGTTATGCAAGCGCCTCTGTGTCCATGAGTGAACGTACTTCGGGTCCCTCTCGGTGGGGTCTCAGGGTGTCGGATACGATGGTGTGGCAATGGAGGGCCTTCGGATGTGGAGGCTGTGTCTTTTGGAAGGGTTGTCTGTCTGTCTGTCTGTCTTGTTGTTTGTCTGTTTCTTGGTTTTTGTGTCTTTGTTGATTTTTTTTTATCTCTCTCTATCTGGTTCTTATTTTCTTCGTGTTTGCTGATTTCTGTATTTTTTTTCTCTGTGTCTTTGCTGATTTCTGTTTCTTATTTTCTTCGTGTTTGCTGATTTCTGCTTTCTTTTTCTATGTCTTTGCTCATTTCTGGTCCTTATTATCCGTATCTTTGCTGATTTCTATATATATTTTTTCTATGTCTGCTGATTCTGTTTTTTTTCCGCCTTTGCTCACATCTGATCCTTTCTTTTTCTTCTGCTACTGACACTATACCACTACCACCATAACGACCACTATTACAACCACCTCCCGATTTCCTTCCAACGACTTCATCCATACCCAAGTCCTACCACGGAACCATTAACCCTAATGACCCTTTGTCATGTCTACCATAACCCTTTAAGACGATGACTTTTTTGATGACCGAGTCACGTCATTTCTCTTTTACTTTTTTTACTTGTTCTTGCTCTTGTTATTGTTATTATTGTTATTATTGGTCGTGTTATTATTGGTATTGTTTGCATTTTGATTATTGATATTATTTTTTGTTATATTTTTTGCCATTATCATTATTGGTTGTCACTGTTATTACTATTATTATTATCATCATTGATATCATTTGTTATTATTATTATTATTGTTACTTTTATTATTGCTACTATTATTATCATTATTATTATCATTATTTGTAGTATCATATCTGCTGATGTAAATAACACTCCTATTGATACCAAAACAACCATCACAAAAACAAAATACAGTTATACAGCAACAACAAGAATTTGATTTAGCAACAAAAGCAACACAACAAACAAGTACAACAGAGTAAAAAAAATAATAATCCGGTTAAACCCCACATAAAAAGAGGGACACACTGATGGCAACACAACACATCCTCTTCGATTTTTTTTCATGGGTAAAATCTCCAAATTTCCAAGTTTTCATGGGGGGGTTGGGGTCGAGTGGGGGGTTGGGGGGGTAGGAAGGGGATGGGGGGAGGTGAGTTGGCGGGGGAAGTTCGGGAGGATGGGAGAGAAAGGGGGGAAAGGGGGAGGGGGTGAGGGGGTGAGGGGGGGTGGAAAAATGGGGAATGTCCCTAAGATTTGATTTTGTAAGTGCATTGGTGAACTCTGTGAACCCGGGGAGGAGAGGGAGAGGGAGAGGGAGAAAGAGAAGGTCATGCAGATGGGGAGAAGGAGAAGGAGAGGAAGGGAGAAGAAGAAGAAGATGAAGGAAGAAGAAGAAGAAAAAGAAAAAGAAGAAGAAGAAGAAGAAGAAGAAGAAGAAGAAGAAGAAGAAGAAGAAGAAGAAGAAGAAGAAGAAGAAGAAGAAGAGACAAGGAAAAAAACAGAAATAGAGTAAGAGAAAAGGAGAAAAGGGGATACCAAACGAAAAAAAGAAACAAACCAAAAAACACGCCAAAAAAAAAAAAAAAAAAAAAAAGAAAGAACATATCTCAACCATCTGGATCTTACAAATGTCAACCGAACACCCGTCCTTGGCCAAATGGAAGCCCTCTGTTTCACACTTCCCGTCCATCTTGTGGCCGTTCTCAGAAGTCCTCGTTTCACACTGGCCCCTTCGTACCTGAAGACAAAATGTAAACAACGACGCTCTGTGATTCTGTTATTTATCTCTTTATTCTTTTTTTTAGCTTTTATTTTTATCTTTTATTCTAATTATTATTATTATTTTGTTGTTGTTGTTGTTGTTGTTGGGGGGGGGGGTTGTTACGTGTGTTACGTGGTATCTGAGGTTTTATTTACTTTGTTTGTGTTTACTTTATTTGGTTTGAGGGGATGATTTCTATACAGACTTGTGTTATGGTTTACATCTGTGTCGATTGTCTAAAATTATTATCATTATCATCATTATTATCGATATCCTATTGAAATTTTATAATTAATTGTAATTTTTTTTCTTCTCTCCCTCTTTCTACAGCGGGATGTACAGCGGGCGGGGACCCATGTACACTCCTACTGTACAAGATGTACCCACTACACCGACCAATATGTGGCCGCAACAAGGTAAGTGTATGTAAGGAGAGAGGAGGGGGAAGAGAGGGGAAAGGGTGAGGGGGAAGGGGGGAGAGGGGAGAGGGAGAGGGAAGAGGGGAAGAGGGGAAGGGGAAGAGGGGAAGGGGAAGAGGGGAGAGGGGAGGGGGAGAGGGGGAGAGGGGGGGAGGGGAGAGGGAGGGGAAGAGGGGAGGGGAAGAGGGGGAAGAGGTAGAGGGAGAGGGGAGGAGAGAGAGGGGAGAGGGGAGAGAGAGGAGGGGAGAGAGAGAGAGAGAGAGAGAGAGAGAGAGAGAGAGAGAGAGAGAGAGAGAGAGAGAGAGAAAAAAAGAAAAGAAAAGAAAAACAAAAACAAAATAAGAAAAGAAAGAAAGAAAGAAGGCAAAAGAAATAAAAAAGACAGAAAGGAGAAATCAAAATAAAAAGAGAAAGAAAAAGAGAAAGAGAAAAAGAGAAGAAAGGATGTACAGCAGTAAGACATTTGCATATTTTACAAACCTGACCATCCTCCATCCCTTTCCCATGTTCTGTAGGACATGGAAAGTCCAAAATGAAGAAAGGATGTTTAGGACTAGACGTCAGTTTTTGTCCATAGTTGCTTAGCCTCGCGTAGGATGGCGTAAGGATGGCGTAAGGATTTTGGAATGATGGTGATGAGGGGGAAAATCTTCTTGTTTACTATATTATTTGTTGGTTCTTCTTCTTATTATTATTATTATCATTATTATATCATTATCATTATTATTGTCATTATTATTATTATCATTATCATCCTTATTATTGTCATTATCATTATCATTGTCATTCTTATTATCATCATTATCATATGACTCTTAATTAAGGGGAAAAATCATAGTAAAGGAAATTAAAGAGAAAACAAAAATCTAAAAATTCCCCTTCATTAACAGCAAAATAAAAAGTTTTCTCTTCCTTCCGCCCATCCAGTCGATTACGGCGTTCAGGATTTGGGCGGCATCAAGAGCTCACCCTCGACCACGCCCATTAGCTTCACGCCCAGAGTGTACCCGAGCACCCAGGTCACTCAACGACAGGCCTGCCCTCTACCGGCGAATTCCACAATCCCTTCGCTCAATCAGGTGGGTTGGTTGGCGCATTTCGGTGGCTGTGGTGGTTGGTTGTTGTTGGTTTTGGTTGTTGGAATGGTTGTGTTTTTGTGTGTTTTCAGGAGAGAGTGTTTTTTTTATTTTTTTATATATTTAGTTTTTTTTTTTTAGAGAGAGAGATAGAGACAGAGACAGAGATAGAGATAGAGACAGAGACAGAGACAGAGATAAATATAGAGATAGAGACAGAGACAGAGAGACAGAGAAAGGGAAAAGTGGTAAAGACAGAGACAGAGAAAGAGAGACAGAGAGACAGACAGAGAAACGGAAAGAAATAGAGAAAGGGAAAGAAAAGAGGAAAACAAAATGATGATAAGGATAGATAAACCATTTTTTTTTATCCAAACACACATTCCCTCACACCATTTCGAAACGCAGAAGAACAGGAAAGTAAATAATTATATATATTTTTTGAAAATACGTGAAAAAGGAAACGACACACAGACGTATACACACACTTACAATACGTATTGTACGTTAGTGACACGATAAGACTAATTCATATCCTTTGGCATACGTACGATAAGAATAAAAAAAAAGACACAATTTCATCACATTGGGATACGAACGTTAGTATGTCGCGATATTTAGGATAAGAGAAAGGGACAAAAATGGATTAAATCGTAAAATTTGGTGCATTCTGAAGTAGCAAAGAGTGTGTGTTTGCGTAATGGTTTCTGTTATCATGAGATAATGTAATATAAATGGTAGATTATATGTAGTGAACTTTTTGCTTGCGATTAGGATTCAAAAGGATATTTATAACGATGCGGAGTAAAGAGAAGGATTATTCATCGAGTTGGATATATTTGGATTGAAGAAACGCTATTTGGAGGAGGAGGATAAAGAGGAGAATTTGAAAGAGAGGGAGAAAAAGACAGAGACAAACGCAGAGACAGACGCAAAGACAGATAGAGACAGACGCAGAGATAGAGAGACAGAGACAGATAGAGACAGAGAAACAGAGACAGATAGAGACAGAGAAACAGAGATAGATAGAGACAGAGACAGCCAGAGACAGAGAAAAGGAAAAGCGGTAGAGACAGACAGAGAAACAGACAAAGACAGACTAACAAACAAACAGACAGACAGACCTAACCTAACCTAACCTAACCCCTCTTAACAATCCCCCCCAAAAAATAATTCCTTTTCCCATTTTTCTCTTCCCCTTCGACAAAAGCAGTTGCCGAGCGGTAGCATGTCCCTGAGTAGGCCAGCCCTAGGCTACGGTGGCTACGACATGTCGGGCTCGTGGGCTACCGACGCCTACAGCAGTTACGGCTCCCAGCACGTTCGCAGCGCCATCTCTGCGGTCAAAGGTGAGACTAGAGCATTGAGGTGTGGGTGGATGTGGATTAGTACGGAGAGGTGGGGGAGGGATGGGGATGGGGATAGGGGTGGGGGTGGGGATGGGGGTGGGGGTGGGGAGGGAGGGGTGTGGGGATGGGAAGAGGAGGGAAGAGGGATGACAGGGGAAGGGAGGAATAGGGAAGGTGCAAGAAAGGGTAAGGTAGGGGAAGAAGAAATAAAAACTAAGAGGAAGAGAAGAAGAAGAAAAAAAAAACAAGAAGGGAATAGAAGGAAAAGGAGAAAAAAACACAAATCTAAAATAAAAGAAGACACAAAAGAAAGAAAGGGAAAGAAAAAGAAAAGTCCAATAACAAAAAGAAGAACAAGAACGGCGAGAACAGAGAGAGCAGATCCTCCAAGTGCCACAGTGCCAAAAGCGATCTCGAGTGACACTTGAGCTCTGTCTTTGGTAAGGACGCTCACTTGGCACCCCTGTCCAACCTCCAGCGGGGGCTTGAGTATGACACCGGTGGCACTCTCGATGTGAGGTGGCACTCAGGCAGCCGGAAGTGCCAGGGAGAAGGAGCTAGAAGAAGGGAGAGGATTAGGGGAGGGGATGGAGGAGGGGGAGGGAGGGAGGGAGGGAGGGAGGGAGGGAGGGAGGGAGGGAGGGGGGAGGGAGGGAAGGGAGGGGAGGGGAGAGGGGGAGGGGATGGAGGAGAGAGAGAGGGGATGGATGGGGGAGAGGGAGTAGGGGAGGGAGGGGGGGGAGGGATGAAGG
>NW_028234441.1:22427682-22435182 GCF_977035675.1 Penaeus japonicus
CAGGGCATGTGTCATGTTCTTTGTGTCACTCGTGTTTGTTATGAATTACGTGTAGAATTTGCAGGATGTAAGCAAGCGAACAGTCAGTGTCTCTTTGTCTTCGGGTTGGCGTACTTGTGTGGCTCGAATTTGCCTTTGCTGGTCTATTTTCCCGTGCTAATCCTTCGCGTTATTGTGGCAAATTAATTTTCAGGATTTATATGTCATTTATGAGGCGTTGCATGATCTGAGAGTGATAGCAGTTATTGGAAATTTTCGGGTTGTTTAATAATAAGCGGTTTATGATTGGGAGTTCAGCCATTGCGCCGTTAATATGCGTTCGGTCATCAATCATGTTTAAACGAAAGGCAGGTACGTGAATAAGCAAATGATCACTCCATGCTTCGTTTATTAATCCCCATCACGGCAAGAACCGATAACCATATCAAATTACCCGAGCACTTGAACCTCAATTAACAAAAATCCAAATGAAAGAAGAGTCTGGCCGATGCGTCCAACCCGCGACCCTCAACAGGGGAACCTCCTTACACAGAGAGCGCAGGTACAAACCAAACATATCATTCCCAACTGGCTTGATCCTATATCAACATGGACAAACAAGTATTCAAGAAGACCCTACTACATAGTAACAGCTTCTCAGAACAGCTATACCCCCTCCCCCCCCCTTAAGTGCTTACCCGCTTGGCTTTGGGCAGAGGTTTCAAAGGTAAACAAAGGTTTGAAGAGAGCGCTGGCCAAGAGTAAACAGCGATCGGTCAGGCACTACTAGCGTATGTCAAAATAACCAAACAAGTGTGGCAAATATGTGTTTGGATTGATGTCTAATGATTCACTGGTCTTTTCTTCTTTTACTTCGTTGAATTGGATATATATTAGTGTCGTTTTTATGGTATCATAATGATATATTTTTCGTATAGTATTTATGAAGCATGGATATTTTACTTTTAAGTTTCCTTGACTTAGTTGTAAGTCTGCACTGGTAATGTACTTAAAATCGACAGTCGGCTAAATAAATTAAATGACAAATATATCCGAAAACTTCGGTAAACTCATAGACAAGAACAACAACAATGAATTATATCGATCACAAAAACGAATGAAAATCATCTTGACATCGTATCTCCGAAACCTCCATCATCTGAAGGCCTAACTTGTCACTACCGATAAGAACTATCTCTCTTGTTCGGGGGACGGGGGGAAGGGGGGAAGGGGGGAAGGGGGGAGGTGACGGGAAAGGCGAGGGGAGGAGGGGGAGAGGGAGAGGGAGTGAGGAGAGGGGGGAGGCCTGACCATCGCGATAAGAAAACAGTCTGAGGGAACGTTCTCTCTGTTGACCGGTTTTGTGGCGGCGACGGCGGCGGCGACCGCGAACTAGGTTGTGGTGGGCGTGTCGGCGGGTCTCGCGTTTCCTCATATAATGAGGATACGTGGGTCCTTGGCGTATAGTTGGGTGCTTGACTTTGCAGTGTTACGGTGTCTTCGTGATTCGGGAAAAGCAAGGACTCTAGGAAAGGAAGGATATCCGCAGAATAGTTCATATTAAGTGATTGTTTTTGTCTCAGTCGCTCAGTGATTGAGTTTGTTATTATGAACAACATGAGTAACGTCAGCTTGGACCGAAACGTCCTTCACGAATATAATTATTATGATTACCACAACCAAATGGCGCCGTATCACGTGACTGGCTATGAGTATTCGTCATATCCTCCAGGTAATTGAGTGAAATATTGTGTACTTTTGTATTTCTTTCCCGCCATGTTTTAATGTCTTTTCTTCCAGCGAACACGATAGCATTCGGTGTTATTATCATATTGTTTTCCAAATGTGACTTAATGTGTTCTGGTAGGGTACTCTAAATTTATATTTAGAGATGAAAATACAGGTCCGACGAGGTAGGCCTACCAAGTGGAAGTCATTTTTGTAGGTTATCTCTCAAGCTTTATCTGTGGGTCATTCAAGTTATGTTCGGGCTCCACATCAACATATGTTCCCCCACCAGTAGATCCCGGCTTTTACGACGGACGGGAGTGCCGTGAGTGTGCCAATTGCGGTGCCTCCCGCACCCCCTTGTGGCGGCGCGACGCAAAGACCGGCCACTACCTGTGCAATGCCTGCGCGCTCTACACACGCACCAACGGCATCAACCGGCCCATGACCAAGATGCCTGCCCGGAGGCATGTAAGTTCGCATCCGGCTGGAAGGAAAGAATGGAGGAATAGGGAAGGCCTTGGTGGATAGCTTTCCTCAAGTCCTTCTCCCCATCCATCTCTATATCTTCTTCACATCCCTGTTCTGCGCGCACGGCGAAAACTGATCGTTCCACCCTACCCCACTACAGTATTTTTATTCTTCAAAATCTGCAAGTGTTTTCGAACCCACGCCTGAGAACCGACTCTGATAGTCGACACGGGCCGGGTTACGTGGCTTGGGTGGAAGGGAGGGAGGGAGAAAGGGGAGATAAGAACTGGGCGAATAAGAAGAGGAGAAAGGGAAGGAAGGAAAAGAGGCGGCAGTTCTTCGCCATACTCTGCCGTAGCGGGGAGGCAAAAGAGATGGATGTATTTGATGGTCTTGTAGCCTCTTAACCCCCCCACGGTTGATGGATGACAAAGAAAGCGTCTCTTGGAGGAGGAGCCGAAGTCTTCCGTTCTGATTAACGGATGATTCGCCTTCCTCCCCATCCTTCTCTTCCTTCTTTCTCCTTCTTTGACACCCTCTCTCCTCTTCTCCCTCTCCCCCGACCCCTGACCAACACATCCGACTCGCGCATTGCTTTCTCTGTCTCCCTCTTTCTTCCACTCCTTCCTGCAACTAACCTACTACCGTTTGCTTGTTGCAGTGGATGACTACTACAGCTACTATGGACTTCAGTCTCGGCCTTATGACACGATGAAGAGCAGGCGGCTGGTAGGTCTCTCCTCTCTCGCCCTCTTTATTCTCTTTCTCTCCTCTCCTTTTCTACTGTTTCTCTCACCTTACTGTCTTTCTATCACTGCTTCCTCGGCTTTTGCATGTTTGATAACACTTCCTTTCTTTTCACTAACAGTGCTTTTTCCTTGTGCTTTGTAGCTTGACGCTTCTCGTAACAGGCTTGAGTTCCCCTTATGCATTCAGTCTCGTACCTGTCTTAATAATGATGCAATATTGTACCATCGGATATATCGTCACTTAATTCGTCAATTTACACATGGGTATAAAAAAGAGAAGAGAAAAAAAAAGAATCAGAAATAATGTTGATGTTATTTTCCTCCAGTCTGGTAACAGGAGGTTGGGTCAAGTATGCACCAACTGCCACACAACAGTCACATCCCTCTGGCGCCGTAACAGTAACGGCGACCCAGTGTGCAATGCCTGCGGTCTGTACTACAAGTTGCATAATATCAACCGCCCACTTACTATGAAGAAGGAGAGCATTCAGGTATGTGATGGAGAATGTACAGTTATTTTATTAGTTTTTGATGGGTATGGTTTTATAATTGATAAACGGATTAATGAAGGAATGAATAAATTAATGTTATAGTTATTGAATGATTATTTATTAAAATCTAATTAATTAGGTTAGGAAATGATTATTCGAATAAGCCAAATAAGCAAGTGATGAAATGAAAATGAATTAAAATACTAGAGCACTTCTGGTTTGTTTTTAAAAACATTTTATTTTTTTCACGAAATCTAAATCCATGCTCTTTCCCAATTTAACCATCATTTTATTTCTCTCTCTCTCTCCCAGACTCGGAAACGAAAACCGAAGAAGTCAAGCGACAGCAAGAGTTCTTCAACCTCGTCTTCCATACCTTCTTCAGCTACTTCTTCAGGCACAAGCACGCTGACCACGTCATCCACCAGCACTGCGACTACCACTCCTGCTACCAAGTACCAGTCCTCATCTGTGTCGACAGGTAAGTGGAGGAATTCAAATAGTAATCATTATCATTATTATTTTATCGATTTGATACCGATGTTAGTAAGGGTTTTGAATAAATCATGAAATGACAACCAAGAGGACAACAAAAAATAACAAGAAACGGATTTAATTTTATAAGAAATGAAATTATATATATTTATCTCTGCATTAATACCTATCGACCCCATTTATCAATTTTACCATAGCAGTACAGAAAGTATTGAATGTTGAATGAAAAGCATATCCTTCTTTGCCTGAAATTAATAATCGTCCTTGTTCTTCAGTGAAGAGCGAGCCCTCGAGCGCCCCCTACACTATGTACGGGACTTCGAGCTACGGTTCCCAGAGCACCTCCCCGACAGGAACGTCCTCCACCCACCTGCTCCCTTCGCTCCTCCCGCCCTACTCCTTCCCAAGCCTCAAGCCCACTCCCACCTCGACCCTGCAGTATGGGGTCAAGGACGAGCCCTCTTCCCCCGGAACTGTAAGCACAGCAGGCGATATTGGAGGAGGAGCTCTCCACCACGCCCACGCTGCTCATTCTGTCACACACGGGGCCGCCCACGCCTCGTCCAACGGGCTGGCGACGTCCCCCCGAGACCCCTTGGCTGGGGTCACTGCCTCCTCTGCCAGCCATATGACCCAATCGCACCTACCCGTGTCCACGACGGCTGGGACCCCACACCTCGGCTCGCCAGGGTCTGTGGCCCCCCATTACTCCGCCAACATGATGCTCCCTCACATCGTCACCACTGCTTGCTTGGGGTCGACTACCCTGCAGGGTCACTCCCCCCCTGTCACCCCTACAACTCCTCACACGCTGGAACACCTCTCGTGGAAGGCCAAATGAGGAACCCAGTCGTGGAGGGATGTATGATAGTAAGGAGAAAAAAGTGTAAGAAAGAAAGCAACATGTATAGGTATTAATGTACATAGAAAGTTTTTTTTTTAATGTATGGAAGTCTTGTATACTCCAATATTGATTACGTGTGTACAGATTTTTTTTTTCTATAGATTTAGAGAGCTTTTGTTTTTGTACATCGTTATTTAGTGTAAGGTGGTTCTAGGCACACCAAAGATAGAAAGAAGGTAGACTAAGTGTGCCAAAGATACTAGGTTTAGCAGGGGGAGCGTCGAGTGTTTAGTGCCAAAGGAGCTTTTGAGATGCCAGAGCACTTCACCGGCTGTTTTCCATGGACGGGGCTAAATTAACTAGTCGTTTGCACTGTTCTGTTTTTATCACAAATCTTGTTAATGTTTTGTTCTCTATCTCTCTCTCTCTATTTAAATCGATTTTAGTTGTTTGTTCAAATCTTTTATCTGCGTCGTAGCAGTCTTCATTCTTCACCAGGCATTCCACCTTTCTCCTTCGGCTTCTTTGTTTACCAAGGAGAACGATCACCTTGCAGACGAGGAGGTAAGAGACAACTCCTTCGGTAGCAGATGCGGAAGCTGATTATATTTTGTCTTTTGGTCTGTAGTTATGCGTTTTAGTGATAGCCTTTAGTTAGCCTTAGATTCTTTTATTATTTCATTTTCTCCAGTTGAAGAAATTCAAAGGAAAAAATGTACCCTGGTTGATAGGGTATATTACCTCGCCTGAATAGTACTCACAGCTGATTTGATATCAAGGCCTTACTTGAATCCGTCGAATAAGGGAAGGTATATACTTTTTACATATTCTCAATATGTAAAATAAGTCAATGATAATATACATCTCTTTTCCTCCTCCATGGATTTAGAAGGTTACGTATACTGTGTATGTGTCCGTCTTCTTAACGTTATTGAATATTCTTTTGATTTTTCTCTCAGATACAAACAGGCAGATAAAAAACCGTGTTAGTCTCTCGTCAATATGACAAAGATACATTAATTCCACACACATTTTTTTTTTTGGTTGATTACACTCGAATCGTGTGATTTCTGGAATGTGTGTATGATAGCAATAATTAGTGTTATTGAATATGCATTTCTGTCATCAGTGTCTGTAAATAGAAAAATGAATGTCATGATGAATGGTAAAATATTGAAGTTTTTTTTTTGTTTTATCAGTAGTAAGTTACAGAGTAGTTCATATGTCATTTGATTAATTTAGCTGATTATTATGATTATTATTATTGTGTTATTATCACTACCCTCATTCATTAGTCTCATAATTAGTAGTTTGATTATTATTATCATTATTATTAACATTATTATTATTATTATTATTATTATTATTATTATTATTATTATTATTATTATTAACCATCATCATCATCATTATCATCATCAACATTATTGTTATTATTATAATAATTATTATTGTCATCGTCATTATTATTACTATTAGAATAGTGATAATCATCATCATTATTATTATCATCTTTATTATTTTCTATAAATATAGTTATCATTGTTATCACCATTATTTTATTATTTTTATGTCATTATTATTATCACCCTTTTTTCTAGTTATGATGCCATTTTTTTATTATTATATTACAAAAATAAGAAAAACAAGCTCTTCTTTTCTCTGTTATACTTTGGGCAGAAACTTTTATTTTATTTTCCCGTCACGTCATGCATTTTTTTTCATTTATTTAATTTTATGAATCGTATCATGTATTGTATATTTTCAAAATCTTTGGATATGAAGATGTGGGTTTTGTTTCTTTATATATATATTATTTATCTGTGGAATTTTATCATTCTAGAGTCTTCGTACGTGTATCTGTAGTTGTAACCGTTAGTTTTAAAATAAATCTAATTCTTAAAAGACATATGTGTTACTTTTTAAGTTAAACAAAAAGGTCTTTGATGAGTGTCACAGTTAGTCAGTCTTAATTGATATTGTGATATAGGATGTATTAGAAAAAAATATTGATTCTTTGTCAATCCTCTTATGCTGAGGAAACCACTTTTAAAAAACCGTTTTCTGTGTGTCGTATTTTCGTGTCTGTTTTAAGGCTATTATGTTTTTATTTTTTCTCTTTAGTAAGAAATATATTGTAGTACGATTTATTTTATCATTTGCTGACTCGTGGTGCTAACGTTGCTCTAAAGGAGAACATTTCATTTAGCATTTTTGAAATGTCTTATCTCCCCGGATTTTTAATTTAGCAGGATGAAAACAAAAACAGTGTTGATTCATCTAATTTTACTATAATTTCCATGTTATTGATAATTTATGTTGAGTGGTTAGAAAAAAATACTTGCTAATTTGCGAGGAAAACGTATGTATATAGACAGTTAAAACGAATACATTCTTATTCTTGTAAATAGTCTATAGGCTTCTCTCTTTTTTCTTTTGCCGAGCGGTGATTGGTTGGATTTCATTCAAATTCAGCCAATCGCCTGTCTCGTTTGCTCTTAATAGACAGTGATTGGTTGAAACATCAGGCAATTCAACCAATTACCTGTCTTGATTTTTTTTCATATTACCAGACGATGATTGGTTGAAACGTGAGATATTTCAACTAATCATCTGTCTCATTTTTAGTCACTGGAGGTGATTGACATGTGTATGAATGATATGTATATGAATATGTATGAATCCTTCTATGTGATTTTTGCAATTTATGTAGTTAGTTGAAAACGCTTTGTAATTAGTGTCT
>NW_028234441.1:22440182-22450182 GCF_977035675.1 Penaeus japonicus
TGTGGTGACTAAGCGTGACTTTGCGGTAACTAGCATTTACTTTGCGGTAACTAGCAGTGACTTTTTGGTGACTAAGAGTGACTTTGCGGTAACTAGCATTTACTTTGCGGTAACTAGCAGTGACTTTGCGGTGACTAGCAGTGACTTTACGGTAACTAAGCGTGACTTTGCGGTAACTAGCATTTACTTTGCGGTAACTAGCACTGACTTTGCAATATATAGCATTTACTTTGCGGTAACTCGCAGTAACTTTACGGTAACTAGCAGTGACTTTGCGGTGACTAACAGTGACTTTGCGGTGACTAGCAGTGGCTTTGCAGTGACTAAGAGTGACTTTGCGGTGACTAAGAGTGACCTTGCAGTGACTAACAGTACTTTGCGGTGACTAGCAGTGACTTTACGGTAACTAGCAATGACTTTACGGTAACTAGCACTGACTTTGCGGTAACTAGCACTGACTTTGCGATGAATAGGAATGACTTTGCGGCAACTAGCAGTGACTTTACGGTAACAAGCAGTACTTTGCGGTAACTCGCAGTAACTTTACGGTAACTAGCAGTGACTTTTCGGTAACTAACAATACTTTGCGCTGACAAGCAGTACTTTGCGGTAACTAGAAGTGACTTTGCGGTAACTAGCAGTGACTTTGCGATGAATAGGAATGACTTTGTGGTAACTAGCAGTGACTTTGCGGTAACTAGCAGTGACTTTGCGATGAATAGGAATGACTTTGTGGTAACTAGCAGTGACTTTGCGGTGACTAAGAGTGACCTTGCAGTGACTAACAGTACTTTGCGGTGACTAGCAGTGACTTTACGGTAACTAGCAATGACTTTACGGTAACTAGCACTGACTTTGCGGTAACTAGCACTGACTTTGCAGGATTAGCAGTGGGGACTTCTGTGGTGACTAAGGTGACTTTGCGGTAACTAGCATTTACTTTGCGGTAACTAGCAGTGACTTTTTGGTGACTAAGAGTGACTTTGCGGTAACTAGCATTTACTTTGCGGTAACTAGCAGTGACTTTGCGGTGACTAGCAGTGACTTTGCAATATATAGCATTTACTTTGCGGTAACTAGCAGTGACAATAAGATGACTAGCAGTGACTTTTCGGTAACTAACAATAGTTTGCGCTGACAAGCAGTACTTTGCGGTAACTGGAAGTGACTTTGCGGTAACAAGCAGTGACTTTGCGGTAACTAGCAGTGACTTTGCGATGAATAGGAATGACTTTGCGGCAACTAGCAGTGACTTTACGGTAACAAGCAGTACTCTGCGATGATTAGCAATGACTTTGCGATGATCAGCAGCGCCGCCCTTGCTTGACCGGACGTCCTCCCTGGCGTCAACCTTGGGTCAGCTCGGGGACGCGGAAGGCCGACCTCTCTCTCCGTGTGGGATAAGCAACGGTTGATTGCACTACGGCGGTGCTAGTACGGGTCAAGAGGGAGATGGTAATGACGCTATTTGCGATGATGGTGATATATATATATATATATATATATATATATATATATATATATATATATATACAATCTATCTATCTATATCTATATCTATATCTATATCTATATCTATATATGTGTATACATTTATATATATACACAATATATATATACATATATATACAAAAAAAAATGCATATATATGTATATATATGTATATATATGTATATATGTATTTATATATGTATATATATGTATATATACATATATATACATATATACATATATATACATTTATATATATATATATATATATAATATATATATACATATATATACATATATACATATATATATATTCATATATATTCATATATATATATATATATATACATATATATGTATATATATATATATATATATATATATATTCATATATATATAAATTCATATATTTATATACTTATATATATATTATATATATATATATATATATATATATATATATATATATATATATATATATATTCATATACCTAGTGGATTGATACAGGCTGATATGATGATATATATATATTTATATATATATATATATATATATATATATGTATATATATATATATATATATATATATAAATATGTATATGTATATGTATACATATACATACATATCTATCGATCTATATATATATATATATATATATTATATATATATATATATATATATATATATATACGTATATATATATACATATATACATATATACATATACATACATATATATACATACGTATATACATACATATGTATACATATATACATATACATACATCTATATACATACATATATATACATACGTATATACATAAATATTTATACATACACATTATATGTATACACACACACACACACATAAATATGAATACGTGTTCATATAGACAAGTAAATAGATACAGATAAATATATAGAGATACATAATAAATAGAATGACAGAAGCTATTACAACAACGACATGACGATGGTACTAGAAAGGATATCATTCCTATAAACTAACAACAAGTATAATGATGATAAAACAATTATGTTTAGCGAACACCAAGAACACGCGATAACACACGAAACTGATAACACACGAGAACACGTCAGTACATTTATACATTTACGTTCTTAATAGTCTTCGATATTCAATTCTATAACTATATGTTTATATCTATGTTTAGTTATTTATTTCTATTTACTTTGTGGAGTAATTAAAAAAAAAACAATAAAAAAACACAAGCACTGTTTACAAACAACTCATTTCATTCATTCAGAAAGAGAAAAAGAACAAATATTACATTCAAAATATATAAGACCAAAAATCTCTATATATCCTGGAAGAAAATGCAACAGAATTCCTTTATCGACCATAATTTATCAACGTTCAGACACAAACGCAGCCGCCATTACCTACACTTTTAATCTTAACAAATACATTTCTATCCCGCATGTGATTACTGGGTCTATTTGGCTCCTCCCACAAAGGGGCGGAGCTCCCTTGGCTCCTCCTCCTGGGCGACGCGTTGGGCGGGGAACGGGCGGAGCTTAGTCGGAGAGGCGAGGAGGTTGGGCATATTCCCCCCCCCTCCCCTCTCTCTCTCTCTCTCTCTCTCTCTCTCTCTCTCTCTCTCTCTCTCTCTCTCTCTCTCTCTCTCTCTCTATTCCCTTTACCTCCCTCTCTCTTTCTCTCTTTTTCCTTTTCTTATTCACTTGTTTTACTCACCGGTTTGATTAGCCATGAATTGTCTGTGTTTTTTTTTTGTTATCTTTTTTACTTTTTTCTTCACCCTACATCTTTCTCTATCTCTGTCTGTCTATCTGCCTGTCTACATGAAGTCCCCTCCCCCTTCCTCTCTCTCTATCTCTCTCTCCTCTCTCTCTCAATTCTAAAAATCTCTCTGTCTCTCTCACTATCTCTCACAAGTCTAAAAGTCTGTCTGTCTGTCTCTCTCTCTCTCTCTCTCTCTCTCTCTCTCTCTCTCTCTCTCTCTCTCTCTCTCTCTCTCTCTCTCTCTCTCTCTCTCTCTCTCTCTCTCTCTCTCTCTCTCTCTCTCTCTCTCTCTCTCTCTCTCTCCCTCTCTCCTCTGTTTCTCTTTCTTTCTCCCCCCCCCCCTTTTCTCTCTCTCCCCACCCCTCTATTCCTATTTCCAAGTCTCCTTACGTCACATTTTCTTTCGAGAAGACTATCATCATCTCAACATTACCTACTTACTTTATCTCGTAGCAGTAGAGAAGGCATTAGCATTAAAAACGAGAAGAGGGGGGAGAAACACACAAAAATCGACCTTACGGATGGTCGACAGAAGGTTCTGTTTCGCGTGTCGAGTTGGGAGATGTTTGTGGTGGTGGGCGGGTATAGGGGTGGGATGGGGGGTGGGGTGGGGTAGAGGGGTTGAGATAGGGGTAGGGGTAGGGGGTATGTGTGTGGTAAGGGGCCTCGGGGATCTGGGTGGGGGGCGGGGGGGGATGGAAGGTGTGACGTCATCAGCAAGAATGGTTTTAATTTTATTCTCACGGATGTATGTGAGATACTGTTGTTGTTGTCGTTGTTGTTGTTTTTGTTCTCTCTGTATAGTATTATTCACATTTATCCTGTACTTATAGCATAGATATTCCTAAACATACAGTGCAGCAAACAACACGTATAAAAGCCAGTACATAAAGAAGCCATCACATCACATCATTACTTTCACAAAACTACATAATATCCCCATCAATACCTATAATACACCAATATAATATACAAATACAATCATCATACCATAAAATATTCATCACCACACTATACCCATCATCATACTTATGACCTCGACCCAATAACACACTATATCACACATTAGCTATGAGTCAACCCCAATGACTCACTATACTCATTAACTGTTACTATAAAAGAACATAGTAAAGAAGAAGGGGAAGAGGAAAAAGGGGGGGAGGGGAGGAGGGGGAGGAAGGGGAAGGAAGAGGAGGAAGAGAAGGAGGAGGAGGGGTAGGAGAAGGAAGAGGAGGAGGAGGAGATAGAGGAGGAGGAGGAGGGGGAGGGGGAAGGGGAGAAAGAAGAATAGGAAGAGGAGGAGGATGAGGAGGAAGAGGAGATGGAGATAGAGGAGAAGGAGGAGAAGGAAGAGGAGGAGGAGGAGGAGGGAGAAGGGGAGGAAGCAAAAGAGGAAGAGGAGGAGGATGAGGAGGAGGATGAGGAGATGGAGATAGAGGAGGAGGAGGATATGGAGGAGGAAGAGGAAGACGAGATGGAGGAGGATGGGGAGGAGAAGGAGAAGGAAGAGGAGGAGGAGAAGAAGGGGAAGTAGGAGAAAGAGGAGGAAGAGAAGAAGAAGAAGAAGAAGTAGAAGCATAAGAACAAGGAAAGAGAGGGAAGGAGAGAGAGAGAGAGAGAGAGAGAGAGAGAGAGAGAGAGAGAGAGAGAGAGAATGAGAAAGAAAGAGATAGATAGATAGAGAGAGAAAAAAAAGAAAGAGAGAGAAAGAAAGAAAGATAGACAGATAGATATTTAAATAGATAGATAGATAGATAGATAGAAAGCTAGAAAGAGATAGAGACAGACAAACAGACAGACAGACAGAGAAGAGAGAAAACAAGACTTTAAAAAAGGCATGTTATTCACACCCGTATCCGACATCAACATTAGTCATCAACCTCCCCTTAAAACCAATATAAAATCCTCGTTTACATCATCAGTCAAAATCCTCGAAAGAGAGATTGGGGGAGAGACGCATCCCCCGCCCCCCCCCCTCCAAAAAAAAAGGAAAATAAAGAAAAGATGAAAGACAACGAGACATGTTATGGTCGCGATGCCGGAGGATAAACAATCTTGTGAGTTTGTGAGTTGTTGGAGATAGGGGGAAATTTTTCATTCTCTCATTCGTCATAAATGCGGGTGAGAGTGAGCGTGAGTGAGAGTGAGTGAGAGTGAGAGAGGGAGAGAGAGAGGGAGAGAGAGAGAGAGAGAGAGAGAGAGAGAGAGAGAGAGAGAGAGAGAGAGAGAGAGAGAGAGAGAGAGAGAGAGAGAGAGAGAGAGAGAGAGAGAGAGAGAGAGAGAGAGAGAGAGAAGCAGAAACAGGCAGAAAGAAAGGCAAACGGACAGGCAGAGAGAGAGAGAGAAACAAGGTGAGAGAGAGAGAGAGAGAGAGAGAGAGAGAGAGAGAGAGAGAGAGAGAGAGAGAGAGAGAGAGAGAGAGAGAGAGAGAGAGAGAGAGAGAGAGAGAGAGAGAGAGAGAGAGTTAGAAAGAGTTAGAAAGAGTTCGAAAGAGAGAGAAAGAGTTAGAAAGAGAGAGAAAGAGTTAGAAAGAATTAGAAAGAGAGAGAAAGAGTTAGAAAGAGAGAGAAAGAGTTCGAAAGAGTTCGAAAGAGTTCGAAAGAGTTCGAAAGAGAGAGAAAGAGTTCGAAAGAGTTCGAAAGAATTCAAAAGAGTTAGAAAGAGTTAGAAAGAGCTAGAAAGAGAGAGAAAGAGTTCGAAAGAGTTCGAAAGAGTTCGAAAGAGTTCGAAAGAGCTAGAAAGAGAGAGAAAGAGTTAGAAAGAGTTAGAGAAAGAGTACTCAACACATGTACCGTGTAAATGTTGAAGCGAATCACCATCCCGATTTCAGGGTTGATAAACACATATACTGCGGCAGATATTTATTTGATCATTCCTCTTTATTTATCTTTATTCTTTTGTTTATTCCTCTGCGGTATTTGTTTCGCTGATTCCGATAAAGTTTGGCGGTCTCTTTTACAGGTTGGAATTCGTTATAAATAAAGCTTTTCAGCGATGTGTCTGTGTCAGTGGATTGGCACACACACGCACACACACACACACACATACATACATACACACACACACACACACACACACACACACACACACACACACACACACACCAACAACACCTGTAACGATGATAACAGTAATGGATAAAAGAAGAACGAAAAAAAAAAATAAATAAATACAACGCAAATGAGGTGAATAAACAAAATATTACATAGGAGAAACAGGTAAAGATAATAGTAATAGCAACAAAGCTTGAATTGAATTGGAATCATATGATTTATATTACTGAGTGTTATCAATGAATGAGTTTCTCTATAACAGAGGTACTTTGATAATAACGATGACAATAACTCATAGATTAGAAACACATGTTACTGATAACTGCTACATTTTTATATCTTCCTATAAACCACTATTAACTCTTTTTTCAGCTTTGTCATATATATTTTTTTCTGCTCAATAACAGTAGCTCGCTTTTTTTTCCTTCTTTGAAAATACATCACGACCAAATGTGGCGTTTTCTTTGCGTAGAGTTTTGTACGTTGGATATATATATATATATATTTCATAAACATGCTTCTATAGCGTGTATTGTTATGTAATCTGGCCTTTATAATATATATAAATATATATCTTTGGAACTCATCATATAGGAGAACTATGAGTATTAACATTCCATATAGAAATCAAATTTCCTCTGGCCTTTTTTTCAATGTTTTCAAAAGCCCTATTGACAATATTTTGTTTATAATATTTTCTGTGCTTGTACTTCCAGCCAAACAGTCACTCAGAGTCGGAATAATAAATATACACTCCACGTCTCTACTGGATTCATTACTGTAGTCTGCCCTACACTCCTTTCTTCCTCTCTTTCTCTACCTTTTTATTACGTAGTTGCCCACTCCCCCACCCCCCAAAATAAAGAAAAAAGAGCAACAGAGGCAGACGAGGGAAAAAAAAGTCTAACCTTCTCAAAGGGACTGACCGAGACACTTCCAAACCCCACAAAACCCAGGTGACTAACTGGCCCGCGTCCCCACTCGCCTCTCTTTTATTCCTTCTTTATCAAGGTCAGGGTAAAACAAAGATATGATAAATGCTATAAATGGAGAGAGAAAACGATAGTCGAGCTGTGATAGTTCAAGTCCCCTTGGGGAAAGCTGATTGCTATATCTCCTACACGACCTAGGAGAAAACGGACATTTTTTGGGGGGCTGGCAGGGGAGACTAGCCTAAAAGGATTTTTTGTCCTTGGGGAATTTAATTCTTGGTGTTCTATTTAATTAGGTTATTAATGGATTGGAAGAAATTAATGAGATTGATTGCGGGTTTTGTATATTAATCATGGAATATATGGATGGTTGAAAATGTCTTTTTTTGTATTTTGGGAAATCAGTTTTCCCCCTTTAGGATTAATTAATTGGCGGAAATTAACGGGTTAGATCATCAGTTCGTATATTAATTACAAAATCAATTAATGATTGTAAGTGTCCCAGTTACTGATATATGGCTATGGATGAAGATATATGAGGGTAGACTAGTCCAAAATTTCGCATGAGAATTTCCGTTTTCTATCTGTTATTAGGCAACCAATCATAATTATCTTGAGTAATGGAATTTCTGTGTCTGTCTAAACACTTCCTGAAAGTAATAGGTCAGTCTAATAACTGCTCGTCACAATTGTCACATTTCTTCTTATTATTATTGTTATTATCATTATTATTGTTATTGTTGTTATTACTATTATCATTATTATTATTATCATCACTTTTTTATTATTGTGATCATCATCATTTTTATCATTATGTTTATCATTATTGTCATTGCAACAAAAATTATCTTTTTTATTATAATAATAATTCTTATTGTTATCATTATTTCTATCCTCATCCCCATTAGCTTTCATAATTCTATTTATTACCTTCTTACTTTTTATCATTGTTGTAATTATCAACTTTGTTTTTTTCAGCATTCTTATTTTCGTTGCTATGGTTATTATTATTATTATTATTATCTTTATCGTTGATACTATTATCTTTATTATCATTATCAATATCGTTATCATCATTGTTATTATCGTATGCATTATTTTCATTGTTGTTATTATCATTGTCATTTTTATCAGCATCATTATCAGTTTCCTTTCCCTATCGTTAATATCGTTATCATAATAATTATTCTTATCATTACTATCATCATTATCATTATTGCTCTTATGATCTTTTCCTCATTGCAATCATCATAATCATCATAATCAACCTCATTATAAATACCGATGCTTGCAATATCACAACAACCGTTTTACTTACAACAGTATTACCAACCTAAACAGATAAAAAAAAAGAAAAAATTCTCTGTAAAGGTTAAGGTCTTGAGTCTGGAGTGGTAACAGGTCTTCTAAAATCTCAAAAACACTTTTCTTTATTTTGTTTTTCTTCACTTGTTCAAGTTGACACTTATGAGATCATAAGTTGTGCTTATTTTTGGTCTCCCTTCTTCCTCTTCTTCCATCTTCTCTTCTCCCTCCACTTTACTTCCATCTTCTACTCCTCCACCTCCCTCTTCCCCCTCCTCCTCCTCCATCTCCCTCTTCCCCCTCCACTTCTACTTCTACTTCCACCTTCTCCTCCTCCATCTCCCTCTTCCCCCTCCACTTCTACTTCTACTTCCATCTTCTCCTCCTCCATCTCCCTCTTCCCCCTCCACTTCTAATTCTACTTCCATCTTCTCCTCCTCCATCTCCCTCTTCCCTCTCCACCTCTACTTACATCTTCTCCTCCTCCTCCATCTCCCTCTTCCCCCTCCACTTCTAATTCTATCTTCTCCTCCTCCACCTCCCTCTTCCCCCTCCACCTCTACTTCTATCTTCTCCTCCACCACTTCCCTCTTCCCCCTCCACCTCTGATTCTATCATCTCCTCCTCCACCTCCCTCTCCTCCCCTCTACCTCTACTTCCATCTTCTCCTCCTCCACCTCCCTCTTCCCCCACTATCTCCACCTCCACCACCTCTCTCTTCATCTTCCTCTTTCTATTCCACTTCCACCTCCTACTCTCCTTCCACCACCTCCCTCTCCCTCTTTCTCTTTTCTCTTCCACCTTCTTTCTCTCTCATCTTTTATCTGCCATTCTGCCTTTCTCCCATAATAATCCACTCAAATACCACATTTATTCGTCACATTTACTTATGATGTAAAAAATGAGATAAGATTATATTTCCTGTATCATTTAATTTTATCGTTATCTGTGCTCCTTATTTTTCTTATTGTGATCATTATAGTTAGCAACATTATATTTATAATTATAACCCTTGTTCTTGTATTCATTGATGTTATCATTTTTATGCAGTTATTATAATTATTGCTATCTTCATTATTGTTATTAGGATCATTATGATAATGATTATGATAACGAAAGTAAAAATTATATTAGTTTACCATTGCTATTACTTCCATTATTATCAATATTACTATCATTTATTTTTATCATCAAAACAATGATTATTGTCATTATTGATAGTACTATCTTTTTATTATCGCTGATGTTAATATAATCACCCTTATCATTATTGTGTCTCCATCAATATCATCATTATATCTATTTCAATAATCATTACTTCATTAATTATCATGTCATCAATAGCATTTATATCATTATCATCTTTATCAAAAATCTAATCATCATTAGTGTTAATTACATTATTATCCTATCGTCTTCTGTGACTATTCCTGTTTTAATCTATCTGTTCA
>NW_028234441.1:22470182-22472682 GCF_977035675.1 Penaeus japonicus
AGATGGCTCAGATAAGCTCGATGATAAGCGATATCGCCCCGTGATAAGCTCTCAGCCTTGTTTATTAAGCTCTTGACGAAAGGCAGGTTGGCACCGCCTTACCTGCCCGCCCCAAAGACCCGGTGTTTATAGAGGTCAGAAGCGCACCCATTCCTGGAGTGAGGTAGCCCTTATGATCCATTCCACGTACTGAACAAATTCGTTTCCACCTTCGATACCTAGGAGGTCGAAGTCACTCGGTCTACAAATAATAAAGGTTATTATTTGATAGCTAATACACAGGACTGTAAACCTTATGTCCCAAGAATAAGCGGGCACACGAAGAAGACCTGTCGTGATTGGCTATGGCAACGGTGAGTGTGTAGCCAGCGTGCCCTCATGTGGTTTACGAAGTCTGGAAGCTCTCCTAACCTCAGACGCCATTACGAACGCTCGCACCTTCCTACTTCTCCTCCTCTTCCTTATCCGCGTCCTACACCGGCGCTGGAAGAAGTCCTACTTCCTGTTGGGCAGAGCGTTTCCTTCCTGGGAACACCTCAGCATCTAGGAGGAAGGAAAGGAAAGGAAAGTACATCCCTTGTTGACTCTCTCGCCAGACTTCCTTTTTTCTCTCTCTCTCCCTCTCTTTCCTTCCATACCCTGCCCCTCCTGTAAACTTTACTCCTCCCCCCCCCCACTACCTCCAACCCTCCTTCCTACTGTGCCAGTTACCTGCCTCACTCCTCCCCCTCCCTTCCTCCTCCCCCCCTCGCTCTCTCCCCACCCTAGCACCCATCCCCCCTTCCCCCCACCTCGACTAGGCACCAGGAGAGTCACAGCTTAGTCGACACCGGCACACGAGCAACACCACAGCGAACGAAGGTAAGTTCTTGTGTTCCCTGTATTTCTGAACTCGGGTTGATCTTTGAGAGAGTGAAAGCCAACGTGGACGGAGAGAGAAAAAGACGAGAGAGAGAGAGAAAAAAAAAAATCAAGAAAATAAATAATTCGAGTGAAAGACCAAGAAGAGACAGTAGACCATTTTTTTTCTTCTTTCAAACGTCGCTTCCCCGAAGAATTCTCTTCGGCTGGGATCGCTTGGCGTGCCTCCCTCCTCCGCCCCAACAGTGCCCGGCTTCCCTGCCCCGTTTCCAGAGATGGACTAGTGATTCCGATTATCCCGCCGAAGATAGTACTGGAAAGATTACTGTTTTATCATTTTATCTCAGAGCGTATATAATGATTGTTCCTAAGCTACGCCAACCGGGGGATCGGCTATCGGCACTATCGGAACGTTAAGCACACACTAAAAATCTTATCTCATCAACCTCTCCTATCAGGACCGAAAACCAACTGGAAAGACTGTGTCTATGGGAGGATGGCTCCAGCGCGGCCAAAAGGAGCCACTGGAAGGTGCCATCTCCGTCGGTGCCGCTGGACTTTGGCACTCGTCCTCGCTGGCTAGCCGACAGTCGACTCATGGGGTGGGACTGACTACTCGCTCGGATGTGCTGCGCATTTCGATTGTCTGTTTTTTCTCTTTAATTTCTTCCGTTATGCGGAGTCGGTTCTGTTGTGTAGGTTGATTATCATTGGTTGTGATGGATCGACAAGTGATAAAGGCTAATTACGTTTTGTGATCGCGGTAGCTTGCGAATTTCTCCAAGCGTGTTCAGTATCATGTTAGTGTTTGGAGGAAAGTAAGCTCGTAATTATTAAATATGTACACACACACACACACACACACACACACACACACACACATTCGTTTGATTTAAACTGAAATATTGTTTACTTGCGTGTAATATTACAGAAAAAAGGAAAAATGCGAGGAACAAAACGGGTTCTCTTAACCAGCATTTTTTTATCTTTAGAAAAAAGATATACATATTAGTTGAATTTCCTCAAATCACTGGTCTTATGACCTGTTCTTGTTTATTCGAAGAAAATAAATGAAAAGAAAAAGGAGGAGAAAGACAGAAGAGCAGGAAAAGGTATACGAAAGCCGAAATTGCACATCATAAAATGGCGGACGAAGACGAGTCCCGGATGTTAGAATTGGTGCACAACCACCGCGATGGCAACACTGCTTAAATACACAATTTTACGAAGGGTTAATAATCTTATAATTGAAATGGAATAATTGAATTTAAGGGATACAACTTCAAAAGCTGGAATTGATGTGAAGCCCAAGAAATATCAGTGAACCAAATGCAAAAGAAAGGAAAAGCGTATGAAGTTATTTAAAAAGCACTTAGTTTGTAATCATATGTATTTGTCACTATTCTTGTTTACGATATTAGCTTTATATTTATCATTCGCAAATATACCGGTTGAATAAATGTCCGTTTTAATTTTATTTTTAGAATTTTAGATTAAAAAAGAATAAAGCAAAAATAATGAAAATCGGATCATAAAGATTATAAAAAATCAGTAATGAATAGGAATCAAAAGCAACAACAACAATAATAATAAAAAAACGTTTATTTTCGCCGCCAGTATCGAATTCCGAATAAGGATT